>NC_143384.1:10183744-10494212 GCF_980474605.1 Leiobunum rupestre | reverse complement strand
AATATAATTTATAAATATTTCATTTAATATAAGATTAATATAATTTATAAATATTTAAAATGATGTAGAATAAATTATAGTACCTAACGTTATAACTTTGTAAATGACATTCGCCAAAGCTGTTTTTTAGAAAAACACCGTAACTTAACAAGCGTTGGTGGCTGAGTAGTTAGAGTAAATCTCTTGCACGAGGCAGACCCGGGTTCGATTCCCGGCCGGTGCCAATAATTCGCAAATTGATACTAAGACGAATACCGTGAACAATTGGTGGAAACCCTGCCATTGGACGTTGAGAGTTAGCATTACACTCAGCACTCGGTCCTTCCCAAAGGTAGTTAGAAGAAGTTAGAGAGAAAACGCCCATACAAACACAACAGACTCAAAATCCACAACCATCATAACACGAACTCAACATGCACTACCATCAAAACACAACCACAACAAACTCAACACTAACAACCGTCATAACACCAACTCAACGCTCACCGTCACACGGTGGTTTTGCCAACCCTTCGAGAAACTGCGAACGCAGAAATTTCGAGAAATTGCGTACGCAATGATTAACCTTTGCACGAATAATGCGAATGCGTTCGCAGGACAGACATACAGACGGACAAACACGGTGATTGTATAACCCCTCCTAGGGGACTTTGTCCCCTTGGAGAGGTAAAAAAAATATATTTAAATTTGTTTTATTAAATCGCACAGTTTTGGCGATTATTTGCAAAATAAACTGTCGGATATGAGTCAGCTGTTAGTCGGGTTATAAATGTGTGCTGTCTTTTTCAAGTAACGACAGTTATTACAACTCAAGGTTGGCGTTCCATTATTTGGCCAATTGACCGAATAATTTAATTTTTCCAGCCCAATGGGCTAGAAAATTGCAAGGTCCCATTCAATCGATAAATAGCCTTCCCATTCAACTGATTTTTTTTAGATTGGGGCTGTTCTATAGACAAAGCTTGACACATGAAATCAAAAAGCAAATAGACAAAATGTTGAAGTAGTAGATCTTGGGAAGAGTTTTTATTAAATATTAAACATTACTATTATATGTACCTCAATTATTTTAGTTTTCCGCTTTTTAAGCACTTGGAGCACGCAATACACGTGTCGTTTCTAAGCATTTTCTTTATTTTAGGCCAAAGTAGAGGACTATAGGGAGATATCGTACGTTTCATAGGTTTTGGGCCTAAAAAATATCTTTTGATTATCGTACGTTATAGTTCCTTGGCTTGATTTCTTATGGATATAAGACATTTTTCCACGAAGTTATGCATCGTCTGTCAGTCTCTTGACCTTGAATAGTTTTTGTAACTGTGCGAAATACATACCGGACAATTACCACATATTAAGTGTAACGTGTTGATTCGTTTTTTGTCATTAATGTCATAGTTTTAGGCCTACATTTAGGTTTTTGTAGGGAATTTAAATCGTCGTCAATCAATAGGCAATGGCTTGTTTACCCTTCAAAGCTGATTTCCCAAAAGCGTGGTGTTTAATATGTGGACACCTGTGATGTGTGCGAAAATCGGGAACTGCGTTAGTGGGTTTGTCCCCGACATTCCTAAAGGGATTAAAGGCCGAGTTCTGCGATGGAACTAGTTAGAGAAATAGGCCTGGCCATAGATAAGCAAGATTATAGAGCGATTTTATAGATAAGCAGAATTATAGATAAGGTCTCGCATTTTTTATAGATAAGCAAAATTATGGAGCGATTTTTATAGAGCCACTGTACTTAACCTCGCCTTTTTTTTGCCTCCGGCGTTTTTACAGAGCCTCGTTCACCACCCGTCCTTTTATGGATACTTACAATGGGTCCCCCTCTTTTTTTCCGACAATAGCAAGCCAAGAATGCCACTCGCTCTTTTTTTTGTAGGAATAAGTCGACGCGCCAGAGCCTCGTTCACCACCCGTCCTTTTATGGATACTTACAATGACCGTTAAAGCCGCTGACTTCTACGCGCCAGGGGTCCCCCTCTTTTTTTTCCGACAATAGCAAGCCAAGAATGTTGCTCTTTTTTGTAGGAATAAGTCGACGCGCATTCAATTGCCTAATATTAGTTGAATAACAAGACATATATTTTTTTCATTTTTTAATTTTGATAATACACCAGGCTAGGTAGCTGAGTAAAACACAAGAAGAACAAGTTATACGCTTGAAGAGCAGATGACAGGTTACGCCTCTCAATTAGATTAGTATAATCGCTTATAATATTGAACGGACTCGAATAACAACCAAATTTACGCATTACGTCTGGAAATATATCAGAATCTCCTTGGCCGAAATGGATCTCTTCAAAATCTTCGCTGTCAGGGTAGCCGGCAACTCGTTGAACGTGAAGTTTGAGAACTTCGAACATCGCTTCAATACAGGGCCTCTCCTTCTCAATTTCAGTCAAATGTTTGTCGACGGCGTGGATACATAAATTTAAAGCTAGGATACCCGCTTCCCCAAGTTGGAATTCCTCTTTTTTCCCGAAACTTTTATAAGCCAAAAGAGTAACGTTTCCTTTACTAGCTAAAAGTTCAAAAGTACGACCCCCAATTTTGGCAAGCTCGAGACTAAATTTATTTTTCTCAACTTCTCTAGTATGTGATTCAATGAGATACCAATTTTGATACATCTTATTAAAAGCTACAGGCGGGAGGCATATCGAGGATTGGAAAGTAACGTCGTTGAAAAAGAATATTTCCAGGTCCTCACCTTTTAAGCCAATTGATAGACACGAATTTTTTCCTAAACGCCAGCGAAAATTGATTTTCCGCTGAAAGTTAGCATCTTGTTTCCTGCTACCCAAATCGTAAGACATCTTAACGCTTCGAAACCCGAATACGAAATGACGCAAACCCGGGAGCTCCCCCCGGTATTAATATCTCTCGGATGACTCATGCACCCCGGGGAAAAAAATATATCGCGCCCGGGCAAGATTTTTTATTAAGTAAATTCCGAAATATACTGCTGAAATTTCAAAAAAAGAAGAAGTACTAAAGGGGTTTCTAACTATATTAGGGGGCTTCTTTTTTACCCTTCCATCACTGATTGTTTCAAAAAAATTATAGGTGGAATAAGAACGAGTATTTGATTTTTTAAAAAATTTACCTGGAAAAAAGAAATAGGTTTTAATAAAATTTCCGGAGCACCGATTAAAAAGTAAGACATACTCAAGACATTAATCGGCCCCATCGACCAGCGCCGCGGCTAGAATGGCCTGGACCGCGTCGAGGACCACGTCCGGTAACTCCGCGGTAGGCTAAAGAAATATTATTTTCATTATTAATATTAATATTTTAGATTAGTTAAATTTCTTCTTACGCAACGACGATATTGAAAGATGCCCCGCCCACCGGGGAGTTGACAGCCGCTAACGATAAAAATATATTTAAAAAAATAACCGAAATTTTAAAAGGATAATAACTTACGGGTCGGGTATGACGGGGCGGCCACGCCCGTACCCCGGCACGGGGAGGGCAGGCCCGTTCACCGGGACAGGACGACCATGCCCGTACCCCGGAATTCGCGGGGGTGGTCCTCGACTAATGAAAATCATATTTTTTAAGAAATGTAGAAAAATTAGACCAAATGCGACTCACGCTTCTCCGATGGGGCCATTAGCTAGTCTACGCGCCAGCATTCGTTGCATTATCTGGAGGCGTCCTCGACCTCCAGCGGGGCTATGATATTTACATATTTTTTAAAGAAATGTAAAAGAAATTTGACCAATTTCAACTTACACTGCCGCCGGAATGGGGGGAGGGGGGACGTTATTTTCCGCGGCTTCGGGACTAACGAAAATCATTTTTTAAGAAATGTAAAATAAAAAATAGGCCAAATTTTAGCTTACATTGACTCTTGCTGCTCTTCGTCGGATGACATTTTTGGAAATGAAGCCAGAGAATTCTAGCACTCGCGGTCAAAAAAAAGATGACAATGAGCAAGTCGAGAGAAGGGGGGTGTCCGCAGGGGTTGAATCACCCACACCTGCAAGTAGAAACTGCCGCGGGCCAAACGGCGAGGGGACAATACCCGACTTTTTTTCCATAGAAAGGAGTAGAAATAGATGTCAAAAAATAAGCTTACTATTAATTATTTAAAAAGACGCTTTTTTCGAAAAAACATTTTTTATTGAAAAACAATTTACAAGAAAATATAAAGAAAATATAAAGTTTTTTAAATCCAAGGAGGCGAAACAGGCGGTGAATTGAGGAGGTCAGAGCTGTAAAAAAACATTTAGTTTTTTAAAAAAATATACTTTTTCTAAAAAACGAACTTACGAAGGTATAATTGGAGGAGAAGGAACGGCGACTTCGGGGTCGATAAGAAAATTAGGGATGGGCGGCGGCGCGATTAAACTGATTTTCGAAAAAAAAAATGTTAGAACCCTTAATTTATATCTGAAAATTAAAATCAAATACCCCAAGTCCACGGCGAACGCCGTCTCGGCGAAATCGCCCGCTACCACCGAGGTGACATGGGCAATCGCGGCGTTCTGGGCCGCCCAGGCAAGATCGACCACCACCTGGAAGTCCAGAGCGGTGGCTGGAAGGGAAGGCGGATCATGGTGATCAACCGAAAAAAGCCTAAGAGAGTCGCCCATGTTACGTGTCGCATTAAATGCACCGCGTAACACGGCGGCCAAGGAGATTAAAGACGCCACATAACGGTGGTCGCCCGGAATAACGGCGGGGAGAGCAAGGAGTGCCGGTGGTGAAAGAGCCAGCGGGGGCGATGAGGGAGATGATGAAAGCGGGCTTTAGAAAAACAAAATGATTTAGGATATTTTTTTAAAAAAGGGGTTAAAGATTTTTTAAAAAACCTACTCGGGAGAAATTATCACCACATCAGGTGACGAAGGAAGGAGAATGTTGTCGTTCCATTGAGAAAAGCCAGGAACGGGGCTTGCAGGTGAATAACTAGGTAAAAAAATATAAATTACAATAACGAAAATATATAAAATATCAAAAAACTCACGAAATAGAGGTAAGAGCCTCCAGCTCTTCCATAGAGGAGGAATTCGAGGATGATGAAGAGAGTGAACGACTAGATAAAATTTAAAAAGTTAGAATTAAAATAACCAAGTGAAATAAAATTTGAAAAAAACTTACCAGCGTTTTCGGGAATTCCCGGAGGCCATATTTTTTTTTACTGGACTTGTTCTGACTATCGGTAAATTCGCGAGGCTAGATATACCGGTCATTTTAAGGGGCGGGGTCGAAACCCGGATGACCTCTGGGGGTAACCATCTAAGGAGTTTCATTGGACCCACGCTTAATTTACCGCTAGAGATTGTCACGAAATCTAGACAGTTTTCCTCACCAAATAAAATCGCCTCCGAGTTATTGAATACAACCGGAGAGTTTACGACTTAAGGTTAACTTTCAATAAAAGGAGGAATTTTTATAGCGAACGGGGAAAAATACAAAAGACAGGAATGTTATTTTTTTATACAATGTCACGATTATTATTTCTAAAGCGAGATTTTACGAAACAGAAAAGCTGTCGATGAATTTAGGGTCGTAATACGAGCGGTTCAAATTCTGAGTAATGGCCTTGTTTTTCAAAAAACCGTGGGAAATATTTTACCCGAATAATATTACGACTTGGATAGACACGATTCATTTTTCCACCCCCCTTCATGTCTGGAATACCATCCCCCGATGGGAAGGGGGGGTCTTAAAAGCGAGACCATAAATAGACCCGGGACCCGATTAAAAAGTCCCATTCGAAATTTTTTAACCGAAAAATATGGAACTAAATTTCCTTAACGCACTCCGCGATTTTAAATCGGATACACGCCCGGTAAGCCTTGATTTCTTATACCGGTTCTTTTACTATTTGACTTCGTTAACCCTTTGCCCTCACGAATTACCGCGTGAATTACCTAAATGTTTGAAAGATTTGGAATTGGTACGCGTTTTTATTGAACTTATTGACTACCTTAAACTTATACCTCTAGCCCCGCGAAATTGTAATAATCTAAGAGAATTGGAATCGCTAATCGATAATGTCCCATCCGAGATTAAAACCCCGACCTTCTTAGCTGAATGCGAGAAACAACGCGATGTATTAAACGAATTTGAGGAATATGTCGACTTCGATTATAATTGGTCTAGCCAATCAAACGATCCAGCGGTCACTCAACCACGTGAATTACCGGTTAACCCCGCCCCCGTTGATGACATTTCGTTAGACGCCGATTTCCCGTTCTCAAATAATTTATGGATGTCCCCGGTTGAAAAGATATCAGATAACGAGAGCTCTTCCGCTTCGAGTGACGAGATAAAATTCATAAAATGTTTTAACCCTTCCGAAAAATCACCCGAATTAAATAACCCCGAAAAAGAGATGACGAATTCCGAAACATTTACGGACGATTTTTCACTCCCAGCGGAATATTCACAATTTGAAAAAACTTTACTAATCAGGTCGAGTCCCGCGACCCCTCCTCTAGAAATTACTCGACTTTCCCCGGAAAAAAGCCCAGAATGGGGGCACTCCAGCCTATTCTCGCAATTTTCTCAGCTTGAAAAAGCAATACTAATTAACGGCAAAGCCGAAACCAGCGGACATTCGGTAGACCTCGAAAATATTATCCCTAGCGCACCCGATAAATGTCCTTCAAGGCGGGACCTTAAACCCGCAAAGACTTATCTACTAGAAGATATTATTAGAGAAACAATCGGGGCTGAACTTGAAGGAACGAATATTTTTAAAAACAATGATGAAACGGGGGCCCCGGAAAACAATTTAGACTCGCTTAATGACGACTTATTTTTACCGTCTGAAGAAGAAAATTGGTTAGCGGAATTCCCTTTAAACGAGACGTCAAAACTCCCAGCTGACAGCCCCGCGACACGTGGCCTAGCTATATCGAGCGTTTCCCCGGAAGCCTCCGCGCGCGAGGAGGAGAGGCGAGAGTCACTCCTTGCCTCGCCAAATATAGGAGCGCTATCGCCATCTGGCGTCGACGACGCTAACTATTTTAATAAGGAGGAAAATAAAATTTTAAATCCGGAAGTAGATACTTTTCTCGACTTGAAAAATATTTCGCCGGAATTTCACGAGGGTTCAAGCGTTAATAACCTAATTCCTTCTAGAAAAAGGAGATCTTTTTCACAACTTCTAACCCATAATAACTCGGTTCCTGAAGCGGATTTAGGGTTAGATTCGTGTCGACCCGGGACTTTCCCTCAAACTAACGCGGTATTTCTTAGAGAGACTGTTTCTCGCGACGATTCGCATACCCACGCCGTTACTCGTAAAATTAGATGTCTGAATCCGGAAGTAGAAACCCCACCCCTCGATTTGAATATTACGCCAGAATTTCACGAGGGGCCAATCGTTAATAACCTAGTTCATTCTAGAAAAAGGAGATCTTCCTCGCAGCTTCTACCACTTAATTTAGCGGTTCCCGGGACTTCCACTAACGCGATATTGATTAGAGACGCTTTTTCTCGCGGCGATTCTCCATGCCCGGTGTTTTCGTCTTCACCGCGTAAGAACCCAGATCCTTTTCTAGATCAAGCGGGGCCATCACATAAAATCTTGAAGTGGGATAGCGAAAGCTCGATTTCATCATTTAACTGGTATTCGAACGAAGATATTCCTCCTCTTTTATCGCCTCTCCCCGCGGACGATGATGACGTTCCACCGCCTCAAGCATTTCAACTCGATGAACTAGAGATCGACCAACCACTCCCGATTCAAGCTGGAGGTAATCAACCGGATATCGCTCAGCCTCTTCAAGCACCCCAACCCGAAGACCTTCCTGCTCTTCAAGAAGAGGATCATCTACAGCTCCCGCCACTTCCGCTTCAAGTCATCGAGGCTCCGCCCGTTCAACAAGATGGCCAGGGTCTTCAGCTGGAACTACCCGCGAATTTTGAAATTATTCAAGATGGAACGAAAGAATACCCGCTATTCAATCTCGTTGGAAGATACGTTGAAGTGCGCTTCACCGCGGATGTAGAGCTAGGGATTACGCAGTTCGTGACCTTTATTTTCGATCAACTTCTCGATGATGACAGAGTTCAAATTTCATGTACCTCGGAAGTTTTCCCGGCGCGTGTGCTCGAAATTTCTTTCCGCCAGAAATCGCAACTCCAGCCCGGTGATGTTTTCGATTTACTCGAAGGCGAGATCTATCTGGATGAGCGGGATGATTTCTGGAACTCGCCAATTTTATTCACGTTAAACGTGGTAAGATTACCTCACGGAGGATCTCTGAGGCGACGCGGACTTAAAAAGCATATCGATTACATACGCGATAAAAGAAGTTTTATCTCAGTCCAAAACAAAGACTCATTGTGTCTCCCGCGAGCATTAATTATTGCTATCGCGTATTTAAAGAAAAGGCGAAACCCCGGAAATAAAGAATATTTCCAGGAGTATAAGGCTTTGTACAAGGCCTCTTCGCGAAAACAAAGGGAAAAAGCCGAAGAGTTACGCGTCGAGGCGGGCGTTTCGAAACGCGAATGCGGGGCTTTCACGAGTTTAGTGCATTTCCAATTTATTCTCTCTGATTATCAAATAATCGTTTTTGAGGTTTATAACGACAGACCTAGGGTTTTATTCCAAGGGGAAGGGGGGAAATCCGAAAATAAACTTTATTTAATTTATAATCAGAAACATTATGATGTAATCGCGAAATTGACGTCGTTCTTCGCCACTAATTATGCATGCTCCATCTGCTTGGTCGGATACGATAAATTGGAACGCCACAAATGCGCGATTTTCTGCAAATCCTGTTTCAGACATCAGAAATGTTCCGGCGAGCTAGTCAAATGCGCCGATTGTTTTCGCTCCTTCCAGGGACTGGAATGCTTCCAAAGCCATCGCGAATCGGTTCCCTCCCTCTGTAGTCAGGTTAAAGTGTGCAAAGACTGTTACAAATACGTGGACTATCGCTCTAGGGAAACTATCCATTCTTGTTCGGAAGTTTTCTGTCGTATTTGTAAAAAGCACGCGCCGCATCCTCACCTTTGCTTCGTCCAGCGAATTAAAGACCACCCCGAGCCTGACATGACCAAACGACGATTAGCACTAGGGGGCGTCCCTTCGTATTTGTTTGTGTTTTATGACATCGAGTCGATTCAGAATAAACAACACGTAAATAAAAAGGGGGCATTCGAGCATGAGCCGTTCCTTCTAATATCTCAAATTGTATGCCCCGCGTGCATCGACGAGCGAGACTCCAACTTCGATTGCGGGGTCTGCATCCGCTTTAGCTCGCGACAAAAAATATTTTACGGAGGAAATGTTGTGGGAAAGTTCGTGGATTATATCAGAACTTTAGCGGATATTAAAAAAATTTACTTATTCGCTCACGCCGCGAAATGTTATGATCTCCAATTCGTTTTCAAAGCGGTTCTATCAATCGACGAGACCTTTGTGCCCTTCGTGATAGTAAACGGGACTAAAATTATCTTCTTTAACTGTTTTAATTTCAATTTTCTCGATTCCTATTCGTTCATCCCCATGGGACTCGCCGCGTTTAGGAAGACGTTTGGACTAGGGCCTTCCATGGATAAGGGTAGATTCCCTCACCTTTTATTTAATTTTGTCGAAAATAATTTCGATCCCGCTGACCCCGTAACCACTAATTATTCGACCGAGAAGGGGGATAAATTTCCCCCCCTCGAAGCGTACGGGGCTAACTATCTAGGGGTAAAGGAAAGAGCGGCCCTTCTTAAATGGCACGGGGAGCAAATAGCCGCGGGCGGTCACTTTGACTTTCTAAAAGACGCGATTTCGTATTGCACGGCGGATGTCAATATACTCCGACTGGGATGCGCAACGTTTAGACGTGAATTCATGGAAATCTGCGACACTGACCCTTTCCGCGCTGCCATCACACTCCCTGGCGCCTGCAATTACGTCTTTAGGAAACGCTTTCTCATTCCTGACACGATAGGGATACTCCCCCCCGGAGGAATGAGAAATAGGGACCGACAATCAACCGCGGCTTTTGAATGGCTCGCCTGGGAAGAAAAACGCAGGGGTATAAGAATAGTGTCAGCTATGCGGGGGCGGGAGGCTATGGTAGGTAAATTTAAAGTGGACGGTCTTGACGGAAATGACGTTTACATGTTCCAGGGCTGCTATTTTCACGGGTGTCCACGGTGTCAAGTAGTGGGAAGAGACAGACCTCTATGGTCAGATCCCTCACAAACGTTTAACCTCAGGTACCAACAAACAGTCAGGGTCGTTGCTCAACTCCGGAAACTTAAGAAAAACGTTATAGAGATCTGGGAATGCGATTTTTACCATCTTCGCCGTCAAGCGAAGGATAAGGCGTTTTTCGAAAAAGTACGCGCCATGATAATTTCACCCTTGAATCCTCGAGACGCGTTTTTCGGAGGGAGAGTTAACGCGACAGTCCTTTACTACAAGGCCAAAGGCGATGAACGCGCGTTTAACGTCGACATGCTTTCACTTTACCCGACTGTCAACCTTCTAGATAGAATACCCGTCGGTCACCCGAAAGTTTTACTAGACGCTGATGATTTAGGAGATCTCGATTCGCTGGACGGGTTAATTCAGTGCCGCGTTCTCGCCCCTCCTAGACTTTTTCACCCTATCCTACCCATGCACTGTAATTCGCGACTTCTTTTCGTTTTATGTGGTACATGTGCACGTCTAAGATTTCAAGGACGGTGTCCTCATTCCGATCCCGAGCGGGCATTCGTGGGGACATTCGTTTCCGACGAACTGAAACTAGCCGTTTCCAGAGGTTACAAAGTGCTTGAAATGTACGAAGCTTGGCATTATCAAACAACGCAGTATAACAAGGAGACCCAGGAGGGAGGCTTGTTTTCGGACTACATCAAGACCATGTACAAAATGAAGGCCGAGGCTTCGGGGTTTCCAGTGGGGATCACAACCCCCGACGAAAAAAACAAATACGTCTCGGATTTCGAGGACCACGAAGGCGTTAAACTCGATCCCGCGAAGATCGTGTTAAACCCCGGTAAACGTGCCGTCGCGAAGTTAATGTTAAATAGTTTTTACGGTAAGTGGGGACAACGGAATAACCTCGTAAAAACCGAGATCGTTAAGGATCGAGAACAATTCTTTAAACTATTCAACGACCCGAATATCGAAAGGAAAAGTGTCTTGGCGATAAACGATAAGACGTTGCTTGTCAAATGGGAACACCTCAAAGAAATCGATCCGGCTTTGGCCCATGTAAACGTAGTTTTAGCCTGTTATACCACCGCTTTTGCCCGAATGAGGCTCTATACTCATCTAGAGGCTCTAGGGGATAGTATACTATACCACGACACTGATAGTTTAATATATAGATCACGCGATGGCAATAAGCTAGTGCAGGAAGGAACATTCCTTGGGAATATGACGGATCAATTATCGGAATTTGGTCCAAATTGTCATATTACCGAATTTTGCTCGGGCGGCCCGAAAAATTACGCCTTCCGCGTACTCAACCGCGATACCGGTGAAATTAAGGAGGTCGTCAAGGCTAAAGGTCTCAGGCAGAACTATTCCACTAGAAATTCCATCTCTATGGACTCGTTGAAAGGGATGCTCGGAATCGACGTAGACGCGCCCACTCTCGAGAAAGAAATCGAAATCCCGCATCATATTTGTCGGTTAAATGATCATACAGTGGTAACTGTAAAGCAAGTTAAAAAATATAGGCCAGTTGTCAATAAATTACGCGTTATCGATAATTTCGAAACATTACCGTTCGGATATAAAGAATAATATTTTAAAAAAATGACTAGTTCAGAATGAAAAAACATATCCTAATATTCGGGTATAACCCGTTTATAGAATGCCTGTAAAAGGAATTATTGGTTAATTACCCTTATACGCGAAGTTTCGGTATTAACTGTTTTTATCCATCATATTCGAAAGATAAGTCGTTATGGCTTTAAAACTATTAACCTATAATGTAACCCGTATTAGACGATAAGTCCCATTTAAAATGGCAGCATCAGTATTAAGTAAATAACACCGCTAAACTCATATTTTTATTTTTACCCGAACGGTTTGTTTCTTAAATATCGATGTAGTTTAACTTAGAGACCTCATTTAATAAAAGCATGTTACCACTGTATGGTCCTTTCTCCGCTCTTCTGAGCGGGCCGAGCGGTAGCGGGAAGTCCGTTTTGATGGCGCGAATTATAAAAAATAAAGATGAAATGATTTCCCCCCCGCCGACAAAAATATTTTGGCATTATAGCGAGTGGCAAACACTTTATGACACTTTAAAAGACTCCGTAGTGTTCCGAGAAGGAGTCCCCAATCTCGATGATTACCCTGGTGAAGAAGGCGAACACATTCTCCTCATCGCCGACGATTTAATGAACGAGAACAATGGTCAAATCGGAGCTTTCTTCACGAAAGGCGTTCACCACCGTAATATAAGCTTCGTATTTATAACCCAGAACATTTTCCCAAAAACAAAGGATGCGCGCGAAATTTCGCTGAACGCGAATTACATTGTTTTGTTCAAGAACCCTCGTGACCAACTTCAACCCGCTATATTATTCCGTCAACTTAGAGGCGCCAATTACCGCTTCGCTATCGAGGCCTATCTCGACGCGACCAAACGCCCTCACGGCTATATTCTTATCGACAATAGGCAGGAGTGCCCCGATGACTTCCGTTTAAGAACGGATATTTTCCCCGACGAAACCGAAATGGTCTATATCCCTAAGAAAAAAAAGTAGGGAGTATAAAGTCAGCGGAGAGGAAGAAGTCCCTAACCAGTTCGAAAATGCCGGCCCTGGTTGCCGGACACAAAGATTTTCTCTCGGCCCTAGGTAGATCAAATTTTAAACAACGACGCGCTATTCTCCATCACGCTAAAAAACCCTTAATTGATGCTATTGCCGAATGCTGCGATAATACTTTGAAAGGGAATTTAAAGTTAAACCCTTGTCAGAAACGAAAACTAGCTAAACAAAAGAAATTCATTAGACAGGTAGCCTCTAAAAAAGTAGCCTGGCGTAAGAAGAAATTAATTTTAGTTCAAAAAGGTCACGGGATTCTAAGTATTCTCATCCCCACCGTTATTTCAGCCCTCAGTGGGATTTTAGGTCGTTCTTAAGGAAATAAAAAAAATGTACGCTCAAAAGTTAGCCTTAGTCCCCCTCGACTCGTTAGGAAAAAATAATAATAATAATAATAATAATAATAATAATAATAAAAATGTTCTCATCCCCTCTCGAGATACCCCCCAATTTTCGTTTCCACATCCGTTAGGGTCCTCCGTGGGTGAATTAAATAATAGCATGACCGACGTACTCAATTCCAATCTTGACATTAGGGATAAAGTTAAATTATTCGAGCAGATGTTCCATCGATATCAAAACATTAAGGATATAGCGACGAAGCCAAAAAATAGAAAAGAAACCGGGCAGGACACGGCCTTCTTAAATCTCGTTCCGATTCAGTTTAGAGCGAGTGCGAAGGACTTAATTAGCCGATTGATTAGCTTAGGCGATAAAGTTTCGTGGTCGAGTGAAGGCGAGTTGTTTATAGATCAAACGCGCGTGCCCGGGTCAGATATCGCTACGCTCGTAAGTTACGCCGTTGGGGCTATAAATAGAAAACGAACGCCTCCCCCCACCGGTTGGAACGAGTTCGACGCCTTGTTCACGCCTACGGTACCATTCAAGAAAACCATCCCGCGAGTGAAAAAGAAGAAAAAAATTACATTTTCGGCGAAACCTAGAAAAGCATCAGTCGTTCGGACTCCGCTCCAATTTAAACCCCGGGACTTATCGAAAGGGGTTATCAATAGAGGCGCGAAAAAAAGGAAAACGGAACAACCAATATGGGAAGAGTTTCTAACCCCGAGGCAGTCTTGAAAAAAATTTATTACGATCCAAAACATCCCGCGAGTTTCGACGGATTGGAAAAACTTTATCAGGCCGTGAAAGACAGAGGTATTCCCCGGGAAACGGTAGAAAAATGGTTAACGAAGCAAGAATCGTACACGTTACATAAGACCGCCTATCGGAAATTTAAAAGGAGCAAGGTTTTTGTAACTAATATTGGCGACCAGTTTCAAATGGACTTGGCGGACATGAGAGACATTTCCGAACACAATTCCGGCTTTAATTACCTACTAGTATGTATCGATACATTCTCGCGACGCGCGTGGGCAGTCCCTTTAAAAAGTAAGAAAGCCGAAGACGTAATCGCCGCGACCGAGAAAATATTCGAGGATCTCACGCCTCTTAAAGTTCAAACCGATAAAGGGGGGGAGTTCACGGGGAAAAAATATCAGGATTTCCTTAAAAGAAAAAAAGTTAAATTCTTTACTAGCGAAAACGATACAATCAAAGCGTGTATGGTCGAGCGACTAAATCGTACGCTAAAGGCTAAAATGTATAAATATTTCACTGCTAATAACACCTATCGATACTTGGACGTCCTCCCTGATTTAATTCGTAGCTACAATACCACTAAACATTCCACTATAAAAATGTCACCTCTAGACGTGAAACCGGAAAATATTCTGAAAGTATTTAAAACAATTTACAAGGAAATCCCCGTGAAAAGCCGACGTCAACCTAAACTTAAAGTCGGTGACTTTTGTCGTATCAGCAAATACAGGGGGGTCTTTGATAAAGCCTACCCCGGTACCTGGTCAAAGGAAGTCTTTAAAATCACCCGCCTCGTAAATTTAGACCCGCCCCTTTACACGATCGAAGATTTAACGGGGGAGGGAATAAAGGGACGTTACTATCAGGAAGAACTGCAATTAGTCGCTAAACCTCGACTATACAAGATCGATAAAATTCTCAAGTCTCGGAAACGCAAAAATCAGGTCGAATACTTTGTCAGTTTCGTAGGATATCCGTCGAACGCGAACTCGTGGGTCAAGAAAAAAGATGTATCTGACATTACCTTCAAACGCTAGCATGCGGGTTTACGCCGACAATACGATGGCGTCCTATACCTCAGCGTTACCGAAACCTGTCGAATTGGCGGGGTCTTGGGAGTGCGGGCTAGCTGAGATAAATTACACTAGCGCGTTCTTCAACGTCCTCGAGGGACAAAACACTATCGTTTTCATGGTTGTCGACGAAATCCCTCCTGTCGAATGTAACCCGTCTCCAATCGAAGTCAAGCAAAATGAACCGGAGACTAGCATCGAAAAAAACCTAGAGCCACCTCAAGCCGATCAACCTAGTTTGGGAATAACATTTAAAATTACCACGCCGGGGAAAAAAATCCGAAAGGGAAAAAAACTGAGCAGATTTTCGATGTCGCCAAAAACGGAGAAACTCTTACGGGTGAAGCTCAGATCGCCGAATGCGCGGCTCAGCCTAGAAGACCCAGGGGGACCTCCCACGTTTATAGGGTACCCATAGGGTACTATTCTTCCATCGAACATTTAATTAAGATAATAAACGAAATTATTAAAGATATGAAGACGTCTCTTCAATATAACGAGATCACTCGCCGAGTTCGAATAAGCCCCTTTCGTCATAACGTACTAGTGCAATTTCATTTTGGTCTAGCCATGACATTGGGCTTCGATCCCGGGATTCAATCTTTGGAAAGGGGTTACCGGGGCGCTAGGCCGGCCCTTATAGGCTTTCAAATCCCCCCTCAACTTTACGTTTATACTAATATCGTCGAAGATCAAATGGTGGGTGACACTCTCGTTCCTCTCGTTAGGATTGTCCCCGTAGAAGGCTCGTTCGGAGATAACGTCGGGAAAATTTATGACGTGCCTCATTACGTGCGAGTCTCCAAACGCTATTTCGACACGATCCAAGTACATATAATGAACCCTCAGGGGAAACCGGCGCCATTTGCCTTCGGGTCTCTGACGGTTAAACTACATCTACGGAAACAAGATGCCTAAGCCGGATGTCCTCGACGCGCGGGGGTCCTGTCCCTATAGAAATTATTATCTTAATCAAGCGCAAACTGGGGGGTCTAATTTCTATCAAGGAGCGGCTTATCAGAAAGGGCACGGTCTCGGAAGTCTGTTCTCGGGGCTCTTCCGCTGGGCCTCCCCTCTTTTAGTTAGAGGGGCGAAGTATATAGGAAAACAAGCGTTGGGGGTCGGCAGTAAAATTCTCAATGACGCCGTGGCGGGTGAGAATATAAAATCTTCGGCGAGGAAACGTTTCGGTGAAGCTCTAGAAGGGATAACCGGACAAAGCGGTTCGGGGCGGAAAAAGCGTAGGAGAACTAAAACGAGAAGCAAGAAGAAGAAAACAACGAGCAGGAGGAAAACTAGAAAAAGGACCGTTAAACGCAGAATCGGGGCAGTAGCTCGTCGGAAGTCCACGAAACACGTTCGTGACATTTTTTCCCTCAACTAAAAAAGAACCAAAATGTACAAAGTTGAAGCCTTGAAATCGGAATTGGACCTGTTCTCGGTCACCCCCGTGCAAACTAGCGTCGAAAGCGCGACTCCAACTTTCTATCGACCGATCTCTACGCTACGAGATGATTCCCAGATTGAATTTTGTATCCCTAAAAGCCCCGAGTATACGGATCTCGCGATGAGTCTCCTTCACGTTAAATGTAAAGTAACGCGGGAGAATGGGGCTAATTTAGACCCCGACGTTAAATTATCAACTTGTAATAACCTAATGCATAGTCTCTTCGATCAAATTGAAATCTACTTGAACGACAATTTAATCACGCCCTCGGCAAGTCGATATTCATACCGAGCCTATTTAGAATCGCTCTTGAACTATTCTGGCGAGGCTAAAACTTCTCACCTGACTTCGTGTCTCTACGCCAAAGACGCTGCCGGAAAGTTTGACGATATAATTACCAACTCGGGGAGCAAGATTCGTCAAGCAGCTATTAAGGATTCAAAGGAAATTTCCTTAGTAGGGGCAATATACGCCGACCTTTTCAACATTCCGAAATACCTTCTAAGCGGGGTGGAAATTAAAGTCCGACTTTCAAGGAGTAAAACGGCCTTTGTCCTTATGGGAGACCCCTCGTTAAACGTGGGGAATTTTAAGATCGCTATAACGGACGCTACTTTGGAAATACGGAAATGCAAGATAAGTCCTCAAATCATTCTGGCTCACGAAAACGCTCTCTTAGGCGCCACAGCGAAGTACCCTTTTACCCGAACCGAAGTGAAAAGCCACGTACTGCTCACCGGCGTTTCAAATACGAGTCTCGACAATGTGTGGCTGGGACCGCTCCCTCAACGCGTTATTATCGGCCTAGTCTCGCATACGGCTTGCGCGGGCGATTTTCATAAAAATCCTTATAACTTTCAACCATTCGGGTTAAATTTCTTATCTCTCTACGTTGATTCGGACGCGGTTCCGAGCAAACCTCTCCAGCCCAAGTTTTCCCAGAATCAATTTGCCCGTGAATATTACACCTTGTTTACGGGGACTAATATACATTTTAAAGATGATGGGAATAGTATATCGCACTCAGAATATCCGAGGGGCTATACTCTATATGCCTTTGATATCACGCCTGATCTTTCCGCGAGTGACAACTCTCATTGGAACCCCGTAAGACGGGGACAGTTACGTATCGAGTTGGGATTCGAAACCCCGCTCACTGAATCGGTTTCGGTCGTTATTTACGGGGAATTTCATAGTTTAATGCAAATAGACAAAGACCGCAACGTGGTGATTGATTATTAAAATGAACACGTTAGAAATAAACGAGATCATCGGGCATTTACCCGGGTATCAAGGTGCCTTTGCTTCCGATAGACTCCCCGAATATATCCCTTCCTTCCCCGCCTCCCTGGTCGTTAACCTCGATCCTCACGACGGGCCCGGGACTCATTGGGTAGCTATTTACCTAGACGCTTTCAGGAGGGCCGGGTACTTTGACTCGGCGGGTCGTCCGGTGACCCTCCCCACGATAAAAAAGTTCCTGAGAAAACATTCCTCGAAAATACTCTACAATAGACGTCGTCTACAGGCCGTGGGAAGCAAAGTTTGCGGACAATACTGCGTGCTCTATCTGGAACATCGCTATAGGGGGCGGAGTTTGACCTCTTTCGCTGATAGGTTCACGAGGAACCAATGGAGTAATGACAATCGCGTGGAGACCCTATTTAAGAAGCGGATTTAACTTACCTTGAGTCAGAGGGGGTATCAGCCAACAGAAACATCATGGAAAGACCGCTGGTAGTTGTCGATTTTGAATTCTTACTCGGCGCGAAATACGAACCGGTCGTTAAAGAAGTTGCCGTCGCGTTCGTCGGGGAGTTTCCCCTAGTTAAAAGTTTATTCGTTAAACCTCCGTACCACGGTAGCGGTCTTTCTCACCACGTAGCCCGGCAAAATCAATGGGTCTTTACCCATATCAACGGTTACCTCTGGAACCACGGCGATACCCCTTACATCGAGCTAGAACATCGGCTCAAGGCCTTAACCGAGGACTCCGAATTCGTTTACTGCAAGGGAGAGGAGAAATGTCACGTCCTCAGGAAACTCATCCCCCAAGAGGTGATCGAACTCGGGGAAATCGGTTGCCCCAAGGCCAAGGACATCAGCATCGGCCAGAACTATCGGTGTCGGTTTCATCGGCGAGGGAGCCCGACGCTTCTCTGTGCGCGGGAGAAGGCCTGCCGCTTCGCCAAGTGGTTGGAGACCCATCACCAGACGGCTCCCTCGCCGCTCTTCGAGGAAGACGAAGGATTCTTTTAAAACTTTTCTTTATAAAAAAACAATTAATTATTTTTCGAACTCTTATGTTTTTAAAAAACCATTACGTAATTTTCTCAATTCGCGCGCGTATTTTCATTTCGTATCATTTTTCTTATATTCAGTGTTATCATTTTTTGTAATATCTTCCTTTGCGTTAATAAATGTTTCGTTCGAATTTATGTTTTTATTTTTTCAACATACACGTCTAAACTCGTAAGGGGGGATGGGGGAAAGAGAAAGTCGAGGTTTTTTAGTCGTCTAGTACCGGATCATTCCCCGGGTCATTCCCGAAGTCGGAGAAGTAAGAGGTAGACGCTTTTTTTCTTAAGATGAATTTTGAGAAAAACAGAATCGCTAGTTTCAAGAGTTTTCCCTGTAAGTTTTTAAACGTGAGGGAGCTAGCGAAAGCGGGTTTTTTCTACGTCGGTCACCGGGACAGCGTAATGTGTTTCTCCTGTCAGCGTGTCGTCAAGGACTGGACGGCCGACGACGTCCCGTTACTAAGACACGAAAAAGAGTGTAACTTTTGTCCGTTCATAAGAAATGATTTTTCGGGGGATGTCCCAGCCCTGTCGATGGAGCTTGAAGGGTCAAAGCCGATGCGATACGAGATCGCGCGAATTCGTTCCTTTACTAGAGGATTTAATAATAATTATATTAAGAATAATATTAATAATAAGGAAGGTTTGCCGATTGATCCTTTAAGGGAAGCTAGGCATTTATCCAAAGCTGGTTTTTTTTTTACGAATTTCAAAGATTGCGTAAAATGCTTTTCCTGTTCTGGGGAACTAATGAACTGGGATAAGGAAGATAGTCCGTTCGAGGAACATTGGGAAAATTTTCCTCATTGTAAATTTCTTATTTCGAGGGCAAGAAGTGGAAATGTAAAGCATTTAATAGCCGCTGAGGATATCGTAGAAAAGGACAACCAGCTGAATTATTCGACTTACCCCGAATCACGATTAATATACGATTCTTTAAACGAAATAGTCGAAGTCTTAGATGAAGGACGAGGTCTAGACATGCCCGGGGAATAATAGATTTATCCCGAGGAATTCGAGAGGGGCCGCGTGATAATAGACTATTTTTAGGGGGGGCCGTTCACCCCTCAGCGAGAGATGGAAAGAGGGATTTACCCTCCCGCCTCGGTTCTAAGGATCATTCGATCGGTCGCGGACGAAGGTGATAGACACCATTTTTACTCGGCTTCCGTTAAAAAAGATGCATTTTGAGAAAAATAGAATCGCTAGTTTCAGAGGGTTTCCATGTAAGTTTCTAAACGCGAGGGAGCTAGCGAAAGCTGGTTTTTTCTACACCGGGCACACTGATAACGTCATGTGCTTCTCTTGCGAGAGGGTCGTCAAGGGGTGGATGACTAATGACGTCCCGTTGCTGAAACATATCGAGCAGAATCGCTTATGTAAATTCGTAAATGACGAGAATACGGGGAATGTCCCCGTCCTAACACTGCCGATAGACGATAAAGAGCAGACGGATGAG
This sequence comes from Leiobunum rupestre, assembly GCF_980474605.1. Classification (NCBI taxonomy): domain Eukaryota; kingdom Metazoa; phylum Arthropoda; class Arachnida; order Opiliones; family Sclerosomatidae; genus Leiobunum; species Leiobunum rupestre. Next base: position 10,474,073 of record NC_143384.1, on the reverse strand, counting down.
ACGGAGCTAAATCCTATGCGCCATGAGCTTGAGAGAATTCGTTCGTTTAACAAGGGATTCCCTGTTAATATCGTAGATGGTAGAGCCTTAGCTCGGGCTGGGTTTTATTATTTAAATTATAAAGATTCCGTTAAATGCTTCGCGTGTGAGGGTGAACTTATGGCTTGGGAAAAAGGCGATAGTCCTTTCGGTGAGCATAGGAAATATTTCCCCCATTGTAAATTTCTATTAGGGGAAGAATGTGGAAACGTAGCTCATTTTATAGCTGACGAGGATATTGTAGAAACTAACCAGCCACCTTATTCTTCGACTGCCGAGAAAGCCATAGTATACTGTTTTTTAAAAGAGGTGGTTGACATTTTAGAGGGTGAAAAACGGAAACGACTGGAAACCAAACATTTTTGCACAATTGGATAATAGGTTTCGGAGGCCGCGTGAATCTCTCTCTTTTCCCCAACTTTCTCACGGTTTGAGAAATTCCTTCATTCGGGGTCTCTCCCCCCCTAGTTAGAGATTTCTCCCTGGATTTTAGTTTGGTAGGAATCATTCGATCGCTAGTTTACGAAGGTGTCAGACTAAATTTTTAACTTCCTCTAAAAAAATGAATACCCTGGCGAAACGAGTCGCTAGTTTTAAAAAGTTCCCGGTGGAATATATGGACACTCTCGAACTGGCTCAGGCGGGCTTCTTCTTCGTAGGGCATAAGGATATCACTATCTGCTTCTGGTGCGACGGTCTGGTGCGGGATTGGGAGCTGGGATCTAACCCCTTACATTGCCACACCGCCTTGTTCCCCGAGTGCGAGTACGCCAAGCTCGAGTTCGCGAAGCTACAGGAGACCTACGATGCCCAACTAGGCCCTATGAGGTATGCGGACGAGCGGTTGAAGACTTTCACCAGTTTCCCGCTAGAGAAGCCGTGCCATATGGAACTCACCAACGCGGGTTTTTTCTACACAAACTTTACGGACTACGTGAAGTGTTTTTTCTGCGGTGGTGAGATCGGAGATTGGGGTGCGGAAGACGATGCCTTTCTGGAACACGGGAGACTATTTCCCGATTGCAAATTTGCAAAAAACTATTATTGCGGGAACGTCTTTTTAAAATCATTCATGCTCGACATCGCGTAAAATTTGATCTCGTTCCCGTAACTTTCTTTTTCCTCGATGTAGAAGATCGAACTAACTATTCCTTATTAAATAATTTCCATTTTAAAAGGAGAATCTCCCTAATTAATAATATTTTACAGCCTATTTTATTAAAACATGTACAGAAAAGTGTAATAAAAAATGATTTAGTATAATATTCGTCTCGTTATTTTTTTCCAATACATTTTAGGTAAAAAAGATAGGTAAGTGGAGGTATCCATAAAATGAGGTGAAGTTAGAGGGCTCCATAATTTTGGATCTATAAATTCGGTGGCTCTATAAAAATCGCTCCATAATTTTGCTTATCTATAAAAAATGCGAGACCTTATCTATATTTCTGCTTATCTATAAAATCGCTCTATAATATTTCTGCTTATCTATAAAATCGCTCTATAATCTTGCTTATCTATGGCCAGGCCTATTTCTCTCTAGTTCAATCTAGCTGGCATCACAAAAACATCACGGCGGGAAAGCTTTGAGGAGCAAGGATTGCGCGCCAAAAAGGGCAGAAGAGTTTGGGAGACGAAAGGAGGCAAATCTTGGAAAAGCTAGACAATATAGTCACGAGGATACATCACGAGGGAAGTGAAATACGCGACACCATGATAACTATGGGATCCTCTCGCCAGACTCGTAACGCCGTGGCCGTGGTGCCAAGAACCAAGTGGAGTAACTTCATAAACATTCATGCTGTACCGTATAAATCATTTTAATTTAATTTAATTGGAAACCAGCCAGTTCGAACGTAAATCAATGTGCTTAGAATAGTTAATTAAGTTAGCTTTTTAAAGTCTGGGTTAGGTTTGAGTGTGTAAGTTAGTAAATGTAGAATGTTGTTTAACTTTATTTTTTGGTGTGTATAATTATTTAATTAGTGTATTAAAGTATGACGAAACTAATTCCTGAAGTCTGTTCCCATTAATTTAATCTATTCAATGAGTACGTCGTCTAAGTTTAATTCTATTTTGGAAACGTCTCATAAGTTTAAATTAACTTATGTCCGGCCTCGCAGTGAGTGAGCGGCACCGTCAGGTGCCAATACCCAGAATACATTGCATGTTTTATAAGTCAACCTTACACTAAAGACATAGGAAAGTATAAGTTCAAAAACAAGCCACGTGCTTTCAAAAATGTGACGTCAATCGATCATTATTAGCTAAAATCCCTCATTTTAAAGTCTTTTCCTCCTATAAGTCACTCGTTTTCCTCTAAAATAGACTAAATTATTTTCCGTCCAAAAACCTCTTTTTTTCCCGATTGGTTCCGTTAGATGGTGGATTGAAAATATGCCCCTGTAGCAAATCGGTTTCGGGCCGACGTCAGCGGCAGAAGTAATTCGCGGAGTCAGTGAATGTTGGCTTACTGCACAATTTATGGTCGAAATGCCCTACTTGATTTAGCGTAAGCCCGACGTCGTATGTTCGACTTCTGCCGACTTTCAATGTTCATGTACTCCAAAACATCGGTGGGCCGACTTGGTAATAAGTCTTATTTTCAATCCAAAAACTACTTAAAGGTGTTAGAACCAGACGAGTCGTATTTAAGAATTAAAGAAAAATAAGTAAGTGGAAAGCTGTGAAGAGAAAGATTTTTAGTAATTTCTTCGATCACGGCATTTCAAATAAATTTTATTTAACCGGACTAAGTAAAGTCTGAAAAATGTACATATTTTTTTTAAGATTAAGACTTTTGGTCATGGACCTAAAACGACTTTCGACCCAAGACCGACCCCTAATCTACTCCGGTGTGCTACATCGGTCGCCACCCTGACTAAGAAAAGTCTGAAAAACGTACATATTTTTTTTAATCGAAAAAGATTAAGACTTTTTGGGTTGGCTTTTGGTCATGGACCTAAAATAATAAATAATCCCCAGAGCTAATTGCAAAGTATAAAATAAAGTGATACGAGATAATGTTCCTTTATTTTAAAAGGATATCTTATTGTAAATAGAAGTGGTATTTAATAGTTTAATAAATTGTTTAAAAAAATTATTTTGAATAAAATCATCTTGAGCATTATAAAGATTTAATTTATCAATAAAATTAAAGATTTCATTGTCTCTATCAAATTTGTTTATTATATTATCGTATGATATAAATATATATATATACAGGGTGTTACGGATAAGAGTACCGAAACTTTTATAATGTGTTCTATGGGTCAATACGAGTTGAAAATGTCTCATAAACCATGGTACTAAAATGTAACGTTTAGGAGATACAAGCTTTAAAAATTTGACCTAAAAAACACCGAAATTCACGCAATTGTGAAATCCTTATTATACCTTGATCACAATTGTTGTCTTAAAATGATCGGTTGTTTTTTAGGGATAAAATGATAAAAGAATCGCCGAATATCAAAAGATCATAACAATCTCGTCCGGAAGTATGCACCTCCAGATTGTGAATTTACGAAGAAGCTTTAAAAACAAGACTTGTAATAATTTTCGACGTTTAACTGTAACCTAGTCGTGTTTGATAGTACAAAAACCAGCAGCACATAATTAATGGTATGCTTTTTATTTATCAAAACAGAACAATTATTGACATTGTTACACGTACCGTCCACATTATTTACAAGAGTTGTTCGAAATGCCCACCTTGAACTCTAATGCACAAACGACAACGTCGTACAAATGAGTGACGAACGTTTTCCCAGATGTCTGGTGTGTTTCGAATTGTCTCACATGCATCGATAATACGCTGGCGCAAGTCGTCGACATCTCGGACCTCTGTTTTATAAACTACGTCTTTCAGATGTCCCCAAAGATAGAAGTCACAAACGTTGAAATCGGGAGATCGTGCTGGCCATGGATTAGTTCCTCCTCGTCCTAATCCACCTTAAAGGAAATGTCGCATCGAGGTGGTCTCTCACTGCACGGCTGAAATGTGGTGGCGCCCCATCGTGCAAGAACCACATCCACTGTCTAGTCGCTAACGGAACATTTTCCAGAAGCTTTGGGAGGGCTCGTTGCAGAAATTCCAGGTACGACTCTCCATTCAATCTTGGCGGAAGGAAATAGGGTCCCACTAAGTTGTCTCCAACAATGCCACACCAGACGTTTAGGCTGAATTTTTCTTGGTGAGCTGCGACCACAGTTCCGTGAGGGTTGTTTTGGCTCCACTGACGGGTATTGTGTAAGTTGAGAATACCATCTCGCGAGAAATTGGCCTCATCGCATGCTAAGATGACACTTGGGAACTGCGGATCTTCTTGCACTTTGTCCACAATCCACTGACAGAAGTTGCGGTGGTGTGGATAGTCGGCTTCGCTTAAGGCTTGAACTTTCTGTAAGTTGTAAGGGTGATAATGATGACCATGAAGAATTCTCCAGACCATCACGTGATTAACACCCAGCTGTCGTCCAACTTGACGGGTACTTGTGCTGGGGTCATCATCGAAAATTGTCAGTACCTGAAACATTCCAGATGGTTTTTTCAATGAAAACACTATGTTATAAACTACATCGCGCAAACAGAGATTTCAAATAATTACCTGTTCTTCTACGATTAGTGGAACGTTTCGCACTCCTTCTCGAGAGGGTTGAAGTTGACCAGTGTCTCGTAAACGCCGGTCCACACTTTCGAAAGTTCGTCTATTCGGTAGTCTTCTGTTAGGGAAAGTTTCTTGGTACAATCGTCGGGCTTCGCAGTTCCCAAGTGTCATCTTAGCATGCGATGAGGCCAATTTCTCGCGAGATGGTATTCTCAACTTACACAATACTCATCAGTGGAGCCAAAACAACCCTCACGGAACTGCGGTCGCAACTCAGCAAGAAAAATTCAAAATAAACGTCTGGTGTGGCATTTTTGGAGACAACTTAGTGGGGAACTATTTCCTTCCGCCAAGATAGAATGGAGAGTCGTACCTGGAATTTCTGCAACGAGCCCTACCAGAACTTCTGGAAGATGTTCCGTTAGCGACTAGACAGCGGATGTGGTTTTTGCACGATGCGGTGCCAACACATTTCAGCCGTGCCGTGAGAGACCACCTCGATGCGACATTTCCTTTAAGGTGGATAGGACGAGGAGGAACTATTCCATGGCCAGCACTATCTGCCGATTTGAACGCTTGTGACTTCTATCTTTGGGGACATCTGAAAGACGTAGTTTATAAAACAGAGGTCCGAGATGTCGACGACTTGCGTCAGCGTATAATCGATGCATGTGAGACAATTCGAAACACACCAGACATCTGGGAAAACGTTCGTCAATCATTTGTACGACGTTGTCGTTTGTGCATTAGAGTTCAAGGTGGGCATTTCGAACAACTCTTGTAAATAATGTGGACGGTACGTGTAACAATGTCAATAATTGTTCTGTTTTGATAAATAAAAAGCATACCATTAATTATGTGCTGCTGGTTTTTGTACTATCAAACACGACTAGGTTACAGTTAAACGTCGAAAATTATTACAAGTCTTGTTTTTAAAGCTTCTTCGTAAATTAACAATATGGAGGTGCATACTTCCGCACGATATTGTAATGATCTTTTGATATTCGGCGATCCTTTTATCACTTTATCTTTAAAAAACAACCGATCATTTAAGACAACAATTGTGATCAAGGCATAATAAGGATTTCACATTTGCGTGAATTTCGGTGTTTAGGTCAAATTTTGAAAGCTTGTATCTCCTAAACGGTACATTTTAGGACCATGGTTCATGAGACATTTTCAACTCGTATTGACCCATAGAACACATTATAAAAGTTTCGGTACTCTTATCCGTAACACCCTGTATATATAAATAAATATAAAATTAAAAAAAAAAATTGTTTTTGGACTTTACTCTTCGTTACTAGGCTTCCACCCACTTTATCCGACGTTGAACTAAAAAACTACCTTCCGACTGATAGCGTTTTGACAACAGTACACTGCATACGTTTAACAAGTTGACAAGCCAAAATATACCTCTCCTTGGAAGAATTGTCCCTAGTGGTATTAATTTATCGAGATTACCCAGTGTAGAGTTATTTGTTAAAAATGTTATCCCAGTTCTATCCCGCCCGGTATAAAATTTTAATTATAAATAAAATAATTCAGACGAAACGACATATTTTAATTTATTCAGAATATCATAAGTTAAGTAGTTACAACAGTGAGTTAGACGTACTATAACAATGCACAATTGAATTAAACCCTTTTTACAGTACAAGTTTATAAGTTGAATATAATACGAAGCAAATTTTAATGAAAGAAATATCTACAGAGGGTATTATAACGACCGTTCGCTTTTTGGTTTATAATTTTAACGGAATTGGGCCGATTTTAATTAAACGATAGTTTATCGAAATTTTGTTAAAAGAATATTCCCTAAGGCCGCGTGATAAATTTACGAGAATAATTTTACGTTGCCGTTATATCGAAAATTTATTTGATTCGGGATTGCCAGAACTGTAATGTTGTGGGCGAGTGATTAGAAAATAAAATGGCAACCAGAATTATACTAAATTATAAATGTTTATTTTTATTCAGAACAGTCTATGGAACGTTCTAAATTTAACTTTCATCAATAACCCAACAATATATATCCCATCTACGTAATTGTACAGAACTGGTACTCATTTGTCTAAGACTAGATTTGTCTTAGTTCATCGTGATTAAAAATAAACAAAAACACACTTACACTTAAGTAAATATCATAAATTACACTGAGTAATTTTAACTAAATTCAAACTACCTAACTATAAACTGTCTTAATTAACAGCTGAGAGCTGTTCGCTACTAATTACTTCCAATCTACTTAATTAGCTTCACAGGTTGAGTTGATAATTTCAAGGGTATAATTAGGTTATTCCAATTCAAAAAATAATAACAATCAATTTTATCTTACAGCTGACTTGTGTTAGTTCACAATTACTTTAACACTTTCAGTCTTAAACACGCACTGTTCCAAACGCGAAACACAATTTAACTCTTTTCTTGACCGAAGACCGAACATACTAATTAAAACAGCAAAGTTACCTCATAACGTTTGACCGACACCAGGACCCCGTCCTGTAGTAGTTCGTCTGACAGCCAAGAACTAAGAAAGACTTTATCTTCAATATTGACGGCAACGGCCTTATATACTTTTATTTTGTGTTTTTTTGACCCGTCGAGATTTGACTAAACTTAGAAAAATTGAAGAGATTATATTTTTTACCCGGTTTGATTGACAGTTCTCCACACGTTGGCGCTATATTATTACTTTGATATAGTTTCCGTGGGAGTTTTAAATAATTAGCCTTTTTCTAAGCGTTATTAAAAGGTAACAATGAACTCCTTTTTGTGTTTTAACGAAATTTTGTTAAGAATTAAACAAAAATTTAAAACAAAGCAAAAAACCATACCAAATAATAAAAACAAAGTTCAATAAACAATATATACAGATATTGTATTAATCCGTTTAGTAAAGAACCCGACTTATCATAATGGTTCCTTTACTTTAATATTTTCCCTAAGGAAGTCAATGGCTCGGCGGTGAACTATCCGCATTGTTACAATGCGACCCGAGTTCAATTCCTGATCACGATCAAATTTAACATTAAAATACTAAAATATTTAATTATATATAAGATTAATATAATCTATAAATATTTAATTAAATATAAGATTAATATAATTTATAAATATTTAATTAAATATAAGATTAATATAATTTATAAATATTTAATTAAATATAAGATTAATATAATTTTCAAATATTTAAAATGATGTAAAATAAATTATAGTACCTAACGTTATAACTTTGTAAAGGACATTCGCCAAAGCTGTTTTTTTGAAAAACACCGTAACTTAGCAAGCGTTGGTGGCTGAGTGGTTAGAGTAAATCTCTTGCACGAGGCAGACCCGGGTTCGATTCCCGGCCGGCGCCAATGAATCGCAAATTGATATTAAGACGAATACCGTGTACAATTGGTGGAAACCCTGCCATTGGACGTTGAGAGGTTGCATAACACTCAGCACTTGATCGGTCCCAAAGTCATTAAGAAGAAGTTGGAGAGAAAACGCCCATACAAACACAACAGACTAAGCATCCACAACCATCTTCACACAAACACAACAGACTCAGCATCCACAACCATCTTCACACAAACACAACAAACTCAACACCCACAACCGTCATAACACGAACTCAACATCCACAACCATCATAAAACAAACTCAACACCCACAACATTCACAACACGAACTGCACATTCAGAACCTACTCATAAACATTTCAATAATGAAATATCCAATCAAACTGAATTAAAACTGTTGCGACCGTGAGCGTTGACGAGAAAAAGACAATCCAAACCAAACCCAACCGCAAATCAATCCGTTAACGCTCACCGGCACACGTAGGTGGTTTTGCAAACCCTTCGAGAAACTGCGAACGCAGAAATTTCGAGAAACTGCTTACGCAATGATTACCCTTTGCCACGAAAATGCGAACGCGTTCGCAGGCCTCACGGACAGACAAACCCACCCACAGACAGACAGACAGAGACGGTGATTGTATAACCCCTCCTAGGTAAAAACCAAATTTCCCGGTTATTCATCCTTGTACGTCACTTTCAGCAGCGGCGAATTTGATATCCTACTAAACCAAAATAATTTCCCGCTCAATTGCTTAGTAACTGAGTTTTTTGGCGACTTAAAAGAGGGTATGAAGTTCGATTACTCTAGTATGGCAGATAACTCCTCTAAAAAACCTTGTATTATAGAATCTACGGATCCTAATGCAAATGAAGTAGGATTAACGATACAATATCGATTTTCTATCAAAATGTACGGGGGCTTTTGACGAAAGCTGACGAAATATTTGGAAGTGTTGTTTCAGAAAATGTACAGATTTACTGCATGACGGAAACTTTATTGTTACCTGATCGACCAAGTTCTGACTTTTTTCCGGAAGGCTACCCAGTCTTTAGATCTGATCGTGAATCGCATGGCGGCGGCGCCCTTATAGCTATATCTAAGGGCGTCCACTGCATTCGGAGACCAGAGTTGGAGGGTAATTTTGAAGCCGTATGGCTAGAAATAAGTATAAAAAATAACCGAAAACTTCTCGTCGGAAATATTTACTTACCTCCTTCAACTGCAGTCGAATGATACGCCCATCTCCAAGAGCACGTAAAATCTACCCTACTATCTTATCAAGGAGACATAATATTTCTTGGAGACTTCAACCTACCCAAAGTCTCTTGGTCAAATCTCGATGCGAGAAACTGCGCATTCTACTTATTTAAAAAATATGATATTCCCAATTCACAGGGAAACGTTTTAGACTTGTGTCTTACGAACTGTGATAATGTGCTTGTAAAAAATTACAGTTCAGTTGTCAAGATAGACCCCCTGTATCCTGCAATTATAGTAGAGTACTACGGTTCACTTGAATATATCTCAAAGAACTGCAAGAATACCAATTTTTATAAAGAGGCTGATTATTTGTCTCTCTATCGTTACATTGAAGCTATCGACTGAAATGCCCTCTAAAGTTTAGATAATCCAGATGTCGCAGTTCAATTTTATACTACAAACATAATACGCTGTATAGATGTAGCTATTTGAAAGAGGTCAAACAAAAATTATGTTGTCAGATCACAAACGAAACAAACATTTTCGAGCTGGTTCTCCCCCGAACTGATTTAAATTTAAATTTCACAGGAAATTTAAACGTATCTCATCCCTTATTAACCACGAAAAGTTTAATGCTCAACGCATCCTGTCAAAAAAGCTCCTTATTAGAGATATAGCGACTTATAACGATTCTATCATTTCAACCATTATTACTGCTCAATTACACTTGTTGATAACGATAACTTCGTTACCGACAGTAACGACATCACAAAAGCATTCGCCGAACATTTTTCTAGCGTAGCTAGTGATAACTCCAATCCTGTCATCAATACATCACCGACAACATCCATAACCAATAACTTTTTCCGTCTGGTGGTCACCGAAGCCATTAGAAAACTCAAGCCTACCACAAAATATGGGAGCGATGGAATTCAGAACTTTATTATAAAAGGGTGTTAGGATATATTAATAAAAACCACTAGCATATATTTGTAATCTTTCTCTGTCATCTGGTACCTTTCCGAAGGCCTGGAAGACAGCTGTTATTTCTCCGGTTTTTAAAAAAGGCTTCAGTGGTGACCCATATAATAACCGTCCCATAACGGTACTAAATGGCTTCTGTATGGTGGTTGATTTCGTCGCTCATAAACACTTCTATAACTGGTTTAAGTTGAGCATTCCAGAAACTCAGCATGGTTTTGCTAAAGGTAGATCTGTAGACACCTACCTTGTCAACTTTGTTAACTACATTGACCGGGTGGTTCAAAATGGAGGTCAGGTAGACACTATATATATAGATTTATCGAAGGCTTTCGATAGGGTTTCGCGCCCTCGATTGATAGATAAATTGCAACGGGGGCGCATTCGCCGGATCGCGACGTTAGTCTCTCTCATTTTGGCCGTGAGAGAAAAACCCTGCGCGCGCAGGAACGTACTACGTCACAAATTCCCCAGTCTTCTGAGGAGCTAGTAATTCGGGAGGGCTAAGATGATATTTACGGTTTCTCATTGTCTGTCTTCCGCAGATTATTTTTGAACAACCATGATAAAACAAACATAAATTTTAACTGTATTATTTTTTTATTACAATTTATATTTACTTTTATATTACAATTTATATTTATTTTTATTATTTTACTTATCATTCTATTTAATTTCATTAGATAACTACATAAAATGTGTAAGACTTATTTAAAATTCATAAGAAATAAATTATTAATTAATTTGTACTTATTTTATTTCAAATGGTTTAAAAACATACATATTTTTTGTTAAAAACTATTACCAGAGAGTGTAAAGATTATGAGAGGCGTCTCTCTTTCAAAAAAGCGTACTAACTTTTTTTCCCAAAAATGTCCACTACTACCGTAAGAGCGATGGCGCCACCAGTCGCGCCGTTCTCACAGCGCGTGCGTTTCGATGTTAGGTTTAAAAGAGACGCAAAAACTTTCAAGATTTTTAATGCTAGTTTTACAAGGTTTTTAAATAATTTAGTGTGTCTGGGGTATATTGTTCCGTTTTAAATTGTGAAATATCGAAAACAAGAAATCCTTGTTTATCTTTTTATAAGTTTCCATAGGAAAAAGACTGGTAAATTCGCATTTTCATTAGATAGGCTTATTGGCATATTAACTTAATATAAATTTTAGTTCTATTTTGTGACTGAAAAATGTAAATGATGGGCTTACAAATAAAACTACGGAATATTTACACGTTAACCATAGAATTTGCGCGAATCATTTCATTGATGCCAGTTTCATGAATATTAGAACTAAAAATAGGCTCACACCATCCGCTGTGCCAACAATTTTCAGTCTTAATGACTCTACATCATTGGAAATTTCAGAAAATGGTAATTTCTATTCTAGCCTTGCTACTCCTCTGGGAAGATCTAAAGGATAATTTTGGTTTTAAGTTTTTCTTAACGGACAGGATTAGCCAAGATTTTGTTGATAATTTTCTTGGATCTATAAGACAGAAAGGAGGCAACCGTGATCATCCCAATCCACAACAATTTCGAGCTGCATACAAGGCTGCCTCTGTGAATAATCTCTTGAAACCACCGGATTCTAATTTTGAAAATCTTGTAGTCTCGCAAAGCCAGGGGCAATGTTCCGATGAAAATTTAGAATTTTGTAATTCTATTGGAAGTCCAAACCTGCTAAAACAAAATGTTCTTAGTTACATTTCAGGATATCTAATTCACCGCTGCTACTCAAACCTTCAATGCTCTTCTTGCATAAGTCAACTCAAAAATTACAATCCAATTGTTGACCCAACAAATCTGCTCTTTTACTTATCAGCTGCTCAGCAGCCTCATCGTACCAACTGGTAGTTTCTTCAAATTTGTAACGGAGACAAATGAAGTATTTGACACCAGTTTTAAGCTTTTATCGCACATGACAAATATTAAAGGACGTTTGGAGAGATTAATCATTCAAAGAATTGACAATAAATATTTTAAAGCTTATGAAGATTCTCCATGTGCAACTGCATACCAAAACATGATATCTTTTTTCATAGAATTCTGCATACATAGTTCCCTTAAAAAAACAAGATCTCAACCATGAATACATGAAAACCCAGAAAAGATTAGATAGGAAACTGTTAAAAATACAACATTAATCTAATTTTACCAACTTCAATGTTTCCTCGTATTTTTTAATTTATACCACTCTGTTCTCGTTAAGCCTCGGCCATTTCATAAAATTTCCAATGAATTTCCTTGGTTAATCAAACAAATAATTGTTTTAGTATCAAAATATTATAATTAGTCCTCTTTCTTGTACTTACGTTTCTTTATTTTTCATGGAATTGAATTTTATTAATTTTAAATTAGCATAATTCAACCATTCAACTATGTTTAACCATGGGCCAACCCATGGTTTAACAGCCATGACTGATGAAAAACTTTCCGGATGTTTACAAAATTTAAAAAATTTCCAGTAGCGACATCGTGTGTCGGATAGTAACGTAACCTCTCCTATGGGCGCGCGCTCTCAAAATCTTGTACGAAATTTTAACGTTACGGGAATAGGAAGAGACGCCTCTCATAATCTTTACACTCTCTGCTATTACAAATGATATCATAGCCAAAGCCACTTCTAAACAACCTTATTATTTTACAATTTTTAATTACTCGTATGTTTTAAATTTTCTAACATTTTCTTATCCGCCCTTCGTTGAGCGTCGCTCTCTTTACTGAAATGTCTTGAACACTCTAGCATTTAATTAAAATTTAAATAGCTCAAACTATTCCATATTTATCCTGAAAAATAATTATAAAAATCATTAACGCTAAGCCTAGAGATTCATATAGCTAAGAATTGTTTTAGACTTGTTAAAAAAAGGTATTATCTGGGATTAATATAAGGAATTATATACCTTTACAGTTCTCAAACAATTACATATTTTAAACTGAGGAATAATTAGCAATAAATATTTATTTCTGTACTATATATTCTATTTATTATTTATTTAACGTACCTTTTATCTTCCAGAGTTCCAAAAGTTTATTTCATATCGTGCTGCGGCTTTGTTTGCATGGACTCCCATGGACGCAAAAATATTAGGCCTAACGGAGATTTTCGCGTTGCCGGCGGCCGTCGCGTGGATTCGGACGGGGTGATCTTGTTTCTTCTCTCTCGGAATTTGTGACGTCAAAAGCTCGAGGCGTGCCTCTTCTTCCCGCCCCAAGGTTTTCCCCCCACAACCAGCGCCCAGCGCGTCCGCGTGAGCCAACCTTATAGTGCGGCTAGCATTTTTACGAACCTTGGATAAATTGTCTCAACACGGCCTATTCGGTCCCCTAATTGATTGGTTACGTCATTATCTGAGTAATAGGTTAAATAATATTTAAATAAATGGAGTTTTGACTGATGTATTTTATAGTGTCAACTGCGGGGTTCCCCAAGGGTCCTCGATGGGTCGCCTATTATTCAACGTGTAAACGTACGACATTCCAGCACTACTCCGAGATTCTAGGTTTTTCAATTAGCGGATGACCACAAGTTGGCTAACGTAATAAATTCTAGCTCAGAATGTAAAGCTCTTCATAATGACCTTTTGAACTTGGATAGTTGGTGCAATGAAAATAATATACCTATCAGAAACTAAAACGGTGGTTGTAACGTTTACTTGTAAGATCAATCCTGTACGCTTCCCTTATAAATTAAATGGTACTCTTTTAACGAGGGTCGAAAATTTCAAAGGCCTGGGAATGAACCTAGATAGTAAGCTCCTCTATACTTTTCACATACATCAAGCTAAATCCAAAGCGAATAGACGTTTAGCTGCGTCTTATCGCATAGCCACGCAATTAAAATCTCCATTGTGCTTTTTGACATTGGTTATACCAGCCATATTATACGGCTCACTTTTATATACCAATGCTTGTAAATCCAGCTTATTAATGTTAGAGCAAACCCAAAAGAAATTCAACTATCTATACAAAACATTGAATAACGGGTTTAAAAAACTTAAATACGAAGAAGCCCCAGAGCGTCTGTAGTTAGATACTTTACACTCATGCTTTATTTTTAATGACATAAAATTTATCCACCGGGTTAAAAATAAACAGATTGATTGCTCGGAAATACTAGGAAACATTAATTTTAACTGTAAAGCCAAAAGAACTGGAGAACCAAATATTTTTTATCCCTCTAAACACAGCAGTCAAATTTTTGCTCGTATCATGAAAACGTTTAATAATCACCAACTAAATGTTGATCTATTCTCAACGACAAAACTTAAAAACAAGAATATAAATCTAAAATGCATTTAAAGATTTTATCTTAATTACCTTTCCTCTTTTATAATGAATTATTGTTATTAACTTTTTAAATAGCCGTGATTAACTTATACATATGACTCTGTTTTAAACTTTTTTTTAAATTATCGCTCTGCCTTTTGTTAATGTTCAAAAGTCGTATATTTTCCATGCACCGTTACTGTTTTTCTTTTAGATCTGACAAATAACGTAATAATAATTCTTAATCTAATTGGTATTCGCTTTGCTGCTATAATTTCTATAACCGGTTTATCTCTCTTGTATCATAACTTGTTGGTATAACTGTATTCTGTTTTATGATACAATAAACAAAAATTCTATATATATATATATATATATATATATATATATATATATATATATATATATATATATATATATATACGATGTTCTTGATACTTTCAATAGTTGGAGAGCTTATAAGTTGAAGTTCTGTGATAAGAAGACCGTTGCAATCACGTTAGCTAAAAAAAAGTTGAAGAAGCGGCTTTCCACTTTTTCTCACTAATGAGAGAATCCTGTTAAGGTTTTGGGCGTTACCTTGCAGGATGTTAAGAATAGGGTGGCGTGAGACAAAGAATTCTTTAACGATTTGAAAGCTCAGCTCAGTCCAACGAATAGCAGCTCTTAGAGTTTGTTGTGCTTATCGTACTATCTCATTAAGGGTAATTAAAGGGAATATAACCTCAGGTATTTGGTGTGGAACACTAACGTTTGCAGCTCTGGCCGCTCATGCCTTTGGCTTTAAAAATGTTTGGCGCCACTATACGGGGTAATTTTAAAAAATGAAGGGGTCTTCCATAAAGATTGCTTTGCAGGTTATATTCCCTTTAAGGGTTATTACCAACTTAACCCCGATACAATACATTGTAAGTGAGGAAATAACCACTTTTAAATCATTCTACCCACTTGCGGAAGGCATCCGGCCTCTCGTGGAGACGCTCTTCCCACTAATGCAGGAATAGAGATTTTTCCCGATGGTTGGCTATCGGTGAATGCCGCAGCTGCGGCTTTTATTGTTTACTGTAACGGATTGACATTTCGTCTAGACAAGAGTTATAATCTTAGTATATTTATATTGAGCTTTGCTCCATTTTGGAGAGCATTAAGTGGTTCGCTTCGCTAGGGAGCGATCCCACGATGATAGTCTCAACGAGCCATTGGAAATTCTCCCAATCTTAATGACATGTGTGTAACCATAAGGGATATTATTATTAATCAAGGCGCTAAAATCACCCTTAACTGGGTTTAAGCACACAGTGGTGTTTTAGGTAACGAGAGAGCGGATGCCCTGGCCAAGGGGATATTAATGAATAAACCCGACAAGGACAGTATTAAATATATTTTGAGGGGCATTACCAAGAGGTATTGGCTGAGTCGTTGGAGCGACAGCACTCAGGGCTTTGTAACTAAGAATTTTATTCCTAGGGTAAGCGAAAATGTGGGGTCAACCCTAACTACTTCTCAACGCAGATGCTCAGTGGACACTTTAATTGCCCAGGTTACCTGCATAGTTTAGGACATGTGTTCAGTCCCGTTCACGGCCGTCGAAAGTACTTGGGGTGTCGGTTATGTAACGGAAACTCACATGCTGAATGTTACAATATCGACGAAGAAGATATGTTGGCTTACGAAAAGAACGGGAAAAACTCGTTCGAATGCCGTATAAGTGACCTATTAAATGGTAATTCAGCCTCTCAGGACCTTGGCAAGTCCAACGACTTATGTACCCAAGACGCCTATAGCGTAGAATTGTCTGACGACGAGGAAGCCAGCAATGAGATCAGTTTCAATGAATTTTGTATAGATATTATTCTTTGATCAATAAGCCCAACCCATTGGTATAAGTATCAAATTACTTAAACACCTAAAATCAGACCTAAATACTGATCATACAAAATATTGGCCTACGAAAGGAATTACGGGAAATAAAAGAACAAAATATTGACATTAAAAAATAGCATATTATTTCGGCAGTGCAATTTACTAGCGACCCACACCCTGATAAGGAACTCCCCGATAACCACCTCGATGGCTTTAAAGAATATAAACGTAAGCCATACAATGTAGTTGTTCCCGATGCCGTGAAAAATACCCTTGGTAACTGACCGTCTAGCAGTACAGCCAATACGCTTAACTCCACCAAGTCTACGAGCTACACTATCAATAACCCAAATAATCCCGTGACTCGACAAACTACTATAAAACACTTGTTGATGGGTGGTAAAACTGTGCGTCAGTAAAGGCTATCGTAAAAACTAAGGTACGAATTAAAAAAGCTATATTTATATCAAGATTAACAGAGAATATTACTAGCAACGACTTAAAGAACTTCATTGAAGAAGATAACGATTTGACATCGCTCGAATGTACCCGCATAAAAAACCAAATTAACACACTTTTCATCTTTTTATGTAACGTGTAACGATGAAGTATTTGATAAACTATTTGACCGCACTAATTTTCCTAGAATTTTTTTAATTTCACGTTTTTATGGCAATTTAAAAGACGACCACAAATAAATTTTTAAAACTACTTCTGACCCCACGAACAGCCAATCACCGATCGATAACTCTGACTCTAAAATACTCTCAAATTAATATGGTAGACAGACTTAATAGTTTTTACCGCTCCGAGGGTACTATGTATCCTAGGAGGGTTTTACAATAACCGTGTCTGTGGGTGGGGTGTGTTTCTTTGGGTCTGTCTGGGCTGCGTACGCGTACGCATTTTCGGGGAAAAGTGTAATCGCTGCGTACGCAGTTTCTTAGAATTAGTCAAAAGGTTTTCCAAAAGCGCCCTCTTTTTGTTGTCATTGGGTGTAGTATAACTTTTTAAATTTGCGTAAGTATCGGGCGGGATTCGAAAACGAGCCTTCCTGCACGACAAGTGAGCGTTCTACCACCGCACGACGGATACATGTTACGCTTCGCTCAAAATTAGAAACCTTTCCGAGGAGATTTAAATTTTGGCTTTATACTATTCTGCAACTTGACGCAAGTCAATGATCTACGTAACCATCACGGTAAAACTCTAGATTTATACCTTGTCAAAAACAACTCTGTGACCCTGTCCTCTCACCTTCCTCTTTATCAGCATTATTTACCGTGGATATGTAAGTATATTCTTTAGTTATTTTTTTAATTGGATATTGCGTATTTTTCCACCAGGGTAATAACTTGTTTTCTTCAGACGGAAGGTCTTTCAACCTATTTTCCCAATAAATTTTTTAAATAATTTATTTAAATGTTGTCTTTGAGTAGTGAGTTATTAAAACACCAGGTGTCTCTCGTGTACAGATTTGTTGGTTGTAGTTTAAAATCAAATTCTGCTAACAACGGAAAATGGTCAGACTTTGTGCCGCCAAATTAATTATTTAAAGTATTAGTGTATGGCCAAAGAGTTGGAGTACCATATATCCTGTCTAGTCTGGCTAGTTTTATCAGACGCTTTTATCCAAGTCCTTTTGGATTACACTTTCTATAAACATCGAGTAGATGAAATGTTTTAACAAGTTGTATCAATTTACCTCTTACTTCCCAACGATACTCCTTTGTGTTTATTCTATCTATATACTCATCAATTGTACAATTAAAATCGCCGATGACCATGAAATTGTAAACGTTCTGGTGGTCAACATCTTGAATAATTCGATCAAGGAAATTTATGGCTGCATTGTTTTTTAATGCGGAATATAAATATAATAGATGCGTAGATTTAGGTTTATTTCAGAAATTTTAATTTCGCAGCACTGTAGGTAGCCGGGAATCATATTACATGTTCTAATTTTGAAGTTATTTTTTACGTCAACGCCTTTCTTTAATACCGTAGCAAGGCAGGCTCTATGATTGCTTAATTCATTAAGAGAATAAGAATATTTATTAGTAAAGTAGTTAATTGGATTACTTTTTAAAAAGATCTCTTGCCAAAACTAAGTATCGCCATCTATGATTACTTGGGAGTAAATAGCAGTTGAACTTTTTCTGCAAAAGCTTCGATGATGGTACCAAAGTTAAAACCTTTTTAAAAAGCATTTTGAAAATGTTTTTCTAAATATCAAATTTCAAATGCAAAATAGTTTGCTAGAAACTCAAAATGTAAAATGTAAAATACAAAATAATTGTTTTTTCAAAATGCATTTTGAACAACCCTAGTAGTAGGAAATACTTAAGTTTTTATTTATAATCGGAAATATAAGCGGCAGTATTCTGCCGATACAATGGGAAACGAGTATTATTTATTATACAAAAACAGTTCTCCGAACTGAAAAAACCGTTTTTATTCTTGTAATAAAGGGGATATCGTATCAAATTAACTAGATAAAAAGAAATTTTGACAATTTGATGAAAAATTGAATTGACTCTTACGATTGTAACGTTTATTGCCGGGGTATTAATCAACCAATTATTTAATGAAAGTTCACCCACGCGACAAAAGACTTCGTGTTATGGCTCTGATGATAGAATAATCAAAAACCCTTTGGTGGCCCAGGCCCAAGAGTTCGACCAAACTTCTACTTTCAAATTCCAAGATAATCTAATAAAAACCATTAACCATATTCCTGGACAAATTTGAAAATTTTGTGGAGGATAAATAAAATAAGAAACATTCCATCAAGTATTTTTGTCACGATTACAAACTTTGAAAGAAACTTCATTTCGAAACGGAAAAAGTTATGATTGTGCGAGAAATGCCTAAAGTAGGCCTAACTCTTTGAGGAATTTACCTTCAGTAGCTTTAAACGTTTGCTTCTCAAAACAACTATTATAAATAAATATAGGCTAGTGGAATTGATTTATATAAAAACCCATTGATTTAATGCTTGTTTTTACATAATTATTGCATTAAGAAAATGATGAATAGCACTTAAGATACTAAAAGGCTAAGATCAAACGAAAATACTTCTTAGAAATTTTGTTACCGGTGGCAGTTAAGCGCTCTCTTTAGTTCCGGATGTCAAAAACTATTAGAAACCCATATGGAAAGTAAAACTCATATTGTCTTTACTAACATGTACGTAAAAAGCAACATTAATTGTTAAACCCGCCTTAAGAGGAGGGGCTTCTAACTTTCATAACGGCTGCGTACCAATTGGTGAGCTATATGAACCTACATTTATATTAGCCTTATTCATTTAATGTTTTTATTAACATTATTATTGCATTTAGAAAATGCGGAATAGCACTTAAGAGGGCAATACACAAAAATCAAAAAATAATTCTTAGAAGTATTTGTGTTTGATTTTAGCCTATTGACGTCTTAAGTGCTATTCCGCATTCTCTAAATGCCATGTTAAGAAAAGCATTTTATGAATAAGGCTAATATAAATGTTAACTGTTCTCTTAAGTTCTGGATATCAAAAACTCTACAATACCAACGAAAAAGTAAGCCTCGTTTAAATTTTATTCGAAGGTTTGTATTTCTTCTAACTAAGGGATGGATTTGACTGGGATTACTGATGTTAAAATAGTTACCACTAATCTTGTAAGTTGCTCAACGTTTATCTAAAATACGCGAAAAAGTAGATTAGTCCATAATTAAAAGGGATAATATAGCTAAATCGTAAACAAATTTGAAGAAATTAAAAAACTTACTACTAACTCGTACCCAATAGGTCTTCGAGCAAAAAACGCGAAACTCGGATCAAATAGATCTTCGAGTAATAAACTAAATTAAAATTAAATAAAATAGCCAGAAATTCCAACGGTAGACCGGTTTCGTTCTATTTGGAACTCATCAGTACCGTGCGGGAAATCTGGCTGGCGACTGTCAAATCTAAAGGAGAAACTAAGCCTAAACATTTAAAATTTCAAAACGCGTTGCATATAGCAACGGAAAGCCGAAAAGGGGGGAGTGTGGTGGAGAATAGAATATACGATAAGTTAAGTTAGAAGAAACCACCTATGGACTGTGAGAAGGATGATAAAATACGCGAAAAAGTAGATTAGTCCATAATTAAAAGGGATAATATAGCTAAATCGTAAACAAATTTGAAGAAATTAAAAAACTTACTACTAACTCGTACCCAATAGGTCTTCGAGCAAAAAACGCGAAACTCGGATCAAATAGATCTTCGAGTAATAAACTAAATTAAAATTAAATAAAATAGCCAGAAATTCCAACGGTAGACCGGTTTCGTTCTATTTGGAACTCATCAGTACCGTGCGGGAAATCTGGCTGGCGACTGTCAAATCTAAAGGAGAAACTAAGCCTAAACATTTAAAATTTCAAAACGCGTTGCATATAGCAACGGAAAGCCGAAAAGGGGGGAGTGTGGTGGAGAATAGAATATACGATAAGTTAAGTTAGAAGAAACCACCTATGGACTGTGAGAAGGATGATAAAATACGCGAAAAAGTAGATTAGTCCATAATTAAAAGGGATAATATAGCTAAATCCTAAACAAATTTGAAGAAATTAAAAAACTTACTACTAACTCGTACCCAATAGGTCTTCGAGCAAAAAACGCGAAACTCGGATCAAATAGATCTTCGAGTAATAAACTAAATTAAAATTAAATAAAATAGCCAGAAATTCCAACGGTAGACCGGTTTCGTTCTATTTGGAACTCATCAGTACCGTGCGGGAAATCTGGCTGGCGACTGTCAAATCTAAAGGAGAAACTAAGCCTAAACATTTAAAATTTCAAAACGCGTTGCATATAGCAACGGAAAGCCGAACAGGGGGGAGTGTGGTGGAGAATAGAATATACGATAAGTTAAGTTAGAAGAAACCACCTATGGACTGTGAGAAGGATGATAAAATACGCGAAAAAGTAGATTAGTCCATAATTAAAAGGGATAATATAGCTAAATCGTAAACAAATTTGAAGAAATTAAAAAACTTACTACTAACTCGTACCCAATAGGTCTTCGAGCAAAAAACGCGAAACTCGGATCAAATAGATCTTCGAGTAATAAACTAAATTAAAATTAAATAAAATAGCCAGAAATTCCAACGGTAGACCGGTTTCGTTCTATTTGGAACTCATCAGTACCGTGCGGGAAATCTGGCTGGCGACTGTCAAATCTAAAGGAGAAACTAAGCCTAAACATTTAAAATTTCAAAACGCGTTGCATATAGCAACGGAAAGCCGAAAAGGGGGGAGTGTGGTGGAGAATAGAATATACGATAAGTTAAGTTAGAAGAAACCACCTATGGACTGTGAGAAGGATGATAAAATACGCGAAAAAGTAGATTAGTCCATAATTAAAAGGGATAATATAGCTAAATCCTAAACAAATTTGAAGAAATTAAAAAACTTACTACTAACTCGTACCCAATAGGTCTTCTATTTGATCCGAGTTTCGCGTTTTTTGCTCGAAGACCTATTGGGTACGAGCTAGTAGTAAGTTTTTCAATTTCTTCAAATTTGTTTAGGATTTAGCTATATTATCCCTTTTAATTATAAACTAATCTACTTTTTCGCGTATTTTATCATCCTTCTCACAGTCCATAGGTGGTTTCTTCTAACTTAACTTATCGTATATTCTATTCTCCACCACACTCCCCCCTTTTCGGCTTTCCGTTGCTATATGCAACGCGTTTTGAAATTTTAAATGTTTAGGCTTAGTTTCTCCTTTAGATTTGACAGTCGCCAGCCAGATTTCCCGCACGGTACTGATGAGTTCCAAATAGAACGAAACCGGTCTACCGTTGGAATTTCTGGCTATTTTATTTAATTTTAATTTAGTTTATTACTCGAAGATCTATTTGATCCGAGTTTCGCGTTTTTTGCTCGAAGACCTATTGGGTACGAGTTAGTAGTAAGTTTTTTAATTTCTTCAAATTTGTTTAGGATTTAGCTATATTATCCCTTTTAATTATGGACTAATCTACTTTTTCGCGTATTTTATCATCCTTCTCACAGTCCATAGGTGGTTTCTTCTAACTTAACTCAACGTTTATCTAAGTTTTTTCTTTATTATTGCTAAGAATTACCAAGATACTAAATAATGAACGACGAATAAGGAAAAACACAAATTTCCAAAGGATGAGATCTGCCTTCCAAGAAATCTTTTTCTAATAACAGATCCTGATTGCAAAACCTTAGTTGAATTCAAGTAAAATAGAGTAAATAGAGGTCGCCGCCGGGTGTATACGTGCCGAAAAATTACTTGAGCCCCAAATAATTGTTTAAATAAACATATTAACTTACTTTAGTGTAATTTAGTAAATTTCGTGCATCGAACTTCACTTTTGGTTTCATATATATATATATATATATATATATATATATATATATATATATATATATATATATATATATATATATATATATATGCTCTGCCTAAGTGATTTAGGGGCTTATTTAACTTGTTGAAGTGTGACTCACATTTGGTCCTAGTGAATTATTAACCGAGCATGTCCAATGGAACCACTAATTATTTTTTTTCTTTTAAGTTTTACCCGTGGTTTTATTTAAAAGACCCAAATTTACCAAATCTTCCAACCCTGGAGAATCACGACGGGATATTTGCGGACTTATTCAGATATTTCGCAACTACTCTAAAGTAAGTGTTGTTTTTTTATTAGAAGGTTTAAGGGCCCGGTGCAGGGACGTTTTTAAGAATCGCAAAATAGCGATTCCTCGCAAAATTAACAGAAAGGGGGCGTGATTTCGGAAAATCGCGAACTTCGCACCAAATTGGTGTGCAGAGACATCTTGATCGCAAAAATAACAGGAAAGCGTTCTGTTTATTTTGCGAGAGGTCTATGGCAGTTTCTAGGCGCCGAAAATCTCGCCAAACAATGGCGGATTGTGGTACGCAAAGAGCTCGGGAAATAAATTGAGAAGTAAACGCTTTTTACCTACTTTAATAAGATAAATAATACAACACGATAGATCAGAATCTTTAGAATTGTTAAAATTTGAGTTTCTAGCTCATTATCGCTTTCCGAAAAATGTTTTTGTCAAATTATTGTCAGAGCCAAAGCCTAACCACAATCATGATTTACGAAACACTAAAATAAGCCAGCCACTCTTAGCAACTTTACAGGTAAGAATAAATTATAATAGGGAATCTTATACATTACTATACTTTGGGTGTATTCTAAGCCTTGGTTTATTTATAGATCCTTATTTGCTGGTAGTGTATGCAGTGGGTTTTAACTAATGAATCAGTAATGACATGGTGAATTGGTTCAGTGTATCAAAGATCTTTAGCTATCAACCAGCGATTAAACCAATTTATCTACCGAGAAGAAACCTTTCCTCAGGTAGACTAGGAGTGGCGATTAAAGATGTATTGGAATATTCAAGTTTATTTGGCATGCATCAAGAGCTTACCGAGCCAATTTGATGTATTACCTTAAAAGTGTTTGTCAGTTAATTGTACACGCTTTTATCATTTGTCACAATTTAT
Source organism: Leiobunum rupestre (assembly GCF_980474605.1). NCBI lineage: Eukaryota > Metazoa > Arthropoda > Arachnida > Opiliones > Sclerosomatidae > Leiobunum > Leiobunum rupestre. The sequence goes on along the minus strand of NC_143384.1, from coordinate 10,450,224 downwards.
ACCTTGACTAGGCTATGTAAATGCCAGATAATTAGGTAGAACAACAACTTAGATCAAAAAGCAGGAACATTGTTTTACGTTTGATCAATATAGGATATTTAGCTAGAAATTGCTTAAGACAATTACCAATATTTGTAAACTCGTGAAATTGCTATTTTTTTTATTATTTTTTGATTGATTTTAGAATTAGATTTTTTTTAATTGCTATCAGGTAAGATTTGAAATACATATTGTAACGCTTTTCTACTACTAATATAGGCCTATAGGTGCCTAGCGTTGACATATACTTCTACTATGCTACTAGATTAAAATGATTCGTAAAGACGCTATTGAATTATTAGGTAAGGACAAGTTTTTGCCATACCCAGATTCTGATCTAAAGATCAACTACTTAATTTACTATTAGACAAACATATCGAATCGAACTATTAAATAAAAACGAAACAATACCGCTAACAAATAAAAAACTACTAGATTAATTTACATGACCCCCAAAATAACTACATGCAGCATGCACTCGACCAATGCCAGACTACTAAAAATACGCGGTCTACTATATACACTAATTACGCCATATAAAAAGTACTCATCACAATTCTTGTTACCGTTGGTCTCGAGACTTGAAAATAAATGAATAATGTAGATGCGAGGAGAGAGTACGTTCAAAATTAAAATTAAATTCATGCATTGTAATTTGTTGAAATATAAAAACATTTTGGATAATAATTTTAACAAAATGCATTTTGCGCCTGCTCAGATAATCTGTACACCGAGTTCGAGCATTTAGCACTGTTAAAGGTACATATTTTCAAGAGTTCACGAGTTCCATTTAGCACTGTCAAAGGTACGGCAGTGTACACCGAGTTCGCAGAGTGTCTTACCCCTCGTAATAAGCTATTGAAATTTATATAAAAAATTTAAAATGCAACAGATATTAGTTAAAATAAAATTTATTCTTAAAGAAAACTAAACTTACAAGCAACCAAAAATTTTGAGTTGTAAAATAATAAGAAGCAGATGTAGGTGGTTTCAATTATTCTCTCTTAAAAAATTATTAATGCTGATATTGAAATTTTCATACAGAACAGAATATTGTAAAGGTTGAGTTACTTTTAAATCAAAATTTTATTGATTTCTTTCTGTTTAAATATTTATTATTTAGGAAAAACACGTACATCGATGTTGTTAGAAAATAATTAATAATTCTTGCATAATCAAACCCGAGATGTTCATTTGTTTTATTTTTACTAAAACCAAGAACGACTATCTTGACTCAGTGGGAAAAGAACCTGCAATCTCAAAGCAGACGTTGTAGTTCCGAGTTTTCGCCGCAGTGCCACAATCTGGGATAGAACTTGACTCCTCTTGCTTGAAGGCGAAGCGCTAACTACCCCGCCACCCCACCTTTTATGGTTATATTAGATTTATTAATACTTGTATAATCAAACCCGAGTCGAACCAATTTATTAAAATTAATATAACTGTGGATGACAGAAAATAAAACCATTATCCATTAATATAGTGTTTTGTCGAAATTCTAGTGACCTTGGTTGTCGTGTCCTGTTAGGAACTTGTTTGAAATCATTTGGAAATTAAATTCCAAAGAGATTTTAAAACATATTTTCTGTCGACTTCATTTGTTTATTTGATTAAAACCAAGAATTTTTATGTTGACCCGTATTGTAACATTCCTAGAGCTCGGGGTTTTGAAAAGGAATATCAGTTTTATTGGTTTTTAATAATGCACGAAAATATTCAAACTAAAAACATTTTTGGTATATTAGATTTAAAACCGCGAATAATATCCATAAATTAACAGTTAACCGAAATATTAATGACATTCGAAATTTCGGCGGTTATAAAATCTGTTCCACTCGCTCTCAACTTTCTTATCAATCCCCCACATGCTCAATTCAAATAGACCAGTACCTCATTCGAAATTTGAAACTTAAGTGTTCCAACACTATTGAAGCCACGCTGGTGAATTATCTCGCTCCAAGGTAAAATGAGTAAATGATGATCGTGGACCGACTCAACTAGGGCTTCAAACGATGATCTGAATAAGGCAATCTGATTACTATTTATCATATAAGATATATCGCCGATAAAAAACCTGAATTAACTGGCTACCTGTTCCTTTTTTTATCTGACCTGCGGCAATCTAGTTTTGTTATCTCGTTTCGGTAACCGAAGAGGCCACAGATATAGAAAGCAGTTATTTTATCTGATAAGCGCGTAGATATCTGTCTATATGATGTCTACTTTCCGACATCTAGTTGAATGTTTTTTATCCTTTTAAATTTTTGTATAGCAACAAAAAAATGGCTTAGTTCCAAGAAGTCAATATAAAGATAAAAATTAATCGAAATCCAAGCACTAATTACAGGTGCATTTACATGTCAAAGAGAACGCTACATCGGTTTTCTGCAAAGCACGTAACGTCCAATATGCAAGATCGGAAGCAGTTGAAGCTGAGCACCGAAGGATGAAAAAGGAAGGCATTCTGGAAAAAATTCATTTCTCGGAGTGGGCATCCCCGATAGTACCAGTCCAAAAGCCTGACGGGACGATACGCATATGCGGTGACTTCAAAAGCACCCTGAATCCACAACTCAACATCGACAAATATCCTCTCCCAAGATCGGAAGACTCTTTGCAAAATTAGCTGGCTGTCAAACCTTCTCAAAATTGGATCTTTGGGAGCCTACAATCAACTACAGAGCTGGACGAAGAATCGAGAAAATATGTGGTAATTAACACACCAATTGGCCTATTTCGCTTTACGCGCCTGACCCAAGGCGTGGCGTCTTCGTCAGTGATCTTTCAAAGAACCATGGAAATGATCCTACGAGACACTACTGAAGTTTTGCCTTTCCAAGATGACACAATACTTGGTGGCAAGAATGACACTGATCATTTACGCAAGCTAGACAAAGTTTTAACTATATTCAGAGTTCGTAACGTGAAATTAAAACAGGCAAAATGCAAATTTGTGGAAAAACAGGTTGATTTCCTAGGTCATATGCTAGATGCGGAGGGAATCCACCCTCAAACAACGAAATTGGACGCCATCAAGAAGGCCCCCACTCCAAACAACGTCGAAACCCTCTGATCTTTCTTAGGACTTCTAATTTACTATGCAAGATTTCTTCCAAACAATGCTACACGCCTAGAACCACTCTACAACCTTCTTCAGAAATCCGCTAAGTGGGAATGGGGACAAGAGCAAGACTCAGCCTTCCAATCAGCAAAGGACACCTTGATGCAATCAGACCTTCTAGTCCATTATGATGTCGGGAAAGAAGTCACGCTAAACTGCGATGCCTCTCCAGTAGGCGTAGGTGCTGTACTGTCACACACTATGGAAGGTGTAGAACGCCCTATTGCATTTGCCTCTCGAAGCCTGACAAAAGCGGAAAGAAATTACTCGCAAATCGATAGGGAAGTCTTGGCCATTATATTGGCTGTGAAGAAATTCAAAGATTACATCTATGGGAAAAAGTTCATACTATCGTCGCACCGCCAACCTTTTGTATCTCTGTTGGCAGCAAATAAGAAAGTTCCGCAGTTAGCGGAAGCACCTCTGCAGAGATGGTCGTTACTATTAGCAGCCTATGCATACGAAATCAGATTCAAAAAGGGCTCCACCAATCAATATGCAGATGCATTGAGCCGCTCTCCACTTCCGGAAATGCCGAATTGCACGCCAGTTCCAGCGGAATACATATTCCTATTAAAGGAAGTTACAGATAATGGTACAACAGCTGGAAAACTGGTTGGCCAAAGGACCAAATAAATGAAAAGATGACACCATACCACCGTAGACGATCCGAGCTTTCGAACTTCAACAATATCCTTCTCTGGGGAAAACGAGTGATAATACCCAGCAGCCAGAGACAAATCATATTAGCAGAATTACACAGCTCCCACCAGGGAATAGTTCGAATGAAAGCTACAGCCAGATCCAGAGTATGGTGGCCCAACATTGACCAGGAGATAGAAGAATTAGCAAGAACCTGCACATCATGTTGTGTGAAGCCTGGAAATTGTCGGCTTATGTCTAAACCATGTACGAGAGTTACACTATAAAAAAATATTTATTAATAATATATTTATATATATTTACCAAATATTACAAGGCATGGCACTAAACTTTCTCTAGAAGAGAGAATACAAAAGATATGACTGGTTAGGTCGGAGTCCGTAACCAAGAGCTAATCCATTGTCCCGACGTCCCTTATATAGTAGGCCCCTCGGATGACGCTACCGGTCTAATTGGCTGGAAAAGGAAGCCCGCCAAGAAGTATTTGCGGACTCACTGTGGAGCAATAGTAAGCGTCACCGGTAACTTTACTCCGCTCTTAACCCTTCGGGTCAGAGGTCGCCACTTTCGGAGAATTCCAAAGGTGGACGACGCGAGCGACGATGAGTCATCCCTACCTTCCCCAGCAGCGTTGGCCCAAAACAACGAGATAACTCTCAGAAGTGAAGGGAAATACTGTTAGGGAAAAAGCCTACATTTGCGTATGCAAATGCGGGCTTTACACAACCCCACCCAAAAATTAGGCGTCGGGTGTGAGGTAAAGGTGGTCCATAGCGTCGAGAAAATGCTCGTCGCCGCTATCGAGGGGAGATACGTCGTTATCCCCCAATAACAAAGTGTCCAGATCCATCGTGACGGCGGATCCTGACACTCGTGGGGGTAAGACTGGGGTAGGGGCGGCGCCAAGCTCAGCGACCTGAATCGGCTCGACTGACTTGACAACGGAAAACCCCTGCACCATAGGGACAGCTACCGAAGGATACACCCTCGAAGCTACTTTCCCCACAGTACACCCCTGGAAGACATGAGGAGTGGGGCGTCCCACTATCCCAAGCATCTGCTGCTTGGGCCACCGGGCGGCACTGAAATAGGTCAACAGGCCAACGTCCATCGGTGCCACCCAGGTAGCCATGGTCCTCAACATCCGTTGAGGGGGCGTATGCCTCACCTCAAAGGACTCCGGTGATGCTGTTTCGGAGTGGGCGGCATGCCACCTTGATCCTTGGGCGGTATGCCTTAAGGGTCCTCCTAAGGCCGTCTGCCTTGTGGTTTGGCCCTCCTCTCGACAGGGCGGTCTGCCCCGGCGTTCCTGGGGCCGTCTGCCCATTATGACGTCCTCGATTCGCAAGGCCTCTGGTGGAGGCGGCTGCTCCCCGCCCCGACCGGTGAGATTGGGAACGACCTCCCCGATCCTGGTTACAATTGCTAAAAGATGGCGCGAATGCGCAACAATCTTCAGCCAAAATGACGTACAATTCAAGGTATCTCAAATTCACCGCAATAAGTTGACCCCCACCCAAAAAGTGTTACTAGGCGTTTGCCTTTGAACGTAGATTGTAGCGATGCTTAGGGGGGTCTACAGTGCTCTCACCCCTTCTACGCCGTCTAGTCCTCTTGGGACGAGAGAGGGTTTCCTTCTTCTCGTCCGGCGTTTCCGCCACCCTACCGGTTTCGTCACACGGAGGGTCATCTCCTTGCCACGGCGGGGTGAAAGTCTTCAGCTGGGACACGTGCAGTGATGGGCACCACTCCTCTCATTGTGAGCGCTTTTTATTATGAGCGAAATTGAGCCGCAAAATGTGTTTTTAAAAGAGCGCGAAAAGAAAATGAGAGGAGCGCTTATTTTACCACTCAAAAAAAGAGCGTAAAGAGGGGAGCGCTTATTTCACTGCTCAAAAAAAACGAAAAGAGAGGAGCGCTTATTTTTCCGCTCAAAAAAGAGCGGAAAGAGAGGAGCGCTTATTTCACCGCTCAAAAAAGAACAAAAAGGGAGGAGCGCTTATTTCACCGCTCAAAAAAAGATAGGAGCACTTATTTTACCGTCCTCAATTTAAGAACAAAAAGAGAGGAGCGCTTATTTTACCGCTCATAAAAGAACAGAAAGAGAGTAGCACTTATTTTACCCGCTCATAAAAGAGCGGAGCGCTTATTTTACCGCTCATAAAAGAACAAAAAGATAGGAGCGCTTATATTACCGCTCAAAAAAGAGCGGAAAGAGAGGAGCACTTATTTGACCACTCAAAAATGCGTGAGTGTGAGCGGATATTAGGCTAGCGAGTGCGAGCGGTGAGTGAGCTGAGCGGCTCTTTGAAGGAAATGCCCAACACTGGACACGTGCGTTACTCCTATGAAATAACCGGAGTTCGGGTTCCCCAGCCGATACGTTAAAGGAGTGGTCCTTTCCGGCACTACAAACGGCCCCTCAAACTTATCTCCCAACGAAGCCGTGATACCACGATTAGCGTCGGAAAGAAGATGAGTTTTGCGCAATACGAGGTCTCCACGTTTGTAGAAAACAGCTCGATGACGCTTGTCGTAGTGCAGTTTTTGCGTGAGCTTCGAATCCTGTGAATTAAAGCGTGCATGGTCGATTGCATCATGCAGCCTAATTTTCAGTTTCTCGGTGGACGTGCCTGCGCTTCGATTACCGGAAGTATTTCCTGGTATCAACTCCCAATCCAGGGGTGCGCGAAGCTCTCGGCCTAAGTTCAAAGCGGCGGGCGAATACCCTATCGCTTTGCTCTCGCCTGAACGCAAAGCAAAGCCTAATTCTGGGAGACGGGCGTCCCAGTCCTTATGTCGTTCGACATAAGAAATTATCATTGGCTTTATAGTTCTATTCATCCGCTCAGTCAGATTTGCCTGAGCATGATAATGGGCCGTCGTCTTAGGGCGTATGTCTAAATCAGAACAGGCCCTTTAGAACTTTTAACTAGAAAATACGGATGCATTATCAGTTATCACCTGTCGTGGGAATCCATATCGACAGAAAACTTCATACATTTTCTCCCATTTTTTCTCAGTAGTCATTTTCCTAAGCGGGAAGAGTTCTGCCCACTTTGTAAAATAATCTACTATGACGAGTAGGTATTGATTTCCCTTGGCACTTCGAGTGTAGGGACCCATTAAATCAGCGGTTACCAATTCAAAAGGCCTTTCACTGGGGACGCAAGAAAGTAACCCGGGGGTTAACTGCTTGGATGGCTTACTTTTCGGACACACCCCGCAACCCCTCACATACTTGATAACGTCCCGCTTCATCCCCGACCACGTGACTCTGATTTTCAAACGTTTAAACGTCTTGTAAACCATCTGGTGGCTGGCAAGCGCATCGTCACGTAAAAACTTAATGAATGGTACTCTAAGTCTCTTAGGTACCACTTCTTTCCAAGCATTTTCAAGCCCGTCTTCATCCTCCTCATCCCAAGGAGCGAAGTACCTAAACAATAGGCCATCTTTGTCTATTATATACTGATCTAGTACTGTCCCGGCTTCCAATGCCGTATTCGGACTCCCAGAGCTTCTAACCCGCTCTAACTCAGCGATAATCCTCGCTAACCCTAGATCAGTAACTTGCGAACTTATGATGGCTTTCCTGTCGAAAGGAAGCCCACACTCCTTGGAAGAGTTTTCTCCCTCCGCGGAGTTAGAAGAATTTTCCTCTGAAACCACCAACGTCACCACCGCTTCAGCTCCCTGACCATTCTCGGAATCGAGAGGGGCCCTGGATAAAGCATCCGCTACAACGTTCAATTTCCCTGGGCGGTATCGCACTTCAAAATTATACGGCTGTAGCTTCAAGGCCCAGCGGGCAAGTCTGCCCACCGGCTCCTTAAGGTGTCGTAACCACTTCAACGCTTGGTGATTAGTTTCGATCACAAAGTCCGTACCCTCGACGTACATTCGAAATTTCTTGAGGGCGAATACCACAGCAAGACATTCCAATTCCGTCGTCGAGTAGTTGCGCTCCTCCGATATGAGTCCCCGGCTTACAAAGGCTATAGGGGTCATCCGTTTCCCGACTTTCTGCTCTAACACAGCGCCTTAGCCCTTTAAACTCGCATCGCATTTAATGAGAAAGCTCCCATTTAAATCCGGGAGCGCCAACTCCGCCGTGTTTTTAATCTGCCTACTTAGTTCCCACATAGCATTTGTATTTTAATTTTTTTAACAGGATACAGCATTCACTGTGTATAAATATAAAGGATGCTGATGAATTTGTGATAGTTTATCTTTTTTCCTTACTTTTGTTAAAAGTATATCTACAGAGATCCTTTTATACAAAGTGTTACGGATAACAGTACCGAAACGTTTATATTGTAATCTATGTGTCTCTACGAGCCTAAAATGTCCAATGAACCATGATCCTAAAAAGCCTCTTTTCAAAATTGCGAGCTCTCAAAAATCGGCCAGGACACATACTGAAATTGTGTTTTTTTTTTAAATAAAACAAAATATATTTCCATTAACTGTTCAAAATGACCACCTTGGGCTATAATACACAAACGAAAATGACCTAAAAATGATTTCTGAACGTTTTCAAAGATGTCTCGTGTTTTGCGACGTCATTAACGTTACGAAGTTTTTAACACCTAGATAATGATGAAATTTAATCTCTTTGTAATCACACTTGCCATAGTGATGGTAAATTTTACCTACTCGGAATACGTGAACATGCACTTGATGTACGGACGAGCCGAAGGAAGAGGAGATGAAGCCCGTAGATGGTACCAAGAGATCTTCCCAAATAGACGAACATTTGAAAGTGTGGACCGGCGCTTACGAGAAACTGGCCAACTCTTACTCTCGCGAGAAGGATTGCGAAGCGTTCCACTTGATGTAGAAGAACAGGTTATTAATTTAATTTGAAACGACGTTTAAAATTTCGGCTTTAAAAAAACGTTTGTTTTTAAAGTTTCAGGTACTGACAATTTTCAACGATGAGCCAAATACAAGTACTCGTCAAGTTAAAGACAGCTGGGCGTTAATCATGTCATGGTGTGGATAAAACTTCATGGGCATCGTTATCACCCTATCCACCTTCGATAAGTCCAAGCCTTAAACGAAATCGACTATCCTCGCCGCATCAACTTCTGTTAGTGGTTTGTGTACATCGCACAGGACGATCCACAGATCCTATGTATCATCCTAGCATGCGATGAGACCAATTAATCCGTAGGTGGTATTCTCTATTTGCACAACAACCACCAGTGGAACCAAAACAACCCTCACGGAGCTGTAGTCGCATCACAACAAGATAAATTCAGTCTCAACTTTAAGTGTGGCATTGTTGGACACAATTTACGTTAATTCTACTTCCTTCCACCTACATGTAGGCTAAATGGAGAGTCGTACCAAGAATTTCTTCAAAGAGCCTTACCAGAGCTACTGGAGGACGTTCCTTTAGCCACTAACCAGCGAATGTGGTTCTTGCACGATGGAGCGCCACCACATTTCATCCGTCCCGTAAATGATAATCTTGATGCGATTTTTTCTTTGAAATCGGTAGGGCGAGAAGGTCCATTCTGACCGGCATGATCTCCCAATTTAAACCGATGCGATTTTTATCTTTGAGAACATCTCAAAGACTTCATTAAAAAACCATAATCCGAGGTACCGATTACTTACGGCAGCATATAATTGACGGATAAGAGCTTTTTCGTAATAAGACAGAAATCTTAAAAAATGTTCTCCAATTATTTTTACAACGTTAATTGTCGTTTGTGTATCAGAGCTCAAGGTGCCTATTTTCACAGTTGATGCAAATTATTTTCTGTATGTGTCCTTGGTTTTTGCGTATCACACACTACTAGAAAGATTTATTAATTTGCCAACCTTTCCAGGTTACATTTAGTGGTGCATACATCTGAACAATCTCTTAATGATCTTTATATATTCCTAAATCGGTTTATCACTTTACCGCAAAAAACAACCATTAAATTTTTAAAAACAATTGGGGTTAAGGAAGAATAAAGATTTGCTTTAATTTCGAATTTTTTAGGCAGATTTTAGAGAGCTCGTAACTCTGAAACGGGTTTTTGAGGACCATGATTCATTTGAAAATTGATAAATAACTCAAATAATATAAAATAAAGTTTTTGTATCTCTAACACCCATACACTTAAGTTTCCAGTTTGCTTTTATATATATTAACAATCACGATGCGTTAAATTTAGTTAATTACCATTTTGGTTTCATCGATTTGTTCAACATCCAAAAATGACAAGGATACATAAACTTGAAGAATCCCAGACGAGTTTATGGCTATTCAAAATAAAAATCATTATTCGAAAAAAATATTTGTGACTTTGTAGACAAAAAAACGGGATAAGATATTTTATGAAATTAAATGTTATCAACAAAGAATGAATTAGAGTCAAAAGAGTGACTATTTATAGGAGATCTGAAGCCGTTGTGGTCGATTTGCTCCGGAAAGAGTTGGGATGGGTGACATAAATGGTACTAATGAGATACTGGGATGATTTGATTTTTCAAGTGGAAAATATTTTGCTCTTCCAAGGAAATATGTGACTAACGCTAGAAAGCGTCTCAACCAAGTTATAATCTTTAAGTTTAGATAAAAACATTTTTACCTTTACTTGAAAAACCCTTAATGTGGTACACTTAATTTAAATAATTGTTTTTCAAAATTAAATTGTGTTTTACTTTCAATTGGCATTGTTGGGCCGGTTTTTTGCCAGCAGTTATTCAAATCTTCACTTTGATTCGGATTCATTAATCTGAAATATTTTAATTTTATAACAATGTATTTTAATTTCTGTAACTGATGTATCTGTACGCAACTGTATCATTTTAAATGTGTAGCTGTACCCAGGCCCACCCAAAATAATGAACACGAATATATTAAACGTGTAAGGACGAATTAATTCAAGCATTTTTAGAACAGAGGCGTAGAAAAAACAATTTATGAAAATTTGTAATAAACCGCTGTGGATAAAGATTAATGATCCAGATACATTAAATTAACAATCGATTGGCTTTATTCCATTGTGAGTTTCATAATCATAGTTTTTGCGATATACCGTACTGACGAGTATGTCATTAATTCATTGACGTTTTTTTTGAGTCCTTGTAAGTAGACAATGGCTAATAAACATGGGTCGTTATGGGCTTTGTTTCAGAGATATGCGTTTAAAATCTGTATGCAGTCTTGAACTAACGATCGATACCTTCATTGAACGGTTTTGAACCAAATTGCGTGCAGTGGTTTTTATCAATGAAGCTTTAAATTAAATAACAAGTGAAGAACGTTCATAAATTAGCTTTAACAAATAAGATAAGCCTGACAAAGAATACAAGCTATTGAAACTGTTTCAACTAAAAATATAATTTTTTTCCAGATATTCCCCACAAAGGTTTTATTTATAAGAATTAAAGATACAAATTTCTTACTTCACACTTTTTAAAAAAAAATCAAAATGAGCACAGTTGGCTCGTAAACAAGCGTGATTCCATCGTTTAAATGAATGAGGTACTCGTTCAAAAATTTCCAGGAGTGATAGGAATAGTCTCAAAACTTTAACTGTGAGTTGTCGTTGGTCGTTAGCGTCACAGGCATCAATCTGTTATTATATTTAGATAGCCCGTAAGGAAAACCGCGCCAACCTATGCACCTTAAAGGAAACGTTGAATTCCAATGATTTTTAATTCTCGATTGAAATAAGTTGGATCTCCGTCATGAAAAAAACCATAAACGCTGTCTGAGTTCTAACGGCAATTTTTTGAGTAACTCACAGAAAACATAGATATTATTTACATGTGGGCTGGGTGGTAGAAAATACATTTTAACTAAATGTATTCGGAACAGTATAATTACTTAACGGTAATAGTTAGTGTAGGGAGCTGTTGGCTCGATCGCGTGGCATGCAGGGCTGGCCACCACCCTCATACGCAGTGTAACCCGGCCACCTGAATTAAAGGCTTCAACAGTCGCTTGATGACTTAGGCCTAAGGTGATCCCTTGGGTATTAGCCTAGCTGATTATTATTATATTTATTATTACTTTTGGAATAGCTTGTGTTCATTGTCAGCGAAAATAAATAAATACATATTTTACTTCTAAAGCCTTATTAAGAAACCTTTGTCGCTTTTTATAAATTTCTATAGGAAAATGGATGGGTATGGGGATTTTTTGTCTGGTAATACAACAGATTTATTATTTAAATTGGCATCTTTAGTCTCTGCTATATGAATGATTTGAAATTTGATACACCAATTACATGAAATTTATTCATCCAATAAATACTGTGCTATAAAATAGTATAAATATAAATTATATATTTTGAAAATAGTGCTTTAATGTTATTTTGAAAGTAAATTATCTTATTAAGAAAATGAAAACTATTTATGGATAATATTTGTTTAGTTTTCCCCAAATATTGTACTAGTCTTATCTGAAACACGCAGTATATCAAATGGGTTATAATATTTACTTCTATAGTTACTATTGTTGAAATTATAACATGAATCATTTACCGTAAATTTAATTGGACTAATGGGAGGGCGACATTTAAAATGTCACTACCCTAAAAATTGTTCGTATGTTTTGTCAATAAACAAATACATGCATGTACTTAAAAAGTAAAACCCACAGAAGAAACAAAGTTGTGGAGAAATCACCACAACAGATTTATTTAGTATTTTAAGCTTTAACGTTCGGAAGTTCAGTATCATACAGCGTTGTCACAATTTGGCTAAGAGTAAAAACGGGTGGAAAAATTTTGATTTTTCAGCGGGTTTTTCCACCTTTTGTTTTCCTGTGGAAAATCGTACTTCCATGCTTTTTCGACTTCTAGTGGCAAAATTCAATAAAAAATAAATAATAAAATCAGTATATTTTTCTATTCTTTTCACTCTTCTTCTGGCCTTTTTTCATCTCTAATATTTGCAATGACCAAATTCGTCACTTAATAGATATATCAATGATTAATTTATCATGAAAACGGTTTTTTTTCCACTTTTTTCCGTTTTTTTTCCAGTTTTTACCTGTTTTTTTCCGGGTTTTTGCCAACCCTGGTATCATAAATATTTTTGTTACAATTGATAAACTAGGTAACTGATTATATGATCAATAAATACACTTTGGGTGCCAATGCAATGGTTCGTACTAGGACGACTCTAAGGAGGACCGTTATATTATACAATAAAATACTAAAGATGATAAAATACGTAATACTTTAATATAGACAAAATATAATATACAATTTATACTTTCAAAACTATAGACAAAAAACAGGCAAGTGAGTTAGACTACTCGGATAGGCATCCTCGATCGAACTGGGGAGAAAAGGTAGAGTAGAATAACAAAAACGAAACAAAATATAAAAGGTTTCCCCGGGACATACTATGACTCAGAGTCCGCGGTGGGGTCGGTGTGATATAATACCGAAATAAGCAATAAGCGGGTTCGTGTGAAAGGAGAGACAAGGACGGTGGACGAGCTTTCAAAAATGAAAATATATACAAAGCTGTTACGGGTTCAAATTGCGTTCATTTAACCGTTACACCTGAGACGAGCTCTTGTGTTTTTGGGGAAATTATTGTGAGACCGAGACGAGACTTAGGCCACACAAACATTTTGGTGAGACTGAGCCCGAGACCAAGTCTTAGTGTGCAGCTATGTTTATATCGCTACCTAAAATTTAGTTTTCTACTTCGTTGATATCGCTACCTAAAATTTACAGTCTCCTTCCATTCCTCGTTTATATCGCTTCTTAAAATACACAGTTTCCATTCCTCGTTTATATCGCTACCTAAAATTTACAGTTTCCATAAGCTGGATTCATCGTCGAGAGAGTCGTATCGGATAACGCCAAAACTAATGTTGCTTCATTCAAAATGTTCGGAAATGGTGAACTTTTACCAGAAGTTCAACACCCAAACGACCAAAATAGGAAGTTATTTTTGGCATTTGACCAATCACATTTGATGAAGAATATTCGCAACTTACATTTGAACAGAGATTTCGATTTTATTGCATTAACCATACCTCTGAGTTTTTAAGGCGTCAATACAAGGCTCAAAAAGGAAACATCGTGAAAATTGTCAGGTTCCTCAAGCTAGGCGCCCACTGCCGCTTTCGTATTCGTAACGTCTCCGTTTCGTATTCGTATCATCTCCGATGGGGGGGTAGCCCACGGCTTTCCGAAGTAGTAACGGAAGAGGCCGAAGCCCTTTCGAATTTTTACGAAGCTAGTTCGATGGTTTCTACTTTTTTGCGTTGACGGTGGAGTCGAAGTGATCTCATTGGCTGGTTATTAACATGTGATAACTGTTTCGATATTGTTGTGCTGCACTTATCAAGAGTCATCATTCGCATTATCATTCCTTCTAATTTCCTTGGAGTCTTTTGTTGATTTATTTAAATAGATAAATATTTATTTCTTCTATTAAAGTGGCCCTTGTTTTTAAACTAATTTTTATTTGGATACAGAACGCAATAAACCGATTCGGAATTATCTTCTGCGCATGCGCAAAATACACGAGCGCCATCTATAACCTATTAAGTGAAGCTATAGTACGGGAATTTGCTATTAAAAATGTTTCCCTCATTTTTGCGTGTTGCTCTCTAGAGTAAACGTCGACTTCAGAAAATTTAATTTGACCAAGGCTTGGTTATTTAAAGAAATTAAAGTTTAGTTTAAACCTATTTTTCTATGGCGAGTATCAGTTTTACAGATTGTGTGTTAGACACAAATAAATGGAGGACTTCAGGTTTCAATTATAAAAAGAATAAATCGTGGGTTAAATGTTTAAGTGGTTTCCCTCCTCGTTTTGCTGTAACTTGTGAAGATTCTTTTAGCAAATTATTCGATGTAAACAGAAAATCTAAAGGGCTTAGGTTCTTTGAAGAAGGCTATATTCAAAAACTCTAGTACAATGACCTGCTTCTTAAAGAAAGTAATAGGGTATGTGCAATTCGTTCAAATTGCTTTCCGTCAATGAAGAAGGGCAACTACAATATTGTAATCGGATTGTCCAAGCCAGAAGGGAAAATGCTGCATAGCTACTGCGAATGTACTGCGGGGTAAGACAATTACAACATTTCTTAAATTTGTGAGACTAACATTAATCAAAATTTATCATTACAACATTACAGGCAAATGCCATCATGCGGTTGCCACCTTCTATGCGTTAAGAGAGTACATGAGCTTAAAGGAGTTGCCTGAGGACGTAACTTGTACTGGGAGGCTCTGTAAATGGATAAACCCTGGAGGGAACAGTGTTTCATACCCCAAGTCAATAAAAGACTTAATTATAACTAAACGTGTGCCAGGAAAACCTACAAAAGTAAAGAACTCGCTCAAGATTCGGTACGACCCAAGACCAATAAACCGTAGATCTCTCGATGAGGGCAAAAGAGTTCAGTTATTTAAAACTTAAGCGATTCATAATAACACATGTGCCTATTATACAACTTTTGAAAGCCCTTGATTTTTTCGTGTACACTGGAAATCAAAAAGATCAACAAATATGTATCAGAATAGTGAAAGATGACATTTTTTGTGAGCGCATGGTTCAAAGTTTAACATATTTATTCATGAATGCATTTATACCCGAGATAATTTTAAATTGAGTTAAAAAGAACGAACCACTGTATGGGAATGAAGTGTTTATACCGTATAAGAAGGTTAGCAAAACGGACTACTAAAATGTATTTTTATCAAGATATGAATGTTGACAAGTAATCAAAATAAATATATTTCAATGGTTTTTAAATTTTTACACAACTATCTTGTTGATTTACTTATCGATAACCCGAAAGTTAAAACTCTTCTTCAAGAAGAAATAAATCTCTCCCCTTATTACCAGTAGTTCTTGAGAATTTGCGGTGAGTGTCAGTGGTGGAGCAGATTGACTGATTTGTTGCGTACCAAAACTACCAATGGTACCGGAACAGTCTTCTAACTAATATGAGACAAAAAGTTAACGGTTTATTTATAATTATATCTTGTAATGTAAACAACTTACATGGGTATTCAAAGAAAATAAACAAGGTACAGAACCTTTTTTTAGAAACCTTTTCTTGACATTTATTATTTCAAGAAAATATTATGAACATACCCTAGTATGCTTCGTTATATTGATATTAACATTGAATTTTCCTTTTACTTTACTCAACCAAATATCTCTTAATGGTAGATCGTTTGGAAAGGAATGCCACGCTAAGCTTTTGTTGAATTTTGTTATATTTCTACAAATACAGTAGGCACACAACAAGAATAACCGCCTGATACAGCGGTTGCCATACTAACGAACTTTGTTTTCTAAGCCTTGGGAAAGTTGGGAGTTGGTGGTTGTCTAAGGCCCCTAAATGTTTTCTGTCACGTCAGGCATTTTTTTTAAAAAAACCATGGTGTCGGCCAAAAGCCTTAGACACCAACCTTACGTCAGGCATCGCCTGCTAATTAAGCTTCCCGCAATACACATTCCCGTACTAGAGTTTCTTGAACTTGCCGCCGCGAGCGCTGCACGTAAAGCCTAAGTGGTGTATGACTGGATAGTTATGTCGAAAAGCTGCCAAGGCTAAGCTAAAGGACGGGAAAGGGATAATTTTTAAATTGTAGAAGAACCTATGGAAGAAGACTGTATTATAGAAGAGGTAAAAAAGTATGTATTTTTGTACGACACAAAACACAAGCAATTTAAAAATCGTGTAATGAAAGAAAAATATTGGATTATAATATCCGAAGCAATTGGGAAAGATGATAATGCACATAATTAAATATTGGTTGTATCTTTGTAATATTATATTTCATATAATATTCTAATGATGTATTCCACAGCGGCTTTTATTGAAAAGGAGTGGCTGAAGATCCGAGAAAAGGCAGTACGAAAGTTTAGAAACAAAAAGACAAGTGGAGCTGGGGCTGACGAAGATGACGAAGATGATTTTTTTAGAGAAAATGTTGTGGTTGAAACCTTTCATCAAGCATCGACCGTAAGTATCAGGAGTATTTTCATGTACTTTTTACATACTTAATTTTTTTTTCAGAACTACATCAAATATTCTTATACCCCATAAAACCAAGAGTACTGAAATTACGTTTGATTGCATAAGGAATTCTGAACCAGTTGAAAATTTATTGCAATCCAGGATCCTGATCCGGAAATTAGTCAGGCAGTTGGAGAAGGTAGTTCAATGTTCAATAAGGAATAAATAAACTACTATCACCTCGCAGCAAAACAAGCTAAGTTCGATCACAGCTTGTGGCACTGGGTGAAAACTCAGAACAACTCCTTCCGGGTTGAGTTCGCAAGTTATCTCCCCACTGGTTTAAGGTGTTTCCCCATTAGTTCTTGGGTTTCCCTTTTCCATATAAACTTGCTGGAAGGTTAATTGTTATAATAAGTGTAGGGAGCTGTTGGTACTCGTTGTATGGCGGGCTTGCCACCACCCTCCTATGCAATTTAACCCGGCCACCCGCTATAAGGTTTTAAAAGTCGCATGATAACTTACGCCTGTGGTGGTTCCTTGGATATTAGCCTAGCTAATTGTTATTATGTATTACTTATTTATAAATAAATAAATGAATTTTTAATAATCTTATTTATGGCTTTTGATAATATTAATTCGGTGGCGATATTGAAGTCTACTGAGCAACTGCAATCAAAAGCAACAACCGAGACAAAAGGCAAGAAAAGGAAAGCAAATCCAGTTGATGACGCGTTTTTAAAAGCTATTGAAAAACTGCATGAACCTGCCTCTACAAATGCAAATGATGACGAAGCTGGTCTGATGGGGAAAAAGGTGGCAGCTGTTTTAAGACGGCTCGCTCCAGCCAAACGGGCCAAGGCAGAATTGGATATTTCAAAAAAACTTTATGAATTAGAATATGAAACAGAAAGTGAACTTTAAAAAGTCTTCGGTTCTTTTAAAACTACCTGAAGTACAAATTTCTATATTGTTAAGATACAACATATTAATCTCATTTTAATAGTAAAAGTTTATTTAAATATAATATTTGGTAAATAAAAAGATATTTTAATCAATTTAGGAATGTTGGTATTGCCATTCAATTTCCCCCAAGGGTGACATGAAGTACCGTTTAAATTCTATTCTACAGTCTTGGGCATAACGGGTAGAATTATTTGATCGAATGCTTGAAACGGAAGTTAAATAAAAGGAATCATTAGAATTTGACATTTCCCAGTCTGACACGTACTCTGGGGTGCCGTTAATCTTTTTAGAGTCTGTGATGATGAAGTTTTGCAAAATGCAGCAAGTTTTGACAACAGAATCTATGGTCTCAACTTTCAAATCAATTGGACGCCTAAAAATTCTCCATTTGCTTGCCAGAATTCCTAGACAATTCACCAATTACATTTAAAAATTATAATAATAGTGCAACAACTTTTATACCAAATGCGTTTTCCACTATTCTACGTGCACGTGACAACCGGTAATTGAAAACTCTCGGGTCCTGGGGTAAAAATTTACCACTGAACGGCTTCATCAGGTTTTTCTTCAAGGGAAACGCGGCGTATCCGACAAATGAATATGGTTGCGTTGGTTTTAGTCCAACCACGGTGTGACCTTCTGGTAAATCTAGTTGTTCATTAGTTAAAATTTGCCCAAATGAACAATCTGCGAACAACCCAGCGTCACTTTCTCTGCCAAATCCTCCGACATCAATAACCCTAAATCGGTATTGAGCATCCACGACTGCCAACATTACGATACTGTGGAAGCCTTTATAGTTATAAAAATCTGATCTAGCGTTATCAGGGCATTGGATGGCTGCGTGTTTTCCATCTATTGCGCCCAAACATAGTGGAAATTGCCATCTTTCATTAAAATCGTTGGCAATATTGCGCCATCTATTTGATTTGGGTACCTAAGATTATTTAAAAAAAAATATCTATAAATCGTTCACATATACATATCCAAGCGTAATACTCACAGGCATATGGGAATCTTTCAGCATAGCCCAAATACTTTGGCAGGTTTCAGAAATTATACTTCTTATTGTAGTATGACCAAGTCTATACGAAAAATGCAGTGATCTGAAAGATTCTCCCGTTGCTAAGTATCTATAGAAATCACTAAGATTTATAAGATTATCTTAAGTTTTCAGGATTCATCTATTAAACTAGAGTAATCAATACCTTAAAGTCATGCTTAATCTTTCTTCCGCACAAATAGCTTTCCGGTAATTTGCGTCTTTCTTGGATATTATTGGCTCTAATTTGCTTAAAAGTTCGCCAAAAAGTTCTTTCGACATGCGAAAATATAAAGGGAAGTTCACGTCGTGGGCAGTTTTAAGTTCTTCTACTAGTATTTTATACGCTCCTTTAGTTTCCCTTTGTTGTAAAAAAGGTTGAATCCATTGATTATGCGAGTTTTTCCGTCTTTGATATATTCGCCATAAAATAAGTAAGCTTAAGATACGACGTCGGTTTGAAATCGGCGCCATTTTGAAATGTCGTTATATTTTTCATTTTGAAGAGCGCGCACAATGAACAACCAGTGGGCGCGCCTAATTTTCCGTTCCGATGCGTTTCCGAAACGGAGAGCACCGGAACGGAGACGAAACGGAGACGTTACGAATACGAAAGCGGCAGTGGGCGCCTAGCTTCAGCCGGAAATATGTTTACCCTAATAACATAGAAAAAATTAATGTAGGACGAGCAACACGTTTATTTTCACCAGAGGTCACTAATGCTTTGAAAACTGTTGTGCGGAACAACTTCTGTGATGTTAATGAGAAAAAGTCTTGAAGCCACAATATATTTCATGGAAATGGTACGAGATCCACGATATCTGCAATCCAAATCAATATATACGAATAAGGAATGAAAATAAACTCCCCTTCTTCGATGTAAATGACGAAAGGCTTTCTTGGCTTTTGGATGACTTTCTTCCATTTATCACAATGATTCAAGAAAATGGAACTACACCATGGTCTGTACTTAGTCAGGAAACGTATGCAGCTTCTTGCTTGACTACAAAGTCAACAGTTCTCTTGGTAAAACATCTTTTGAATTGCGGTTTCTTTTACATTCTCACAAGCAAAACGTCCAGTGACGGAATCGAAATATTTTTTAGTCATGTCCGACAAATGGGTGGCTATACAACACTATGGATGTTAGAAGCTGCATTAACGCTATTGGAGCAAAATTGGAATAATTAAACCGTAAAAATATGGAAATTCCAATAAAGACGTTGAACTTCAAACTAGTTCCATTGAAAGTCTAAAAGAAATCCAAGATTTGGCCATTTTAAAGAAATCAAATTTGTCCATAGTAGAAGCAGTGAAAAAAATTCCGAATTGTGTAATGAATGTAAATATTGCCGGTACGAAAGCTGTATATATGCTGTTAAAAACTTTATTTTAACTTGCAAATGTATTTTTCTTTACAGATTCATGTCCTGTAACAATTAGGAACACGGCAGTTGCCATGGTGGCTGACTTCATTGTGCGAGTTTCAGAAGAAAAATCGTCGTGTCCAATATGCCTTGACCTTCTTTACCAGCCCAGAAACAATTCAAAAATATTAACATACGTAAACTATCTAGACCGAGGAGGGTTAAGGTACCGTAGCAATTACTTAATCAATGTTCTACTGGTGGTCACGGATTTTGTAATGGCTGCATTACAAGATATACCAAGAACAAAAACCCTTGAAATATTAGAATATTGCATTTTTCCATTTTTTACAAAGGCGCTCCAATGCGAGTGTGATGAATTTGAGGAGCTAAGCTCAACTCTATTAAAAAAATATTTACAACCTTTGTTAGACAATTTTTCCAAAGACATAACCGATGTTAAGGAAAGAGTTAAAAAGTTTAACAAAAAACCACTCTCTAGGAAGTATTTAACACTGTGATATCATATTAAAACTGTGATAAAATAGAAAATGTGTACCTGAACCTGAAAAAATTTACTTAGAATTTTAAAAAATGTTTGACAATTTTCCATTTAGAAAATAAACCTTTTTTTTTTAATTCATCGTTGTTTACTGTATTCGAGACAAGTAAAAGTTTGAAATTCATATTTACCGGGCATTCTCTGACGTCACAACTAGAATTTTTCTAGCGTACAGTCGCCATCTCTGGGTGAAGCTTAAACGTCTATGCCGCCCATATGTAATATTCTATTGGCAGGCCTGGAGTATTTAGACGGCTTTGCTCGTAATATCGGACTTTGCCAAAAATTGCCATGCAGATAAAATTAACATCACAACCAAAGCAATAAGTAAGTAGAATTTCATAATAATTAAGTAATACTTAAGTAAATAATGAAGTCATTAAAGTTGAGTAAATATATGCATTGTATTTTTTCTATAAACAAATGGCCTAGGCTTAACTAAATACGCAAAAAGTTTTAAAAAAACGCACACCTAAAGGCGGGTTTTCATTAGGGGAAAAACGCCACGATGGTGAACATCGACGCGAAAAATTCCCGTTAGGCCTAATGCAATATTTTTTCGTCGACTCTCACCGTTGTGGCGTTTTTGCCCTAGTGAAAACCAGCCTTAATAGTATTATCACCCTCACTTATAAACAACATTACCCAATACTGACTAACTATAATTAGAGCAATAATAAGGGTGGTTAAATAATTTTGGATTAAATAGTTTTATTTCTGTGTGAACAATTTGCATGAATTAAAGGAATCGCGTTGAACAGAGGTTCAGTGTTTTCAAGTTGCTTTTAAATATAGTTGAAAATAGGCATTGCTTATCTGTATTGATTATGGTAGGGGATGGAAAATTTTCATTTGGGTAGTTTTTTCAAATTTGAATTTGAAAATTTGATACCCTGCACCCTATACCATTTATTTAAAAGCTCAAGCAATTTTTTTTTCAAATGTGAATAAACCCTCATTAAAAACAACTTTCCCCAAGTCGGACAGGCTCGGTTGGTTAAAAATATAGTGTTAAAAAAAATTTTGGTTTAATAATTGTTTTACTGGATGAAAAATTTTCATTGATTAAAGGTTTCGTGGTGAGCTTCAGTGTTTCAGAATTATATACAAGGGGAGTTGGCTTTAAATATAGTTGAAAATAGGCATTGATAATCTTTGTTCACCCATTGATTATGGTAGGAGATAAAAAAATTTCATTTGCAACTTTTTGAAATTTGAGTTGTAAATTTTGATACTCTGTACCATATATTATCATTTATTTAAAACTCAAATTTGAAAAAGTGGTCTAAACGAAAATTTTCCATTTTTTACCATAACCAATTGGTGAACACAGTCTAACAATGCCTATTTTCAACTATATTTAAAGCCAACTCCCCTTATATATAATTCTGAAACACTGAAGCTCACCACGATACCTTTAATCAATGAAAAGTTTTCATCCAGTAAAACAATAATTAAACCAAAAAAATTTTTAACACTATATTTTTCACCAACAGAGCCTGTCAGACTTGGGGAAAGTTGTTTTTAATGAGGGTTTATTTACATTTGAAAAAAAAAATTGTTGAGCTTTTAAATAAATGGTATAGGGTGCAGGGTATCAAATTTTCAACTTCAAATTTGAAAAAACTACCCAAATGAAAATTTTCCATCCCCTACCATAATCAATGAGTGAACACAGATAAGCAATGCCTATTTTCAACTATATTTAAAAGCAACTTGAAAACACTGAACGCGAAACTCAACGCGATTCCTTTAATTCATGCAAATTGTTCACACAGAAATAAAACTATTTAATCCAAAATTATTTAACCACCCTTATTATTGCTCTAATTATAGTTAGTCAGTATTGGGTAATGTTGTTTGTAAGTGAGAGTGAAAATACTATTAAGGCTGGTTTTCACTAGGGCAAAAACCGTCGTGGCGTTTTTCCCCTAATGAAAACCCACCTTTAGTTGTGCGGTTTTTTTAACTTTTCCCGTATTTAGTTAAGCCTAGGCCATTTGTTTATAGGAAAAATACAATGCATATATTTACTCAACTTTAATGACTTCATTATTTACTTAAGTATTACTTAATTATTATGAAATTCTACTTCCTTATTGCTTTGGTTGTGATGATAATTTTATCTGCATGCAGCAAGGCAATTTTTGGCAAAGTTCGATATTACGAGCATAGCCGTCTAAATACTCCAGGCCTTCCAATAGAATATTACATATGGGCGGGATAGACGTTTTAGCTTCACCCACAGATTGCGACTGTACGCTAGAAAAATTCTAGTTGTGACGTCAGAGAATGCCCGGTAAATATGAATTTCAAACTTTTACTTGTCACCACCATCCCTTTTGATTTTTTTTTAATTAAGCCTCGAATACAGTAAACAACGATGAATTAAAAAAAAAGGTATATTTTCTAAATGGAAAATTTTCAAGTAAATTATTTTCAGGTTCAGGTACACATTTTCTATTTTATCACAGTGTTAATATAATATCACAGTGTTAAATACTTCCTAGAGAGTGGTTTTTTGTTAACCGATGTTAAGGAAAGAGTTAAAAAGTTTATGTCTTTGGCAAAATTGTCTAACAAAGGTTGTAAATATTTTTTTAATAGGGTTGAGCTTAGCTCCTCAAATTCATCACACTCGCATTGGAGCGCTTTTGTAAAAAATGACAAAATGCAATATTCTAATATTTCAAGGGTTTTTGTTCTTGGTATATCTTGTAATGCAGCCATTACAAAATCCGTGACCACCAGTAGAACATTGATTAAGTCATTGCTAGGGTACCTTAACCCTCCTCGGTCTAGATAGTTTACGTATGTTAATATTTTTGAATTGTTTCTGGGCTGGTGAAGAAGGTCAAGGCACATTGGATACGACGATTGTTCTTCTGAAACTCGCACAATGAAGTCAGCCACCATGGCAACTGCAGTGTTCCTAATTCTTACTGGACATGAATCTGTAAAGAAAAATACATTTGCAAGTTAAAATAAAGTTTTTAACATCATATATACAGCTTTCGTACCGTTAATATTTATATTCATGACACTATTCGGAATTTTTTTCACTGCTTCTACTATGGACAAATTTGATTTCTTTAAAATGGCCAAATCTTGGATTTCTTTTAGACTTTCAATGGAACTAGTTTGAAGTTCAACGTCTCTATTGAAATTTCCATATTTTTACGGTTTAATTATTCCAATAGCGTTAATGCAGCTTCTAACATCCATAGTGTTGTAATAGCCACCCATTTGTCGGACATGACTAAAAAATATTTCGATTCCGTCACTGGACGTTTTGCTTGAGAGAATGTTAAAGAAACCGCAATTCAAAAGATGTTTTACCAAGAGAACAACTTCCACGATGACAAGAAGCTTAGGGAAGGGGATAGAGGTGATTTTATCTTTTTCTCCGCCAAGTAGCGTAGATCCTCATTTTGGGTTCTCCCGCACTTATCTAGTGCGGAATTAAAAGTCGCTCGATGACTTAGGCCTAGGGTGGTGCCTTGGGTATTAGCCTAGCTGATTATTATTATTATTATTATTATTATTATTATACATGAACCGTCATGCACAATTCAAACTGAAGGGGTCTTGATAGTCTTATGCTATGACCTATATTTTTATCACCCTGTACATTAACTATGAACAAATTTTATCACCCTGTACATTAACTATAAACAATATTTTTATCACCCTGTACATTAACTACGACCAATATATTTGTCACCCTGTACATTAACTACGACCAATATATTTGTCACCCTGTACATTAACTATGACCAATAATTTAGTCACCCTGTACATTAACTATGACCAATATTTTAGTCATCCTGTACATTAATTATGACCAATATTTTAGTCACCCTGTACATTAACTATGACCAATATTTTAGTCACCCTGTACATTAACTATGACCAATATTTTAGTCACCCTGTAAATTAACTATGACCAATATTTTAGTTACCCTGTAAATTAACTATGACCAACATTTTAGTTACACTGTACATTAACTATGACCAATATTTTTTATCGCCCTGTACATTCACTATGACCAATATTTTATCAGTTTGCTGATTTCGAAATCACATTAGCTACGTCCATACGTACCCTTGGAAACGCTGCGAGCGCTCCCGTAACGTTTGGAGCACGCAGTGTGAAATTGTGAACAGTCAACGCTTCGTGCGCAAGCGTTTCAGATCGCTTCGGCTGAGCCGCTTCGCCAAGCAGTTTGGCAACGTTTCGTGACGTCATAGCATCGACTTTTGTACACCACGTGATCATTATATCGCATTCAAAACCGAATTTGTGAACATTGCGTTTTCCAATCGCTTCTAACCGTTGCGAGATCGACACGATCCAAAACGTTTCCGAGGGTACGTAGGAACGCGGCCATAGATTTCGAAGGCCTGTACGTTTTGCCAGTCTCTGTCCGACCCCTCGGGTCATATATTGAAAGCGACGCGTACGGCTTCTGTTTTTTACTTTTCGCCATACGTTGAAAGGGTTACACTTATTATTTACTTTTGACCATACGTTATAAGTGTCACACATATAAAGTGTCATTTTATTTGTTACTTCGGGCAGGCTTTCAACTAGTATACTAGAATTGTGTGTAGGGCACACTTATTTGTTACTTCGGGTGATACCAATATTCATTCTTTTAGATTTCCATTGATGCCGCAAAAGCAAGGATCGATATGTGCATCATTAGAAATCCCAAATATGCCTATGAACAAATTCAATAATGAGCACTGCTCAAGTTTTTGGCCCGAATCAAAAATGTTTATACGGGGGACTTTTTTTTTGCTCGGAAAGTTATTTTATTCAAAAACAATTTATACTACTGATTTAAAATTTGGAAGGTAAATTTACTATACCGGGGGACATTAGTGCGATAAATTTGAAATCAGTAGTATAAATAGTTTTTGAAAAAAATAACTTATCCTAAGAAAAAAAACATTATTTGTACGATAAATACCCAGAATTCTAGATATTAATGGGGTTTGAGTTGTCGAAAAAAAAGGCCGTGACTTGCGTTGAATATAAGTAAAAATCTAGCCTTTGAAAAAACTAAAACAAATGTTGACAGATTTATAGGGGCGTATTTTGGGGGTGGGAGGGGGTGTAAGTTTTCCCACCCTCATTTTAGTTTTTAATTTATATCTAATTAACTACTTAATACACAAACGAAAACTCGGATTTATAATGTTGGAAATTGCGGGGGTCCGTATACGCTGCCCAAAAAACCTTACTTAGAATTAAATTTAAGGAACGTTTTTGCAATTCTAGCTTATATGTAAGCCACAGCTATTCAAAAATATAACTTTCATGAAAATCGGACTTAAATTAAGGAACTGTATGTAGATTTTTAGGCGAAAATATAAAAACACGAAAATTGGGGTCTTGTAAATTACCCTGAAGACTATACTTAAATTTAATATTTACTGATATAACCGAAGTTGTAGGTCCGCTGAATCCTAACCTATCCATTAAACGTTTTTAACGTTATCGGACTTAATTTTTAACAAAATATCAACCACACAAAGCCAAACTACCGAGAATAAAAATTGGACAAATGCCCAACTTCTAGGGCTCCGATTTGAAAACTTTATGAAAGGCTATCAATGTATGTACATTCGAACGAGATATCATTGAACCGTTGAAGAGGTATGCGCGACACGGCGCCATCGGCATCGGCGGCAACGGCTACATTGTGTGTAAAAAGGGGGCCAGAAAGCTAAACCATAACAAATGTGGAAGAAATATAAAATGATCAGAAAAACTCGGACTCGTAAGTCTTCGAGCTAAAATTATAAGCGCGAAACTCGGACCAAATAGGCCTTCGAGTAAAAAATAATAAAATAATATACTTAAAAAGCCAGAAAATCCAACAGTAGAGCGGTTTCGCCCTAGTTGGGGCTCATCAGTACTGTGTGGGTATCTGGCGAGCGACTTACTCTCGTATATTATTTTGAAAAACCGGATTTCTACAGCCGATAATATCCCTTTGGACTACATTTATAGCCAAGTTCACACTAGACACTTTGGAAAGGCTTTAAAGCGGTTTGGAAGTCAGTTTTGTTAAATTTCGGTATCAATTGGATTAATAGACAAACGATAAATACAGTTGACATGAAAACTTTACAATTTAACTTTTCGAAACCGTTTAAAAACGTTTCCAATGTGTCTAGTATGAACGAGGCTTACGTAACAAGGAAAGGTCTAGGATAAAAAAAAACGTTTTCACCATTTGAAAAAGATTGAAAAATAAATAATTAATGCAATTGGAAATTTGTTTTTATCTTTAACAGCAAAAGATATATAACTATTTATATTTTCTACGTGGCCGCTACGACGAGGGTTTTATGTCGATTGAAGCAACTATTGATTATATCATAAGAAACATACGAACAATAAGTATGGCACTGTCTATTTTTTAAAGCTAATTTTCTAATAACGAAATATTTTAAATTTATATTGTATAGGGATATTTACCGTTCTATAGACTATATTACCCTGATCTTATAGCTTTATAAAGTCGCCTTCTTTTGTCTCGCGCTATGCCTTTTCTCATACAGAATTTAAAAAAATGCAGAGATAATCTATACAGGTAAGTGTTTCAAGAGTAAAACATTACCGGTATTGTGAGATGGATACTTCTCTGGTAAGATTTGTATTATCTACTTCTGGTAATGTTTGCTACTTGTGTACGTAAGAAAATTATAAATAAAAGGTTCAAATTGGTATTTTAATTACTTCTTTTTATTTAGCTTAATAAAAGTTTAAATTGGATGGCACTTCAGAAAGGTGAAAGAAATGTAAGAAACGTGTAACATTGTTCAAGTCAAATCGAAGGACAATTAACTTGTTTTTAATCATAAATTCCTAAATAGTCAAATTTTATTTAAATTTCCCAAACCACCGAACGCATTGTTATATAATTCGTACAATTCACGGTATACGAATCGTACTTAACAGGATTAATTTCAGATCCACCATTTGAAAAAACCCATTCAGTAACTGTTGGTATTGCCATTTCGTAAGAATGTATTTTATCGCAAAACCCCAATGAAACGTACCTTTCGCCACATAAAAAAATTTGCCCATTAAGCGAAAAAATGAAATGTATTTTAAAAAAATCCTTGACTTGATATCTCTGCACTTTATGAACAATGTAGTAGTTGACAGCGTAATGAACATTGTTGTACATAGCAGATTGTACCGTAAAAATTCGATTTGGGAAATTCGCAGGGTAATTTTGTTTTTTCTATAAATTTCCCTCCTTTAATTTCTTGTATACCCGATATTGCTTCAGATAATAAATTGTAGCATTCGTAATACTGATGTCTCATTGAAAGGGTTTTCGTGATTTAACGAAGTTTTTGGATGAGGAAGCCACCGATTTAAAATATCGGTGTTTACTTTCAAAGCGCATCGACGAAATGGTCGATAAAGGTCCGTATAACTTTATAGCAGTTACGTAATGGATAAGATAATGATATTTAGGGGTCATTGAGTTAGCTCCGCGTGTCTCTCGTACGTTTACAAGAAATTTGCTAATTAAATTTTAAAGACAAGGCAAAAAGTCAATAGGCACACTTTCCGCAAAAATATGATCGCACAATTGCCTTAACTGTAAATACGCTCTCCAGTAATCAGATTCAAAATCTATTAAATCGTGAAAGGGAAGAGTCGGAATAGACAAAACATTTCGCTCGCTGACCCCTTTATCTTGCCCTGTGCACTCAAGGCTGTACGATTTTGTTTTTCAGGTCTGCTCGTTTCAGTTTTGCCATATTTGAAATCTTCGATGTTTTTGTTTAAATCATATAGTGTAATTTGTCGATTAGTTATCATACTATTCAAAATGAATTTTAAAACGGATGGGATGACCCCTTCTAATAAATCGTGCATAACATCCGGTGGTAATTGTTTCGTAATATCGAATTTATCTAATTTCATTAGCTCACTACGAAACTTAACCCCATAAATTGAACAATCACTCTCATCTTTCGATATACAATCGAGATGGTATTTATGACGTGCTAGAGTTCTTAGTGTAACTTCGGTTTCTTTAGTTTTTACGCTAATTTGGCTGTGGTCAACCATGCAGAAACGGCAAATTTGACCGCTTCCAAAAGTAGGATTAAATCCTGCCAGTTTATGCAATCCAAGGTTGTCGCCGGTGAATACCGAAGCAAATCCTTTAACGTATCTACCCAAATCTTTAATATATAAACCTTTGGTAGATAATATATTTAAATCAAAAATCAATGGCTGTAAAACCTCGGACCAACCATATTTTTCAACGTCAATAGCTTTTGCTAAAAATACCAGATGTATGTCACTAATTTTTGCGCGGTATTTTGGTTTTCTATTCAATATAGAAAAATAGCCGCCCAAAACCTTTTTTTTCCCTCGTTTTGAACCCAATGGGTTTACTATTTCAAATTCATCTGAATAAATTTGCAATTGAATACTTTCAAAAGTTAAATTATGGTCACTTGCTAGTAACCTTTTCGATACTTCTCCTTGAAGAAAATGAGAAATGTTATTTTTCTCTACTGTTACCAAATCCGTGTGGTAAAAAAGTTCGTTAATAAACTCGTACAAGTTCGTGAGGGTTTTCAAAAGTGGCACGTAATGAAACTTGTCTTTTTCAGTTGAATCTTGGCACTCAGCGAATCTATATTCCTCTGGCTCTAGTAATCCTAAATTATTTTTGCAAACATTTTTAATTTTATAGTTCGATTTTATACTTTCAAATGAGAGATAAACTTGTTCGACGGTTTTTGAAAAGTCAATTCCAACAACTGGTATATTGTTTTTATTTAACTTTTCTCGAATGTTCTCACATTGAAGTTCCAAAAGATGTGTAGAGAATTGAAGTAAATCACTCTTAAGGTCTTCCATAACGGAGTGAGGAGTTACATGTTTCTCTCTGTACTTGAGAATTATTTTCAGAACAGTTTCTCTTATTTCAAAGGCGTTTAGTTTGTTGTCAAACCTTTTGGTATTATTTTGACCTAAATTTTCACTTTGAACGTCTTCCACATCGAAACCTTGATCACTTTGCGTGGTCTCTCCAACATTGGTTTCGTCTACTGCCGTAGAAATATCATCGGGCGCTTTACTTAAAGCGTCTGCGTCGACGGTACGTGTCCATTTTTCTAAACATTCTACCACAGCCGTCTAAACCACAAAACATTTTAAAGCCTTTTTCATACTCATGAACATTTTTAATATGAGTTATCAGACGATTAAAAGTTTTTGCAAAAAAGGTGCAACGTTGACAGCGTAACTCCATAATCCTACAAGCTACAAATGTATTTTCTTGTAGTTTGTATTAAAGAGCTGTATATTTACAGAATACTAACAGTCTGCTACAACGTAGTTTGTGACAATATAATCTGCAATTATAGCGAACGTTTTACGTCTTTTTTATTCTCCTACGCAAAAACTTTATATTCAAAAGACCTAAAATAGTCGAGACGGTCGATATGACCATGAATATATCTAGCTAGATATATTCATGATATGACGTACGAACGCCTTGCCGATTATTTTGTGCCCATAAAGGGTTGAGTCGATTCGGTACTTAACGGCTGACCAGTGTAGCGAGAGCGCGAGCCTAAGTCGTTATGGGTTAAAAAAATAAAAAAACGAATATTACTCACGATTACTTCCCTTTAATAAAAATATTTGAGAAAAATTAATTATTTCCGTTTATGAATCACTAAATAGCTTTCGTAATTTATATTTTTGTAATGTACACTGTTAAAAATTACTGTAGCATCCTGTTAAATTTTAACAGGTAAATTCCAGTACCAACTTTTACCGTTAGAGTTACTAGATAGTTGCTGTACGCAACCGCTATAGTCCTGTTCGTCGATTAAGCGTTATAATAACAGTAAATTTTCGGTAATACCGTGTAACCGACGGCTTGAGCCCGGCATCTTGTGGAGGTTGCAGTTTTCACTAGTTTCAAAGTGTAACGGCTTTGCTGTGGTGCAATTGAAGATGATCGTATCACGGAACACAAATTATCATATGTAAAATAGTTAGTAGAATTTTAAATTTCATTATTTTAAAGTAATAATTAAGTTAATAATGGGGCCATTTTAGTTAAGTAGATATTTGTATTGTGTATTTGGTCAAGAATGTATTTATTTATGCTTGATTGGTATAAACAAATCGCCTAGGCTTAACTCAATAACGCGTCAATTTTTAAATTATCCCGTTAAACGCTATAATTTAAAACTTTAATTATGATTCTGAGTGATAAATTTGTATATATTATAGTTATCACTTTGAAGCAAAATAGCAGTAAAAAAAAACACTTAGCCAACCTAATACTGTAATATTATCAAATATTTCACCCAGAATCTCAATTATTGAAACTAAAAATTATTAGCATAGCTATTATATTATATTATATTATTACCCTAGTCAGATTTAGGGAAGGTTGTTTTAAGTTATCATTCAAATGAATTTGGAAAAAATTTGCTATAACTTTTAAGTATATTTTACACGATGATGGATACCAAAATTTCAAACTTAAATTTAGTAAAAGCTGGCTAAATTAAATTTTTTCACTCGGTAACATATTCAGTGGGTGAACAGAAGACTTCGCTCTTAAAACACTGAAGCTTCCATCAGTCCAGTAATTGAGTAATTTTACCATATGAAAATTTTTCATCAGGTCAATTGAACCAAAAACATTTTCTACGTTATTAGTACTTTGCACAGCTATTCTGACTTGAACCTGGTTTTTTAATGCTTGTTGGATTGAATGGATAAATTACTTCAGCTTTTATATAAATTATATAGGTAGGATAGAAACAAATCTTATTCAAAAGCTGAAGTATATTTTTTTATTTAACACCATCACTTAAAAACAACCTTGCCCAAGTCCGATAAGCTGCGTTGGGTAATTTTTCGATTCAATAATTGTAATTCTGGGAAAAAAATTGCATGCAATTAAGTTATCACATTGAAAGAAGCTTCAGTGTTTTCATAGTGAAATGTAAGGGAAGTTAGCTTTAAATATAGTGGAAAATTACCTTTGTTATTCTATGTTCACCCATTGAGTATGGTAGCAGATGAAACAAAATTAATTAGCCAAACTAATACTGTAATATATGCAAAGTTTTCACTCAGAATCAAAATTATTGAATCCAAAAAATATTTAGCTATTTTATTATTACCCTACAGAGCTAGTCAGACTTAGGGAAGCTTGTTTTAAGATAAGTTAAAAATGAATTTGGAAAAAAAAATTGCTTGAGCTTTTAAATTTACGATACAGATTGGATCACATTTAATGTGATGATTCTGAGTGAAAAATTTGCATAAGTCGAAGTTATTGGATTGCAGGAAACTAGTGTTTTCAGGGTGAAATTTAAGGGAAGTTGCCGTTAAATATAGTTGAAAATTATCTTTTTAAGTCTGTGTTCACCCAATTAATATGTTAGGAAGTGAAAAAATTTCATATAGCAAGCTTTTATTAAATTTTATTTTGAAATTTTGGTATCCACCCTTTATCATGTATTTAAAAGCTCAAGCATTTTTTTCCAAATTCATTTTAACCAAATCTTAAAACACGCTTCCCTACACATAACTGAACCAAGAAATATTTATCTACGTTATTAGTCCTCTACACAAATACTCTGACTTGCACAAGGTTTTTAAAGTGATGGTTAAATTAGAATAAAAAAAATTATTTCAGGTTTTATATAAATGATATAGCGAGGATCCAAAAAAAATCTTATTTAATTGCTGAAGTAATTTTTTTTAAATTGAACACCATCACTTAAAAAACAACCATGCCCAAGTCTGAATACCTGTGTTGGGTAATTCAAAGGTGGTTACATATTTTTTTCGATTCAATAATTGTAATCCTGGGGAAAAAAATTGCATGTAATATAGTTATCGCATTGAAAGAAGCTTCAGTGTTTTCATAGTGAAATGTAAGGAAAGTTGGCTTTACATATAGTGGAAAATCACCTTTGTTATTCTATGTTCACCCATTGAGTATGGTAGCAGATGAAACAAAATTAATTAGCCAAACTAATACTGTAATATATGCAAAGTTTTCACTCAGAATCAAAATTATTGAATCCAAAAAATATTTAGCTAATTTATTATTACCCTACAGAGCTAGAAAGACTTAGGGAAGCTTGTTTTAAGATAAGTTAAAAATGAATTTGGAAAAAAAAATGGCTTGAGCTTTTAAATTTACGATACAGATTGGATCACATTTAATGTGATGATTCTGAGTGAAAAATTTGCATAAGTCGAAGTTATTGGATTGCAGGAAACTAGTGTTTTCAGGGTGAAATTTAAGGGAAGTTGCCGTTAAATATAGTTGAAAATTATCTTTTTAAGTCTGTGTTCACCCAATTAATATGTTAGGAAGTGAAAAAATTTCATATAGCAAGCTTTTATTAAATTTTATTTTGAAATTTTGGTATCCACCCTTTATCATATATTTAAAAGCTCAAGCATTTTGTTTCCAAATTCATTTTAACCAAATCTTAAAACAAGCTTCCCTACACATAACTGAACCAAGAAATATTTATCTACATTATTAGTCCTCTACACAAATACTCTGACTTGCACAAGGTTTTTAAAGTGATGGTTAAATTAGAATCAAAAAAATAAATTATTTCAGGTTTTATATAAATGATATAGCGAGGATCCAAAAAAAATCTTATTTAATTGCTGAAGTAATTTTTTTTAAATTGAACACCATCACTTAAAAAACAACCATGCCCAAGTCTGAATACCTGTGTTGGGTAATTCAAAGGTGTTTACATATTTTTTTCGATTCAATAATTGTAATCCTGGGGAAAAAAATTGCATGTAATATAGTTATCGCATTGAAAGAAGCTTCAGTGTTTTCATAGTGAAATGTAAGGAAAGTTGGCTTTACATATAGTGGAAAATCACCTTTGTTATTCTATGTTCACCATTGAGAATGGTAGCAGGTGAAAATAAAATTAGCCAGCCCAATTCTGTAATATATGCAAAATTTTCAATAAGAATCACAATTATTAAAGCCAAAAAATATTTCGCTATTTTATTATTACCTTACAAAGCTAGTCAGACTTAGGGAAGCTTGTTTTAAGATATGGTTAAAATTAATTTGGAAAAAAAAACGCTCGAGCTTTTAAATGATACAGGGTGGATACCAAAATTTAAGAAAAGCTTGCTAAATGAATTTTTTTCACTTCTTAACATATTCAATGGGTGACCACAGACTGAAAAAGATAATTTTCAACTATATTGAAAGGCAACTTACCTTAATTATCACCCTGAAAACACTGAAGTTTCCTTCAATTCAATAACTTTAACATATGCAAATTTTTCACTCGATTCATCACATTAACTGAACCAAGAAATAATTATCTCTGTTAATAGTACTCTACACAGCTATTCAGACTTGCAAAGTTTTTAAAGTGATGGTTAAATTAGAATAAAAAAATGATATAGGGTGGATACAAAATAAAATCTTATTTAAAAGCTGAAGTATTTTTTTTTTAAATTGAACACCATCACTTAAAAAGAACCTTGCCAAAGTCTGAATACCTGTGTTGGGTAATTTTAAGGTGGTTGCGTATTTTTTTGTCTTCAATAATTGTGATTCTGGAAAATAAAACTGCATATAATAAAGTTATGGCAGTGAAGGAAGTTTCAATGTTTTTACAGTGAAATGTAAGGGAAGTTGCCTTTAAATATAGTTAAAAATTATCTTTGTTAGTCTATGTGTGACCATTGGGTATGGTAGCAGATGAAAAAATTTATTTAACCAACTTAATACTGTTATCTAAGATTGTTTTAACCCATAACCACAATTATTGGACCAAAAGATATTTAACCACTTTTTTATTTTAAAAAGTTGGCGAAGTGAAAATTTTACACCTGCTACCGTATTCAATGGGTGAACACAAACTAATGATGTTTCTTTTCAGCTGCATTTAAAGGAAACTATTTTATTTCACTACGATAACTTTAATATATTCAATTTGTTTTGCCCTAAATCACAATTATTGAATCCAAAAATATTTAACCACCCTTTTATTACTTTACATAGTTATTCAGACTTTGGCAAAGTTGTTTTTAGTGATGGTATCAAATTGAAAAAAGAAAGCTCTAGCGTGTACACCACCAAAATTTCACTTATTTTAAAATTTAAGTTATTGTTTTAACACCTCTAAAAAACCAACCTGCCCAAGTCTTGAAGTAGGGGATTACATTTTCTTTATTCAATAAATGTGATTCTGGGTGAAATTTAAGAGAAGTTGCCTTTAAATATCTCCAAAAATTATCTATCTTAGTCTGTGGTCACCCATTGAGTAAGCTAGGTGAAAAAAATTCCATTTAGCTCCCTTTTTAAAATTGAGTTTGAAATTTGGTTATCTATTTAAACTTTTTTACTAAAAATAATTGTAATTGTAATTGTATTTTAATCACTACCGCTTAAAGAACCTGCCTAAAATCTTACTGACTATGCTTAATGTGCATATGTTTTTGGTTCAATAATTGTGATTTTGTATGAAGAATTTCCAGTTATTAAAATTATTACATTGTTTAGCTGCAGTACACTCATAGAAGACATTGAACACTGATGAAGAGTTTAATTCAAATTGAAAAATATTTTGGCTGAATTTATTAAAATCAAGATTGAGAAACTGAAACAGCTGGATTTGAGTAAAGTTTCATTTCGAGTATCTCCATCAATGGCAAACAGACAAGAAAGCTGAAGCTGATAATTTCAAAAAACATCAATTGTTAAATTAAATTAAAGGTCTTTTTTTTCTGCCTGTTACCCTTTAAATTTACTTACCTGCCACACAAATACCCTGGTGGTAGGCCAACGTTTTCTGCAGTTGGCCTACCACCAGTATATTTGTGTGGCAGGAAAGTGAATTTAAAGGGTGACAGGAAGAAGAAAACCTAACCCTTAGAGTATTAAATAGCAGAAAATTCACGTTTATAATTTAATTTCACCGAAATACAAGTGTTAACGAACGTTGACAGATTTTATTTTATTAATTGATTTGAAAATTTGAACTTTAAATTTTATAAATTGTATAAGTATTTTTAGTAAAAACAATCTTGGTGAGGTTTATGCACTTTTTGATGTTTTAAAAATTTTGTTCACATAACCTGATTTGATTCAATTGCTGTTTCATGTTTTTCAAATAAAAAAGTTCATCAATAATTTAGTTTTATCTATTTAAATTTAAAATTGCCATTCATGTACAATTATCATGTAGTAATTAATATTTGGAATTAATTTTGGGTAGGCCTATAGCCCCAGCATAATTTTTGCGACAACAGGATAATAAGGTTCTATTGTTAAATTACCGTAAACGTAATGGGAAATTTCATGTTGGAACAACAGCAATTTAAAATTTACTGTTAATGGTACTTTATATTTCTCGTGTCTAGAACAGGTTTTTACTTGCTACGGTTACAGGAAAAAATACCTGTAATTTTACAGGAATTTTCCTGGTAATTTTCTGCCAGGTAAATTCCTGTAAATTTTAACAGCAATTTTTAACAGTGTAAATGTAGACTGAGTAACGTCCATGGCGGTGTACGGATTGTATGATACAATATGGTTGTAGTAGAAATAATGTAAAGGCAATTTTTACCAATAATATATATATTTCATGCTTAACAGAAAAATACTTAATAAGGTCTCGGTAAAAAAGGTCCGAATAAAACGAAGTAAGAGAAAGTTAGATACATTATTAAAGAATTCCCGTTAAAACATTTATATCAGTTAAATAGAGCCGAAAAAATTGGTTCTTTCACTAGCACTTTACATTCGTTTTTTTACCGTATTTCAATGATTTATCCTAAAAAATATCCAAAAAAACGAATGTAGGTACATGAGATATTTCATTTTTTAATCTAACGTTGAACGTTGTATGATCTCTTTGTACCCCGTTTTTCAAGTCGCGCTTTAACTCGATTAAGGTTTATTTCGACGATTCTTCTGGCGAGGTTTAGATAACTTAGTAATGGACGGTACCAAGAGCATCGTATGTGGCATAAAAATGATAAAATTCGGGGAGAATGGAAAAAGAATAACCTTAGAAAAAGGTTCTACTATCAAAACGGAACGTAGAAATTTTAAAGGATATATTTGACCTGGGAGACGACTTTATACATCAGGTAAGCTTAAAATTCCTAAATTTGTTGGTCAATGAGGCTCTTGAAATGTGTTTAGATAAAAGGGGGCGCTGCGCAACATTTAAGGGGATTAAATAGCCTTGGTTTTAATACGTCACACGAGACAGCGCGATTTTTTTTGGCGCTTGGGTTTTTGTACCTGCTGTCTGCGTGGCGTATTAAATCCAAGGTCGTTAGATCCTCTAATGTTGCGCAGAGCCCGCGCTTTTATCTAAAAAAGGCCTTTCCAGCGGCAAAATTCGTCCCAACTTGGAATGTGACCTACAAATTCCATTATGGTGTCTACTTTGAGGATTCGATGAGTCCGCAGAGATTCGGGGTGGGCAACATAGTTTTTGGATTGGCAGGGAGGGGGGAAAGAGAGGGCAGTTGCCCCAAAATTTGCGTTCAACGAATTGGACAATGTTTGATGTTGTTCCCGATGGTAAATACAACGCTGAGTCGAATGCGATCATCCACATGTCCATAGGACGAACCATGTTGGAGGTATGACGGAATTTGTAATGAATGTCGTGTCGTTTTCTCTAATATGCGGAAAAAAAATCAAAACATTTTATATTTAGCAATTGGGCCGAGTGGGGTATTTTTAACGACATGTTGCTAGGGCGAATAGTTTCGGTGTACACTCACAAACGTGGTTTTCTCGAAATTTCACTAATATTGAAAGGTTATATCAACATATTGACCAAGACCAACCATACTTTCACTTCTTACGTATTTATTAGTGCCGAATCGAATTGATAAATGTAAAACTTTGGGATTTTTTTGCATATTAGAGAAAAAACACGTCATTCATTACAAAATCCGTCATAACTCGAAAACTGTTGGTCCTATGGGCAAGTCGATTTACAATCGTGACCAACACCAAACACACCCCTCCTTTTCCCTCCTTGCCTCCCCAAAAGAACTATGTTGTCTACCCCGCAACGCTCCCGACTCATCGAATCCTCCAAGTAGACACAAAAATTGAATTTTAGGCCTTATCCAAGCTGGAACGAATTTGGCTGCTGAGCTACCCTCTTTTACCCGTACTATTTAAAGAACCTCATTATGTCGCTTTAAAACCAAAATCACGTATCTTTTAGGATTTGTGTACAAAGTTACGTTGTTTTTGGTTTTGGGGCGACGATTATTTTGCGCTTCTTTGAAAGTTAAGAAACAATCAAACATAACATTTAAAATAAATATTGAAAATAAGAACCCCAAAAAAATAACTGTAAATACAATTAAAATAATACTTCACATTACTTAATAATAAAATTGTATATTTGGTTTTTCGTTCAAATACCAACTTTGCGCTTTCGTTTTTGAAAAGATTACTTTGGTACTAATATATTCGTTAAAACTTATAAACGGCTTAACTAATGGAAAGTATGCTATATAAATGTTAAGTTTTCTTCAATTTTAGTCACCTAAAGCCAGTGGCGTAACGACAAGTTTTGGGCCCCCCACAGGATATCAAAAGGGCTCTTGAACCCTAATAACCTTTCCAAGTTATCATCATTTGCACCCACTCCCCCATCCTATAAAGCGTTTTCAATCTTTCTGATTTGCCCTACTTAAAAAGAAAGGGCCCCTGATTGTCATGGGCCCATCCGCTGTCGCGGGCTCTGCGGGTCCTTAGTTACGCCACTGCTTAAATCGTAATCTTCCATCATATTTCGCCAATTCTTTTTCTAATTTAATGATATATTTTGGTGGCAGATTTTGGGTTCTATGCGCTGTAGAAAATCTCAAATTATTTTATTAATTTTATAGACTAATGACGACTTCCTTAAAATCATGATAAACTCGGAAGATAATGACGTAATAAAATAAGGAGACATAATTCACATTAAGACGAGAGTAATAATAATTTTGACTTGAAGATATCGTATAAAATTACGCAATTGTTTCATATTTATGTAGAAACGTCTCATCGATGAAGAATACAGTAATAACTGTAACATTGTTAAGAAAACGAAGTCGTACACTTCTCAGCCCGAAAAAGAGGTTAGTTTTTTTGTATAAATTGTAGCTCTCCTTCTCTAATGAGGTACAGTACCATTAAAAATTCAGTATAGTATGTTTAATTAACCTCATAATTAATTTCTATAGATCGTTAATTTGGGCACGCAATCTAGCTTCTCCGAGGGATCATAAAATGGAAATAATTCGATTTTGTAATGCTTTTCAAGAAGTCTTTAACAAGACGCGTTTATTTAACGTCTTAATTTATAGGGTAATTCAAAATCTAAAAGAAAAATTAAAGCCCAAACTAAAGAAAAGTGATTTGACTGTTGACAATACACTACCGGATTTTCCCAAATACATATCAGACCCTGACTGTTACGCGAAGACGTGTGAGTCACAAAAAGAGAAAGACGGATTTGGGAAAGAAATCATTTTAATTTTATATAATGACCTCAAAGCAAAATATTCATAGTAAGTTATTTTAAAAGGTGGAACTGTAACGAAGAACGTGCTTATGCAAATAAGATTATTAGTTGTTAATCGTTTTCCCCTATAATTTTCTAAACCCTTCACCTTTTCAATAAGCTGGATAACAATGTCTTAAAGAAAACAAAACGTAAGGGCGATTTACAAATAACCTTATTTGAAGGGGGTTTGTATTTTCCTGTTTTCCCAAAAAATAAAAATTTAAAAGATGATTAACAAAGCATTCGTTATAAACTCTACTTCGTAATAACGCGCTCTTATCAAAACACAAATCATTTTAATTATTCTTTGAAAATTAGTTACCCTGGAAAACATCTGTTTGTGTCTCAGAAACTCGTCCATAAGTATGACCATGTGAACCTGGACCTGGCTATGTAAATAAAATAGTTTTTAAAACTAACGGTATGTCCTAATAATTTTCAATTCGTTTTCCCTAGACAATTTGGTGGACTCGACTCAGGGCAAAATTCAAAAACCATCGTGTTGATGTGAAAGATGAAGATGACGATGAAGTTCAAGAAATGAGACGGATATTTGGTAAAAAAACCAAAAGTAAATAAACAATACAAGACGTCAGTCCCGTTAGATTGCGAGTGAGCATTTCCCTGCCTTTTACTGTTAATTTTATTATAATAGTTGGTCGTGGTATATTTTCAACCTTAAATTCTGTAGATGGAAGACATATCAAATCCAAGCGATATGCCGGATATGGAAGACGATTTTTCAGTGGCGAAACATAAAAGCGACATGAAAGATATGTTAAAGAAAACCAATGTGGATTGGGTACCAATAAATTCCAAAATGGACCGTACATTTCGTTTTCGTTCTCTCGAAATTAAAGAAAAATATCAATTGGAAGTTGTACTAGAAGAATATCCGGCTCTTCGGGATTTAAATCAAGTAATTTACATTTTTAAAATACCACCTTTCAAAATAACCTGCATTTTCACGGTATAGATTCACTTAGAGTTCCAAAGAATTCACAAATTTAGAGAAGATTTGAAAATTTGTGAATCATTAGAAAAATTCGGAGGGAAACTATGGAACAACACTCCAAAATCAACGGTGATAAAAGATCTTAAATCCCGTATAATGGCTCGTCTCGCTCGAGAAACCAATGAGGATTCCAAAAGAAGTAATTGTTCCGATAGTGTAGTTGTATTGAGTTTATTTTGTATGAAAAAGAAAAAATACCGTCCGGCCCAATTATTCTTTATCAAGGTGAAAACTTGATTGAAAGCGAAGTTTTTGAA
Organism: Leiobunum rupestre; assembly: GCF_980474605.1. NCBI lineage: Eukaryota > Metazoa > Arthropoda > Arachnida > Opiliones > Sclerosomatidae > Leiobunum > Leiobunum rupestre. Next base: position 10,409,616 of record NC_143384.1, on the reverse strand, counting down.
ATATACGTTGACGGAGCAGAAATTGGCCAAACTTCCGATATTACATCCGCTTTAATTGCGTATTTTGAATGTTTTTGGGTGTTTAACATTGAATACAATGTTATGCTTAAAAAAACTTTAGTTTTTGTCGAAAATGGACTTTTGGGGTTAAAATATTCTACCATTGTAACTCGTGTAAAAATGTAATCAAACAATTCGTAGGACCAATTTAATGGGCAATTAAAATTGTTCGTAAAAGTTGCCGATTCTTTCTACATTTTTTATTTACAAGGTAATTAAAATGTTAATTATATAAGTTTCGTGTTATTTTCAAACTGTTTATTTTCATTATTGTGGTAAAAATATTTATTTAAATAAATAAATAAAACTCTTTCTTTAAAATGGATAGTATTTACGTTCTTTAAAATGAATAGTAAAGGGAATGCACGCGGCCTCTAAATGGTATACACAAGGCCTTTAAAGGGAAAAAATAAGGCCTTTAAACGGTATAGTTATGTTCTTTACATGGTTTACTCGAGACCTTTAAAGGGAATACACATGGTTGTTAAAGGGAATAAATAAGGCATTTAAACAGTATAGTTATGTTCTTTAAAGGGAATAAATAAGGCCTTTAAACGGTATAGTTATGTTCTTTACATGCTTTACTCGAGACCTTTAAAGGGAATACACATGGTGGTTAAAGGGAAGAAATAAGCCATTTAAACAGTATAGTTATGTTCTTTAAAGGGAATACACACGGCCTTTAAAGGGAATAAATATGGCCTTTAAACGGTATAGTTATGTTCTTTAAATGGTTTACTCGAGATCTTTAAAGGGAATACACACGGTCTTTAAAGGGAATAAATAAGGCCTTTCAACGGTATAGTTATGTTCTTTAAATGGTTTACTCGAGATCTTTAAAGGGAATACACACGGCCTTTAAAGGGAATACACACGGCCTTTAAAGGGTTTACACAAGGGTTTTAAAGGGGATAGTTACGTTCTTTAAATGGTGTAAATAAGGTTTTTAATGGGAATAGTTATGTAGCTTAAACGGTATTAACAAGTTCTTCAAAAGGACTAGTTAACTATTACGTTCTTTGAAGGTAATACACAATTACGTTAAAAGGAATAGATACTTTCCTTAAAGGGAATAAAAAAGTTCATTAAAAGGAATAAACAAGGGCATTGAAATGTTTAAATACATTTTTTAAAAGTTGTGCAAAGGCATAAAATTGGTGTTGAATCACCACTTAAAAACCCCTGAAAAGGACTGGATTTGGGGAAAAAATTATAGCCACCCAAAGGGAATAACACTAAACCTTTTTTTCTGAGAGTGTGCTATTTGAGAAAACCACCGGCTTTCACAATTTGGCTCTGAAACAAGTCATATCTATAATCAATCCTTTTTTAACTACCGCCACAATATGATCACGCGTTCTTTTCTCGTTCTTATCTTACGGTCAGATCAATTATACGCACCCCTATTCCGTTTTGTCTGTTGCGTGGGTTGAGGCGGATTTTTTATATTCAGTACATTACGTCAAATATCGTCAATTGACAAAGGCCCAGCGTTTTTTTTTATAAAATAATTAACTTAAAAACTACTGAATTATCATTTAGTTGACCTTTTTAAATGAAAAACTGTAGTCAACGATTGTTACGAAAACAAGTTATTAAATCTCAAAACTTCGCGTGTTTATAAAGTGTTTATAGACTTTATCAAGTACCACTTGTTAGATCAAGAAAGAAAAAAAGCCTTTAAAATATTTTAATTTTTTCCGAACCTTTTCCATTAAACTATATTTTACTAAATTATTTATAAAGCGTTATCGCTCTTCTTGACCATTCCATTATAGTTCGCATCTTTGTACTTGACTGAACAGAAATATTTTTTTGAAATGTCTGCAACTTGATCTTGCCCAGTCTTATATCGGTCTCGAATAAAGTCGTATCTTTCGAACAAATGTTTGGTGCGTTAATGGGGTCTGAATTCTAGAGAGACGAATAGTGCTGTTGTTATCCATCAGCAAACCGTTTCATCGGACGTATTTCTTGCGATCACGTTGGCGCTTCTAGTCCATAGAAAATGAACATTGCCATTGCCGCTCTTGACAGGCTTCTGCCCATAAAGAGATATGTGTTTGCTGACGACTATCTCAACTTTTTGACCTTTGTGACGATAATTTTTTACACTTCTACTATAAGTGTATTTAATTATTAGTTATTTAACTTCGGCTCTAGGGTTTCCCTGGCGTCAACAAAAACAAGAATGATTCTCGTTTTGGTCGTTAAACGTTATTCCGGGTATAAGAATGTCTAGGGGTATGATTACACGTTAAAGAAGTAAATAAACAAATGATCGGGGGTCCAAGCATAGACTAAGGAAGGTTTCACAAGGACATTTCGCGCGCGAATTTAAAACCATGAAATGTCTCAGCGCGGGATGGCGCCACGTATACCAAAATGCTGGTGCGAACCAAAGACTAGTGAACAGCGAAACATACACCATATACACTTTAGGGACTTAAATCTAGTAGCATGTGCTTTTCATTTATCCCAAAAAACACGTGGTTGTGATGGTAAACAGTAGTGAGATTTTAATAATGATTACCATTGAGGATGACTTTGAAAGTCTATTTAATGGTATGTACCAAGTTTTTAAATAAAATATCTCTAAGTTATTAACATATCAATTGTTTCAGATTCAATGTCATTATTATCATCAGTTGATGAGAATGAACCTGTAACATTGGTTCCTGATCAAAGAATGTCTCAAGACTGATATTGTATTGTAAAATTTAAATTTTAACTTCGGGGGTAAAACACCGAGAACGAAGAAGGCAGTAAACCTCATTTCAAGTTATTAAAACATTTTTTCATATAATTTTTCAGCAACCAAAATTTAAGCCAGATGCGAAAGAATACTTCAAAGAATGCCTTCGTAATATTAACAACGCTGCACAATCATGTTATACAGGATAATATAAATCTGTATATTCTTGGGTCTCGCATATGTCTGTTGCAGATATCACGTTCAGGAATCCTTTAATTTCCAAGAACTTAACTGGAATATGCTAAGCAAAATATTGTCAAAAGGTCAAAATTATATAAAATGATGAATCTTAAATAAATAAATTTATATAACAACTATCATTTTAAGCTTACCTCTTAAAATCGTAATGTTTTCCAAAGATTTTTAAACTATTTAATGAAATATCTACTCTAATGTAAGCAGGGAAGATACTTTTGAATTTTGAAATGCCTAGCCGTAAATAAATAGCAGATGACAATTTTAAAATAAATAAAAAATAACCCACGTGATCGCCGTTTTGCCACAAATACGCTAAGCGCGCGGTCGTTCGCCCCAGGAACTACCTCAGTACAGAGTGAAAGGAAGAAAGGGGGTACGTGCTACCACGCGCGGGATGTCCTTGTGAAACCTTCATTAGTCTTTGAATACAGTCTGTTCGCTCAATCACAGGGATAAAGACTGGCTCCATCTGACTCCCGTTCATACCACAATGTTCGATAATAGGGCTTCTAACTGTTCTCTGTTGCTTTCACAGATAGGCCCTAAATGGGTCGGATTGTGCAATAACTGGTGGCTTTACCGGGGAGTCCGAGTCCGGCTCTTGGAACCCATAAGGGCGGTGGCGCACTGGGAGATGTTAGCTTCGATCAAATGGTCCTATCTCCACCTCCGACTTTGGTCAGGTTTGTGCTGGATACTGAGCTTCGGCTCAGGCTAACGGAGAGGGTCCGTGCAAACTGGCCGCCTCGGCGGATTGGGTAGCCTGCTGTGGGGCGGCGGGCCTCCATATGCGGGCACGGCGGTTCTGTTTCCCGGCCTTTTGCAACAACACAGGGAACTCCGGTGCCGGCTGTGCCGGGTTACTTGGACTGCTGTGTGCTCGTCGTTAACCTTTAGGACCTCTCTCCAAAGGGTTTGACTCCTTACCTGTGTAGGTAGGGTGTCAGCTGGAGTTGCTACAGCATCCACTCTTAATCCCACTGCTGTGTGCGAAGTGGGGATTGGTCCACCCATTGCTGCACCTTCTGCTGGGTTGAGTGGCTTGTGTCAAAGGCGCGACCATCAGTAGTAGGGTACTACTACCCTTGCTGGATTTGTCGCCTGTCCGGGCTAAGTGGACGCTTTCGTAGGGCACTATGATGATAGGCCTCCGGTGGTATGGTCTCTGTTACTAGGTACACCAGGCTATAAATTCTGACACACTGCTTTCACAGATAAACTGGATTATTTTTAATCCGAAACCTTTCGCAGATAACTCGTACTGCCGTAAGAGTAAAAATCCAGTTATCTTTTTTTTAAATTGTTTTTTTAATTCTCGATAACTGCATATATACTATTTAAGTGTGGCTTTACATTGACTTGGTAGAACTAAGCCAATGTTTTTGTCGTACACACAAATTTAAGACAAAAAAAAACATATAATCAGATGTTTGAAGTTTGATTGACGTCTACTAAAGTTAATATAGCTATGTATAATCTTAGTTTCGTTTTATGTAAGACGTAGTAATTTTCTAAAAGTATGGCCACTAGTTCACAGTCTGCAATTAATATAACTATTTTTTAATGTCAGCAATTAACCCAACACTTTAGTTGGAATGGCTCAAATAACATTATGGCACAATTAAGGTTCTGTTAAAAGGGAAAAATAAAGATGTTTAAATTTTTCTAATTACCAAGCCGGAACAGATTCGGAAAATTCGGACGATTTGCAGACTCAGATTAGCAACCACGGTACTTATCTATTGTCGCTTCGGCTACCGACACCAGATAAAAAAACAAATAGCCGTAGGTCAGATAAAAAAAGGAGGCAGGGAGCAAGGTTAAGCAGGTTGTTCATCAGAAATATATCTCATATGAGAAACTTAAAGCAGTTTGACTCATACAGATGATCTTTAGAAGCCCTATTGGCTGATCTTCGCGAAACTCGCAATCTACTTTGCTTTTTTCAATCCTTTTTTAATTTAACTTTTACTAACTCGGTTTGATACTCGGTCAGAACTCTTTGTTCTCAATCTCTACCATTTTGAATTAAAAAGGGATTAATCGTCTCCAGACTCTTTTTTTAAGTTCCACTCAGTAACACTGAGATACTCTGACTCAAAATGGACCAACTCTCTGGCTTTGTTCTTCGGGGATGTCACGTGAAATAATTTTATGTTAAGATCTTAATTCTACGGTTGACGATAGGCGAAGAAGCCTGTGAGAGGCGTTTCGCTAGTAGTTGTTAGCCGGTATTAGGAATTGGTGGCGCCCGGTGACACGTGTCCGCAAGAGGTACCACTTTTTGGTCGCATGGCACTTTCGGGAGAGCAGAGAGTTGATTGTCTTTAACACATTACTTTGGTTGAAAGTCAGATACCGAAGAATGTAGGGGGAGTGAATATCGAAGAAAAGAGAGAGAGTACAAAAAGGTTTTATTATTATAGCCAAAACATAGTCAGTTTTACAAGATATTATTAATGAACAAAAACATGTCTTTGCTTTAGCGATAAAATCGATACAACACTTAAATTAATAGTTTATGAATACAAAATATGCCTGTGAAATGAATAAATAATAAAATTGGAATTTGAGACTACAAGAACAAATCAAAAGTAAACGAGTAACTATATACAAGAGTAACTTTCCCCCCCCCCCCCCAAATAACAACATAATTTTTTTTAATTCATTCAAATTTACACGACAGTAAGAGTTAAATTCTTGCGTTTTATCATGTTTCTGGGCAAAAGTGTAGGCTAATTTCATTCGGGAGATGAATCTACAACGAAAATTATTAAATATAAGATTTTTTAGAGCTCGGCGTTCGATTAACTTTTATCCATGGATAAAATAAGTTCGGCGATATATAAATAATATTTATTTAAATAACCAATATTTGAATAATAATTGTAAAATGTTTAAATAATCGAAAGTGGATAAGCCTATTATTTAAACAAAACAAACAATTATTTAAATATATACCATTTTAATTCAAATAAATGCTTGGTTGCGTAAAAAACATAATTAAATAAGTTAAAATTTTATTCTTTTTACCAACTTTTGTAAAATAAATCGGAAATTTTGTAGATAATGAATAAACAATTCCGAGCACTAAGATTTTTAATCTCAGGCAGAGGACGGGAAAAGTAGTTGGCGTACCCGTCTCGCAGACCGTTACGATACAGGGTATCTTTAAGTAGAACGTAGGCCAGGTTGCAAGCGTGATGGAGTGAAAATTAGGAACTAAAAACCAATAATTATGGGAACTGTGGGTATGGCCTAACAATTTTGAGAGAAGTATTTGAACGTCGATCAGGAGGGTCGTGACAATCGGGCAAGAGTAGTACATATGCACGACGTTCCCTACAGATGGGCAGGAGGGACAGTCGTGCGTTGGATAAGTGTCTGGGTCGTAATGGTGCAGTCGTGTTGGAACGGGAAGAGCGTCATGAAGTAAACGCCATTGTGTAGCGTTTTCATGACGGGCCGAAAGAGGACTGATAGTGTTTATTCTCCAGAATTTTGAGTGGGTCGCGATGGAAAGGTCTGAAGTGCAAATTGGATTTGGAAAATTAGTCGTTGTTCGAATGAGGTGGGAGTAGGCGAGTTGAGATAAACCAATACCAGCTAGAAAGAGGGACGTGTGACAAGAACCAGGTAAATTTAGAACGATAGTGAGAGAACGAGATTCCCCAAAAATAAAGTTATCTCGAACTCCGAAATTATCAAAAATGTCCAGTAAAGATTTAAAAGATTTAACTGTTAAGCGGGATACTGATTCGGGCGATGAAACTTAATTTGGAATCCGACGCACCAAAGAGAGTCGGAGTCAAGAAGATCCATGACGGAAAACACTCCATCACGGATAAACCGGTTAAAGAGTAAGCCCAAAAAAGGGGTCTTATCAGAGTCAGTGATGGCGGGGTTATCGAAAAGAGGGATGTTTGACAAAACATTCACGCTCGAATTTATAAGAGAAAGTTTAAAATCAAGATTGCAGAAAGTTTCGGATAAAGAGTCGAATTGGTAAGACGAGGCTTATTAGTGGGAAAATGAGTTGTAACGGAATGAGATAATCCGTGAATGAAAGCTGAAGCGGTTACATGATTAGGTTGGGAGGGGTGAGTTTCTAGAAGGTTCGCAACATTCGCTACGCGAAAGCTACGAATCTTTTCTGCAATGGAAACCAGTCCAAGACCTCCAACTTGTTTAGGGTGAAGACAGTATTCGTTTCTTACCCAATGAACCTTGTCCTAAACGAACGCTTCGAGGGCTTTTTGGCACCGAGCTACAAAATCAGTGGAAGGGTTCAAAATTTTCAGTTTATGCCATAATACACTGGCAGCCAACTGATTGGCGATGTTGACACGACCATATAACGAGCAATGAGGTTTTATTGGACGCCATCGCGCGAGAACACGAAGAAAGCTCTCTCCAAGGTCACTCCAATTTTTAGAGACTACAGTCTGACTTGTGACCGTCAGACGACCAACAAAATCCTAGTGGGGAGTCAACGCGGCCACGCCACGTTCCGCACCAAAGGCCAACGGTTTTTAAATTGTTGACGCGCGCTCCGGAAAAGGCGCAAAATGTATCGAGACACGTTCTTAGGATTGGAAATTCCGCGTCCTCACGGAGAAGAGCGGTTTAATCATCGGCGTACATGACGTTAGTTAGCCTCCTGTGATGAACCAGTTCGTTAGAGCGAGCGAGTTTAAGATCAAGAAAGCAAATGAGAGGTTCAATAGCGATCGAGAATAGAGCACCAGATAGCGGACAGAATTGGCGGATGCCACGATTAAATTTAACAGATGGATTGAGCGAGTTATTAATTTTGATGTGAAACGACGAATTGAAGTAAAGCATAGCGAGAGGGCCAGAAAATTCAGAAATTAAAACTTACGAAATTAAATTAAAAACTTACAAAACCTACGAAGCCTAAAAAGCCGAAAAATCGCCTTTATCTTGTTAAGGTAAAATCAGTTAATTTAAGATATTTAATCCCGAAGTAGGTGGAGGCTCGCAAGCTAAAGCTAAATGAGGAGAGTGGTCGGATCGTAGGAGTGCGGCCGTTAGAGTTAAAGAAATTAGGGAAAGCTAGAATTATGGCGCTGACGATGTTCTGATGGGCGCGGATAATGAAACGATAATGATGGCCAGATTGTAGAAGCTCCTTTAAGGGTAGCCAATTGGGGGAGAGGGGATCAAGGAAATCACGCACGCGACAGCGATTTGCGGAAAAGAAACGATTATGGGGTCTACGATGAAGCGGTTGTCAAAGAGCCATAGATCCTCAACTGCGTCCGGCAAGAGGTCATCCTTCTGTAGCACGATCGGCACCTCGGCCCACGTGAGTAGAGCAGAGGCGTAGATCGTGCCAGAGCAATTCAGACCACCCGAAGGAAGGCTAGATAAGAAAAACTCAGGAATAGTGTTTAAGGCGGGGAGAAATCCATTTAGAACGGTCTTAGCAGTTATGACCTGAGGAAGCTGGTCACCGTTTGCGTTTATGAGGTCAGCAGACAGAACTAAGCGGAAGGCTTTGATCTTGGTTTCCACATGGACGAAACAGAGACCACCGCACCGTTTGTCAAAAGTAAGTTTCCGCTCTGAAATCCAGTTAAATCCGTCCCAGAAGAACTGAGTCAAAGATCTCTGGACGTCGGAAACGAAATCCTTCGGCGGATTAAGAAACTTGATTCTATGCCAAATGATAGAGGAAGCTAGTTGGTTAATTAAAAGAACACGGCCGTAGGCCGAGCAAAGTTGTCGAAGACGATACCACCGACCAAGTACGCGTTGAAGTCTAGTCAAGAGATCAGGCCAATTTTGCAACTCAAAATTGGGAGTGTTTCCTAAGAAAACACCGTCCAAATTCCACGGCATTCCAAGGGACTGATCTGTTTCGTGGCGCCAAGCACCACACCACAGGAAAAAGATTTACGGAAATTTACCAGGGCCCCCGAAACTCGACAATACAGATCGAGGGAAGATTCGAGGATCGGGAAATCCGCGTTCGACCTCAAAAAAGCGTTGAGGTAGTCAGCGAAAGACCCGTTCACCAGGCGGGTATGACGCGCCTTTGCGTATATCGAGTCGCTTTCGCAAAAGGCAAAGGAGAGGTTCAAGGGCCAGGACGAAAAGGAGACCCGACAATGGGCAGCTCTGACGAATTTCACGACTAAAGGATATTGGGTAAGTTAAGGAATTATTTATTCGAAGTCGAAAAAATGTGTCGAAGTAAAGAGTGAGTATTTTGGTCAAAAAACTCTCTGTGAAACCAAAACGATTCAGGACACGGAAAAGAAAAGCGTGATCGACACGATCAAAAGCTTTCTCGAGATCGATATTTACTATCGCGAGATTCTCATAATTCTTATTCGCGAGAAAAATGAGATCCCGCAAGACGGCGAGAGTTTGGAAGATTGACCTTCCCTTTAGAGAGTAGGTTTGACTGGGATGAACGAGAGAACCAACTACCGAGCCCAAACGGGTAGCCAGTAGTTTGGCAAAAAGTTTATAATCACAATTAGTAAGGGAGATGGGACATCAGTTTTTTATATCTAGGCGGTCTCCGGATTTAGGGATGAGACTTACGAGAGATTCGTAGTTTCGACTCATTAGGGATGGCTCGGTCAGAATGTCGCGGAAGACGCGTAAAATAATTGGTAGAAGGATATTCCAGAAGGTTAAATAAAATTCTATCGGGAGTTCGTCCCGACCAGGGGATTTTCCACGCGAAAGAGACTTAGCTGCGGAGGTTGACTCTTCGCTAGAGAAATCCGAATCCAGTTCTGCAGCTAAAGTAAATGGTGGGCAGGTCCGTGAACAGAATCTTTTCATCAGAGTTCGAAGGCTTGAGAGAAGAGTCGCTGCAATAGAGTTTTTCAGAGAAGTCCGACGCGATGTAACGAACTTCGGAAGGCTCCGTGAACAACTGGCAACCAGGACCGTAGAGGCCATGGATGGTGTTGTCCGAGAAAGCATTTTTCTCGAGGTTAAAGAAAGCTTTGGATGGGGTGTCAATTGCAGTGAAATGCTCGGACCTCGCTATGAATAGGGGAGCCCGCGCTCTACTTAGCTGTAGTTCCCGTAATTCGGTGATGTACAGTTGACGTAATTGAGAGTCGGTAGGGGAATTGGCGATTAAGTGTTCGATATGTGTCATTCTCGAATTATTTCGAGTGATGAGAGCGTGCCAGTAAGTCACGCAAAATTATTTGATCTGTGGTTTTACGGTGTCAAACCACCAGAGACCGTAAGAGATGCTTTCCGGTTTTTCACTAGCGATCTGTGTAAGTTTTTCACGCATTTTCGGTTGAAAACTTGGGTCCTGTAGTAACGAGATTTGAAATCTCCAGTACGGAGCACGTCGAGGCACGGAAGACGACGTGAAGAAATCACAGAGCACGCTGTCATGGCTGGAAAACTAAGTTGGAGCATGTCGCGCGCTCCGTAAGCCAGTGTTGGCAGACACGTAAACGCGGTCGTGACACTTCTTCTTTATCGTGAATTTTAGAACGCCAGGTGAACGCTTGCAGAGTCGGATTAATGGACCGATTGCCGTCGGAAAGATCAAGGGCGGCGACGAGATTCTGGAGCGCTTCAGCGACCTATTTCCTCCGGTCGATACAATTGTGACGGTCAAGTGCGGGGTTGAGGGTACAAACATAGATATGGTCGTCGTCACTCGCGTTACGAAGCTGACGTGAGACGAAATCGAAAATGGCGATCGCTTTATCGTCGTCTTTCGGTGGAACATGTATCGCGAAAAGGTGTTTCACGGAGACTGTCGTATCAGGCTTGGACTCACGGAGACGGACGTACACGCAATGGCTCTCGAGGGTTTCGCTATGGTCCAGCTGTCACATTAGTCGAGGCCAAAGACCGATAGCTACGCCAGAGCCGTAAGATTGTGTTGGGAACGCGTGTATGAGACGATAGGACCACTGGGTCCATATAAAGGAGCGAGAGAAAGCCGGCGAAACGTTGGTCTCTTGAAGACAAACGATTTCTGGACGGAAGCGGTTTACATAATCAAAGGCGCGGACGCAATTGATCGCGGTGCCCATGCCGCGTATATTTACAGTTAACAAACTTAACATAGTAAATGGAGCTGTACATGTATACACGTTTACAGTTAATACAATAAAATAGAGTGCCCTAAATACACACAAAAATATACACATTTGGGTTGTATTACGCCTGCGAATTGGCGTGAGTGTCTGAATCAAAATCCGTACCGTATGGAAATGAGTAAAGACGACGAATTTCTTTCACGATATATGTGTATCTAGTGCGGGTGCGATAATGTGCTTTCGAGTCAGTAATAGACGCGATGTTAGTTTCAGTAAATGCCAATACGCGTACTTGACGAGCTAGCGCAGAGGCTGAATCACTGTCTTTGACAATGTCTTAAATGAGGCAACGCTTATCCAGCGCTGACCAAGCTAAGGCTCCGTCCATAAAAGCGACGAGGGTCGAATAATCCACTACGGGGGTAAAACACCCATCGGCATCCTTCCAGGTGTTTTTTAAAGAGACGTAGCTGTATTTGTCAGCCGATATCGGTGGAGCTCTCTTGGAGGAAATCTTAGGAGGCTGTTCAATTTGAGACTCATTGGCCGTGGTAAACGATTGCCTTTTTCTGTTCCTACCTTTTTTGGGCTTCAAGAAAACGTTGTTGGAAGATTCTTGCCCGCTGAGATGATCCATCGGTTCAAAAGAGTCAGGACCCGTAGCGTTAGGGTCTTCGGTTGAGCAATTAGGCCCAGGTAGAGGGTCATTTGTCTTTTTGGGTGTGGTTTCCGTATTGGTAGTCGAGGGCAACGGGATAGTTGCGGATACGTTAGGACAGTCGTGCTGTTGATGACCAATTTCTTTACAAAGATGACCTTTGAAAAGATTATTAAGCTAAAAGGTAAGTATTTTTGACCCCAGGAAGCAATCAACTGAAGCTGGTAGACTGTCGCAATCTGTTTCCGTGGCGAATTGAATTGAAACTACGCGGCGGAAACTCTTTACAGAGCCGAATAACGCAGGGTCAACGGAGGCGTATAGTCTCTCAATACTGCCTTGAACTTGACCAAAATCAGACATGACTGTTTTTAAGTCCGAGTCTAAGAAGAACGGCGGGACGTTTGAAACAGTGATTCGTTTCGGCACCACGATGATAGGGAGTATATCTATATGATCCCCATGAAAATCCAAACCACTAGCAATTAGTTGCTGGGACCCGCTAGCGTCTTTAAAATTTACTTGAATTGTTCCCGAAATTCGCGCCGAGTCAGTTATTTGATCTGCAGGAACCGAGATGGAGAAAGCCCTCAGATAATGAGGTCTTCTGATGCGATTCTTTGAACGTTATAGCTCCCGACATTTACGATTGAAGGTGGGATGTGTTAGGTTAAAAATGTCTAACCTTTAGTTTAGTTGACGAGGTAGGTATTGAAGCTGAAACAGACGATGCAAAATTGACCCATGACGTGAAGTTAGTAGCGCTCGTTAACGTAACGGTAGAGCTATTAGCGACGGTGAGAGATGAGGTAGAGGAGGAAGGACCACAGTAATGCAGCATTGCTATCTAATAAAAATTCGCTATTTTCTATTGAGTCTTTGATATCAACAAAGGCCTTTCCGGACTACCTTTAAACAATGTTTAAAGTAACTTATCAATGTGTTTTTTTTCAAATTATAGAACGTGACTAAACATATCTCAGCGATTCTTAAGGAAACGAAACTTCACAGCTTCATACTTGTTCTGAAACGTCATTTTTAGTTCTTTCCATAAATGTAACCATTATTTGAATCTGGCTATTATTTAATGATTCGCATTTTTTTTTAAAGATTTTAAAGAAATGAATAAAAACCACTATTGCACAGTAAAATAGTGGACGATCGAGCAGGGAATGGTTCCGAAAGGGTGTTGTGAATTGGAGTGCATGGCGAATTACCGGATACTGTGGTGGGAGTATAGTTGCGCATGTTATTTTGTGGTAGAGTATTGCTATTCGGAGAACCTTGCGGCCGCTCATGAACATGGAGCGAAGATTGAGTAGTGGGTGGCCGCACTACTAATGGTGGTGGGCTGTTGGTATGTTGAGGAAGCACTGGCGGATGTGGAGTTGAAGGAGATTGATGTTTATGAGCAACCGTGGCAACATGTTCATTCGTTCGTAGATACGGGCGCCCGATATTGGTGGTTGCCGTACGTGGAGGCTGTTTCATTGGCGAAGTGTCAGCCCGAGGAGGCCCAATGTTGGCTTGAGCAAGAAGACTTTGAGTCGCGGAATTGTGTGGATCAAAATTTGTCACCGCTTTCAGATGTAGTCGAGTGCGTCTGAGTACTTGATTGGTATCTGTGAGAATGTGATAGGATCGGGGCTCTGGGCCCACGGAGACAACTGTGGCAAGTAACCAGTTCCTATGATCTTGAAGGTAGCGGACCCGTTGTCCAACTTGGAACGGCAATAATGTTGGTGGGTTTCTTCGATTTGCCCTATCGACCATGATATCTTGTTGTTGTTGTAACGTTTGCCGCTCTTGGGTTGTAGGGAAATGAGGTTGTAACGTATCTCTTGTGGTCGTGATTGGTGTTCGTATGCGCCTACCCATGCACATTTCTGCCGGTGATGGAAGGGGCCCTTTAGGCGTTGATCGGTACTCCATCAAGACAAATGATAAATCCTTACCATCTTGTTGGGCTTTGACCAGTGAATATTTTATTGTCTGAATTGTGCGTTCAGTCAGACCATTAGATTGAGGATAATAGGGTGAGGAGGTTACATGTGTAACACCCCACTGTTCAAGGAATGCTTTGAATCCAGATGAATTAAAGGGTGGCCCGTTGTCGGAGATAAGCCGTTGTGGAGGGCCGTGGCGTGCAAAATGTGGAGCTAAGAAGTTCGTTACACTGTTAGTAGTCGTGTTATTGAGTTCCCGTGCCTCAACGAATTTCGAGTAGTAATCCACGAGAAGGATAAAGTTCTGGGATTTCACATGGAACAAGTCAGTTCCGGTTGTTTCCCACGGTAGTTGTGGTACTGGATGGGGGTGCAACGGCATTGGAAAGTTGGCTCTTGCTCTATTAGAACACACGTCACAGGCCAAAATAAACTGTGTGATATGCTCTGTGATCCCTGGCCAAAATAAGTGAAGTTTGGCTTTAGCCAAGCAAGAGCTTACCCCTTGATGGGATCCGTGTATGGTCTTAAGAGCTGCAGGTTGTAAAGCTCGTGGAACGACAAGACGAGAACCCCGGTATAATAAGCCATCTTGAAAGTGTAATTCGTCTTGGTGAGGCCAATAAGGTTTCAAGTCCGGATATAATTGTTTTACAGATCGTGGCCAGCCACATTGGCCATACTGAATGATAGTTTGGAGTGTCTGATCTTGAACGGTCGCCTGGCGATACAGCTCTTGTTTATCCACTGGAAGTGTGGACAGGGAATATACCGCGGTGTAGGGGCCATCTAAAAGATCAGTGTCGATCGTCATATGTGGCTGTGGGGCCCGTGATAACATGTCAGCAATATAAAGTTTGTTACCTGGTACATAGACTAGGTCAATTTGATAGCGGAATAGCCTCATTAGTAGGCGTTGTAGTCGGGGTGATAGTAGGTGAATCGGTTTTTTAATCACACCTAGAAGAGGGTTATGATCGGTTTCCACTCTGATTTTGCATCCGGCGATATAAAAGTGGAAATGTTCGCAAGCATAGACAATTGCTAACAGTTCCTTTTCAATTTGGGCATATCGGGATTGTGCTGGTGTCAATGTAGTAGAAGCGAATTCCACCGGTTGACCACCTTGCAGCAATGTTGCGCCAATACCATACTGAGAGGAATCTACAGAGAGTGTGATTGTCCGTTGGGGGTCGAAGAAAGCCAGAACTGGAGTGGATGATGCAAGCTGTTTGAGCGAGTCATAATGTGCCTGGTGATCAGGCTCCCATTGGAATAAGGTGTCTTTTTTGAGCAGGCTACGAAGCGGGCTGGTATCGACATTCACGCCTGGAATAAAACGTGTGATATAATTAATCATGCCCAGGAAGCTTTGTAGAGCGGCTTTGTCTTTCGGTGGTGGTAAAGAGCATATGGCAGAGACTCGGTCTGGGTTAACCTCAACACCAGCAGCCGTGATAACATGGGCGACATATTTGGCACGATCAGTGGCCAGGGACATCTTTTTACGTCCAAAGCAAAGGCCAACATCGTGAGCACGCTGCAAAACACGATGGAATAGTAGCACGTGAGAGTTCATTTCTTCAGAAGCCAATAAGAAGTCATCGGTCGAAATGTGGACATCTGGAAATTCGTTCTCCGGAAATAACTGCCTTAGGGTCTGTTGGCAGATCTCAGACCCAGTGGCAAGGCCGTTTGGGTACCGCAAATAGCGGAACCGGCCATAAGGCGTGGAAAAAGTGCACAAACGAGAACTCTGATCCGTAAGCTCAATATGCCAAAAAGCACTTTGAACATCTAAAACAGTAAAGATTTTCTTACCACTATCACCATGTTATATTTGAGAAATTAACAGCGATGGCTTTAGATAAAATATTACTTTATTGTTTAGGATGACCTGTAGCTTGTAGCACGTTTCAGTAAGTGAGCTCACTTTCTCTCATGCACCTACTCCCCAGTCCCTATACTGTAGCGCCCTCTAGGGAGAATAACATATAACAGGCCCCAGGAGCAACATTTCCCGTTTGCTACTTTGTACAGATTCTTTTGTAGACTACTTTGTAGTAGTACTACTACTCAGCCTAGGTTTACCAGTTTCAAGTTTCAATCTGTCAACATTGTGTATTGTGGAAAAATACATTTTACGACGAAGTAGGGTACGCGACGGAAGATTATTTATATATGATATGGAATATTAGCGGAAAGGTTTAATTGTTTGATCTAATTTATTTAGAATGTATTATAACAATGCATAATATTTTAAATAATTTATATTTCATTAAATTGAATGATTTTATTAGTCTTATTTGATAATTTACTTACAAATTCCACACGGAAAAACTTACAACTTAGGGTCGCGTTTTAGTTTTTTCGAGTGGTCATAATTTACCCACATATAGGCCTAGTACTAGAGAATGCACAGTATGCCTATGCTGACATTTCAACCCTTCAATGTGCGTTTTTTTAGGAAATTAGAGTGTAGGAAAAACTACACCGTCATGCAATGACTTCGTGCTAGGGTTTTGGATATTTATCGTCGGTCTTACAGAAAGACGTTTTACATTTCTAAAACAATTCAGGAAAGATACTGAGGTCTATATTTAGTACATTAAGTTTAGAACCTAACTGGCTTTAAACATGGTTTCCGAGACTGTCTGGTTTAAACAGGGGCGGCGATAAGCATTTTCCCCAAGTGTTGAAGCAATAGTCGCTGGTTCTTTTCAATTACACGACTCCCTCGAAACTCTACACCATTGTTATAGATTTTCCTTATTGCCGCCCCTCCCCCATCGACCCCTAGAAGCGGATTAGAAATGTTGTTGTTTCCCACTACCTTTTCTATCCCTTGGAGCGGATTTGCACCCCTATTACCAGCCTTTTAGTGTTTTTTTTTTCATAAATTTTAAATTTTCAACCTCCCCCCTACCCTTGCAACTCGTCTGCATGGCCCGGACTAATTTTATGAGCGCTCCTTTAATTTTGAGCGGTTTTTAAGCATTTAAAATATCACAAATTGAAATTGAGAGTAGCTCCAAATTTAAGCGATCCCAAAAGAGTTAAATGTTAGGATCAACGATTTAGGCGCTAAAAACATCTGCGACGCACAACAAATTAACACAAAGCTGAAAGTTTCCTACTTGATAGATTTTGGGGCGCTTTTTCACGTGGTGTGGTCTCCGGTGTTCTCCCATTGGTGTTATTTCCGCCATCTTAGAAAATGGCGGCCAAAATTCAGTAAAAATTCAATATCTCTCGTATGGCTTATCCAAGTTACATGAATATATCGCATCTTTTATGTTCTTAGGTATTTAGTCATATTATGCGCCGGAAGCTAAGACCAATTTCACAAATTTGGTAATTACCGACGTTATAAGTATAATATAACGTTATAAGCATGTCTTAGGTAGAATTTTTATTCTTGAAACATGACATAGTTTCCTCCATTTTATATAATGGCGGGAAAAATAAATGTTACATCAACTTTGGTTTTATTAATTTAAGAAATATTTTTGGAACAATCTACTTTCATATTGTCTAGTAAAGATTCTAGAAAACGTTTTAAAATAAATCCTACATATCGAGCACAAACTATTTTTTAAAGATATTATGAAAAATATCTATTCATCAGCATCCTCGTCTAAAAGTTCCGTATCGAAATTTCTACGTTACATTGGTACAAGATATTCCCTTGCATCGCCAACAAATTGAGGAACAGATTAGACCAATCTTTCGGCATTCACATTTCAAATCGCAGACGTCTTTGCATTTACAAGATATCATCTGAAGAATCTCGGCCGGTGCTGGTTCAAGAGTGGTTATGATGGGACGAAGTTCACTACCCACCTGTTTATTTCCAACCCCAATCTGTTGCGTTGAGGCCGTTACCTAGCCAAGTTTGAACTTGCTGAAAGACACGCACGGTATGAGTGTTGTTTCGCAGCTGCGCTATTTGGTGGTAGTGATGCTAGCTCAAAATTTGAGCTTATAGAAGACCCAGCGGTAACTTTTGTAAATGCGTGGAACCGTTATCCATCCAATGAATCCGTTTTATTTGCTCCATAAAGTCTCAACAAAAACCTTTCACCGACTCTAGATACTTCGTCATGGGTTGAGCTAGGCAAGCAAAATATTTTTACGGCTTGCCGATGTTCTTCGTTCTTCTTTAAAATATTAAATGCCTTTTTCTTTCCTTGTCGATCAAGTGCTGATGTTGTGTCGCAGCCAGTCATAGCGTGAAGGAACGGTAAAATCTGAGTCATATCACCTAATGTCTCTTGAACGTCTTTTATATTAATAATTTTATCGGATTTATTTTCGTGTTTTGGCTTTACGAAATAAATATTACTTGTAAACGTGGGACAAGAAAGCGCAATTAGCAAAACCAGTAAGTCAGTGTCTTCTCCGACCAGCGCTATATTTTCGTGAATTTCTTCAAGCGCTAATTCAACTGTAGTGTTAACAATAAGGGTATCGGCATCTGTTTTCGCTTGCTTTACTGCGAATCCGTGTTCCTGGAACTTGATTAACAAGTTCTCAATAAAAGACTGCTTGTTTCGAGGATTTTTCAGGAATGTTTCTTGAGATGTCGACACTTGAATATTGTCCTCTATTTTCATGTCGGTAGCCATAATTTTAGAATATCTCCTACGTTGTTCCTCACCTTTTGTCGTTAGTGTTTCGTTGTATCCACCAAAAATCATAATGTGTTATAACAAATTCTAACTTCACCGTAAGTGCATGGACGAGGCCACACTATTCGGTGAAAAAGAAACCCACCATCTACGACTAAATGATTGAAATCCAAGTTCGATGGGTTTGATGAGCTATTTTCTTCTAGTATGTTGGCTAGAGTAGCTTTGTTGGTTTTCCTAAATGAAATTTCGTCAAAGAGTGACGGGGCGATTGGTGACAGCTCAAATTGAAGATATGCCTCTAAATTTGCTCCACGTTGTAAGGCACGGGCAATTCTACCAAAAAGTTGCTGTGGGTTTACAATTACCTCGTCTTCGTCAAATCGAACGGAATTTTTCATCGCTGCTAATGGTTTTACTTTGTCATTTCTTCGTAGCTTCACTTCAAAAAACGTCCTTCCTACCATGCGCTTTATGGATTCACTATCTACTTCTAAAGCTGAATCACTATTTATTGTAGTATCTGCGATTAAACCTGAAGTAAGAGACACCAGGGAAGCCTCTATCTTAAATGGCGAGTGGTCTCTTAACCATCTATAAAGTTTTGACGAGTCTTTGACGTCACGTGCTTGTCTAGAGTTTCTAACTGCAACGTGTTGTTTAGATGTAGCTGCAGTGACGTCACAATAATCTTCTATGGCCTTACTTA
This sequence comes from Leiobunum rupestre, assembly GCF_980474605.1. Classification (NCBI taxonomy): domain Eukaryota; kingdom Metazoa; phylum Arthropoda; class Arachnida; order Opiliones; family Sclerosomatidae; genus Leiobunum; species Leiobunum rupestre. The sequence continues at coordinate 10,390,602 of NC_143384.1, read as the reverse complement.
TAAGGGCACATACTGGAGTTGTTAACACCAATCTAGCAATTGTACTTTCAGTTAAACCACGTCCGCATGTTAGCCCACCCACCGCCTTCATAGATCGCGTCAAAACTTGTTCGATAGTGATGTCAGACCAGATTCCGGACCAATATTTATTTGAGCGACTAACGGTAAAATAAACATTTTTAGTGAAATTTTTAAACTCTTCCAACGACATTGAGTTTTCAAGCTCAGAAATTTGCTGTGGGTATAGGTGAGTGAATTTGGCGTATGCTAAATGTCCCGAAGCTTGTAAATAAGGCAACATTTTTTTAACACAGTATAAGTGTAAAGACCAATGTCCACTCCGCTCGGCTCTAATAAACAAGCGCATTACTTCAACAAGCTCAAAATATAATACCCATAATTTAGCTGTTCAACTTGTCTTGCTTATGTTTTTTTTCAGAGTCTCAAAAATTGAAGATATTTTTCGTACTTCATAACACTCCTGCATCTCCTCAGTAGTTATTACATTAAACATTTACTCCGTGTGTTCACGCTTGATATTTTCCTTTAGACTTTCATCTATTGTGGGCATAGTATCGAGTATAAGCTTTCCAATCTATGGCGCTATACAATCGTAATTTCACTGCTCTTAACCATTCATCACTTCGAATTGCTGTAAGATTTTCTAGAGTTGTTTTTATTTGAAAAGTTTCAACCAAATGTACTTTTCCTTTATTTCCCAATGGTTTTCGAACTGATCTAGATACATCTTCACCACATACCAAGCAATATTGTTTAAAGTCAAAAGTTGAGGTCTTCGATATTAAATGTGTTTCCTCATTTTCAGTAGACGTACTGGCCTCGTCTAGTTTTTTAATATTATCGTCACGAGTATATTCATTTCTGCAGTTGTCATGTAACCGAACCTCGGACAGATTTTGGAGTTTTTCATGCAGCCCGTCTTTCCTTCTTAAACTTGCACTGACGAGGGTTGGTAATCCGCTCGTAGTTAATGTAGTTTTTCTACTATTTAATAACTCGTCACAGATTATACATTTATTATCCATTTTATATGAAGAAAAATACGAAACATTTTAGAGTTTTAACATCTTTCTTCTGCTAAAACTCAATCGCGACTGACCCCATGCAAACACCCGTACGAAGATCGAAAAAAAAGCCGTAGGTCGTAACAACTCGGAGATAGGTCGTCTTCTCCATATTAGTCAAAAGGGTTTTTTTTAACAGCTGCGAAATTCAAGTATTTCTCCCTTGCGTAGGGTCACACGAAGTAATTACACAACCGGAAATAAAATTATGCCAAACTATTAAAAAGATAGTTTTCAATCAAATACCCAAATAATTAAAGCAATTAACAGTGGTCCTAATCGAAAATAGGCTCTGATTAGAAAGTACGATCAGTTGAAGCGTAATCGCGATTCACGAGTAGGGCGGCGTCGGACTACACATGACGTGTGACCAATGCACAAAATTATACCCTAGAGTTATTTGTAAATAATTCCATTCTGCCGGGATTGTGCCGAAAAAGAATAAGTGCAATTTGACAGTTTACGTTACTTCTTAAAAGTAATAAATCAAAATTATTTCCAAGTGGCCTAACATATCAAGCATAATTACGCACTTCCGGTGCATAATATGACTAAATACCTTGAACATTTTAAGTATTTTTTCATGTAAATCGGATAAGCCATACGAGAGATATTGAATTTTTACTGAATTTTGGCCGCCATTTTCTAAGATGGCGGAAATAACACCAATGGGAGAACACCGGAGACCCCACCACGTGAAAAAGCGCCCCAAAATCTATCAAGTAGGAAACTTTCAGCTTTGTGTTAATTTGTTGTGGGTCGCAGATCTTTTTAGCGCCTAAATCGTTGATCCTAACATCTCACTCTTTTGGGATCGCTTAAATTTGGAGCTCCTCTCAATTTCAATTTGTGATATTTTAAATGCTTAAAAACCGATCAAAATTAAAGGAGTGCTCATAAAATTCTTCAATGTACGTGTTCCATAAAAGCAATACGAATAGTACGGGCCATGCAGACGAGTCGCAAGGGGCGGGGGGGGGGAAGGTTGAAAATTTAAAATTTATGAGAAAAAAAACACTAAAAGGCTGGTAATAGGGGTGCAAATCCGCTCCAAGGGATAGAAAGGGTGGTGGGAAACAGCAACATTTCTAATCCGCTTCTAGGGGTCGATGGGGGAGGGGCGGCAAATAGGAAAATCTATAACAATGATGTAGATTTTCGAGGGAGTCGTGTAATTGAAAAGAACCAGCGACTATTGCTTCAACACTTGGGGAAAATGCTTATCGCCGCCCCTGTTTAAACCAGACAGTCTCGGAAACCATGTTTAAAGCCAGTTAGGTTCTAAACTTAATGTACTAAATATAGACCTCAGTATCTTTCCTGAATTGTTTTAGAAATGTAAAACGTCTTTCTGTAAGACCGACGATAAATATCCAAAACCCTAGCACGAAGTCATTGCATGACGGTGTAGTTTTTCCTACACTCTAATTTCCTAAAAAAACGCACATTGAAGGGTTGAAATGTCAGCATAGGCATACTGTGCATTCTCTAGTACTAGGCCTATATGTGGCTAAATTATGACCACTCGAAAAACTAAAACGCGACCCTAAGTTGTAAGTTTTTCCGTGTGGAATTTGTATATTTCATTTCAGTAAGTAAATTATTTATTAAATTTTTAATTAAAATGTTATGCATTGTTATAATAATTCTAAATAAATTAGATCAAACAATTAAACCTTTCCGCTAATATTCCATATCATATATAAATTATCTTCCGTCGCGTACCCTACTTCGTCGTAAAATGTATTTTTCCACCCTACACAATGTTGACAGTTTGAAACTTGAAACTGGTAAACCTAGGCTGAGTAGTAGTACTTCTACAAAGTAGTCTACAAAAGAATCTGTACAAAGTAGCAAACGGGAAATGTTGCTCCTGGGGCCAAAACAACAAAATTGTGCCTTCGACGGAATCTATTCCTAATCACCACTCACTAGGTATTTTCTAAAATCTATGAAAAGTGTAATTTAAGATACAGTAGAACTGACGACGGGCAGCATTTAGTTATATGCAGAAAACAAAATATAATTGTTATCAAGAATAAACAATCAAGCAATATATTTATAATATTAATATAAATTGAAAACCTTAATTTTTTTAATTTTATTTTCACTCAATATATACACGACGACGAAGTATTAAATATGTACTGAAAAATTAAGGGCTTTTTTTTCAATGATGTACATGGTGTCACGTCACGCTTGTAAATTAACTTCCAAGGGGTAATTCTATGGAAAGTAGTTATGAAAAATGCCCTATGAAAATACAACACACCGGGTAACGTTTCATAGATAGGAAGTCAGAAAAACTGATTGAAAAACTTCATCTACATTTGAAACTCCAAACATATAGCAGATATTCGCTCTGCGTGGGGCTTTAGTTTTGCTTTGTCTTGTTCAAGCGGTTACAGAGGCCACAAAAACAATTATTTTATTTAATATTCAGTAAGAATTTATCTCATTATTAGAAACATAACGAATCCAAAACGAGTGTAGTGTAATCCAAACGAAAACTTTTATTCGTCGGTCCCGGATTACCGCAAGAGTAATATTATTCGAGATAAAGTTCGTTGGGAATTTATCGCCTCGTGTCTCTACTCTCCAAGGTGAAAACGAAAAATAATAATAGGTAAAAAGTCAATTAAATGGTTAGTATTAATGGTTCGATAAGTTTGCTTATTTTTCTCAATAGCAATGATTCTGAATATTACACGATTTACCATTAAAATTAAGGTTTAGTAATATTTTTTATAAAAGGACAGTTTCGGCCGGATTAGACGGCCCTCACTGGGCTGGATAAATCGGCCGAAAATTTTACTACGGGAAAATAACGGCCGAATTAGCTTGTTGCTGATGGACGACTATTCCGGTCGAAACTTTCGGTTTGGAAAATTTCGGCCGGAATAGCCTATAACAATTCGTCAGCTATTCCGGCCGAAAGTTTCGACCGTTTTAGCCACATTTTAGTTGAAAGCTATTCCGGCCGTAATAGTCTGGGGGCTAATGCGGCCGGAATAGCTTCGGCCAATATAAAAATATACTCGTGTAATTATTAATATTTAGATATTTTTTTTTATTGAAGAATTTTTTCACATACATTATTTACACTTTACAAAAATAATTATATAGCATGTGACCTAGTACGAAGGAGTTTCATATATTTGGGTCGTAAATTTTTCAATACCTTCATTAATGAGCTAAAAATTAATAAATCGCCAATTCCAATTTCAAATTCAAATTCATTAAAAAATAAATTAAAAAACTATATATGGTCAAATGTAATAACACTCTAAAATTCTTAATGGAACTATTTGCGTTAAGATAGAACTCACTATTATATACATGTACTTTTTAGACATAGTTTAATTTATTTTTTTTCCCTTTGTAATATCCTGATAAACCCTCAGTGTACAGAGAAATCTAATGTATTTTTTAAATTATGAATGTTAAATTTGTTATCTATAAAAACATTGCCCTCCTAAATACAAGCTCAGCTTAGCTAGGAGGGAAATTGTGCATTACAATGTTTTTTTTTAATACAAACTGTATTATCATTTTCGCACAAATAAAAAACTAATAATAATAATAATAATACGAGCAAAGTTTGAAAATATATTTCTTTGTCACGAACTGTAAAAAATAATGGAAAGTCGTTCCACAAGGAAGAAATACAAGAAAAAATATAATTTTATTGATTCACGCGGTAAAAATTGAATGTGTTTACACTGCCAAAACTAAATCTCAAAAATAAACTAAAAAAACGTTAGAATGACGTAACAAAACTCTAAAGTTTATTTTTCGGCGAAACATCGTGAATCAAAAAGCCCCAACCATTTTATTTTATTTGACGATACGAAATATGTAAACTCGATAATTATTTTAAGTAAAACGTTTAGAATCAATCGAAATTACATACCATAACAAACATAATGAAGTATTCAAAAGAAATAACGAGCCTGGCAGTTATACTACTAAATCTCCCTTATTGTAATTTATATGCTAAATGTTTTATAAGATTTAACTTTGCTCCTGTTTAATTTTACAGAAGTCATTCTGTAACGTTTTCTCAAATCTTTAGAATCTCACTTGATGACGGAACTGATCGGTTAACGAATCTAGTCGTGTTTCATATTTTAAATAAAACATTTTTATTTTCACAACGTAAAAGTGGTATTTTGAAATTTTTACTCGAAGTTTTAATGCATATGGCTAGTCATTTTAATCTATTTAGTTAGTATTAATACCAATTGTGGTCATATTTCAGCATGTTGACATGAATTTGTTTCCGAAACTATCAAGAGCAAATTAAATGTTAAAAAAAGGTTTACCAAATTAGCTTATTATGTAAGTTAATTAAATTTTACAGCTCTCGCAGTTTTAAAATTTGGAAACCAAAACTTTTTAAGGGGCCTAAAATTAGCAAGATTGTTTTTATGGCTGTCCATTATGAGCAATTTAAGGAGCAGCAATATGTGAACAGAAAAGGATTTAATTCCAACAACGCTTTAATTATTGAGCAAGTTATTATTATAATTTAAATGTTTTTTAAAATAAAATTATTTTGTTTTGGAATTCAATTAAAAATTGTTACAACTAATTAATTGAGAATAAACCATGAATATATTCTGAACCCTGAAGATGTAGTATAATTTTTTGATTATTGGTTAAATAACGGATACTTGGAATTCATAATCTTTATTTCCATTGGACCCTCTAGTCAATTCAAAATACGTAATGTCAGGCCTTTCTAGAAAGAAATGGGGCAATTTTAATGTAACTATAATGCCACTCTTTTTTACAACCAGCGCGTACTTGACTTGTGAGGAGCTTCAGTTTTTCATGATGCATACCAAATTTAAATAACCTTCCAACTGCTTTGATAAAAGCATTTTTTTTATTTAATATATATATCCATAAAAATTTGACGTATCAAGAATAATAATTTTACTTTTAATGAATGTGACTGAATAGGCTTTTATTTTATTCTTGGGTTTTGTCAACACTACAATTTGCCTACGCAAAGATCTATCACAATATTCCTTTGAAGGGAGTATAACTCCTCTTGTTTGGTAGGGTGCGCTTAGACTACACCGACTAGCTCCTACAAGCCTTCCTACTACTTCCTTGCCCGCCGCTAGGAAGGCTTGTGGAAGCTAGTCGGTATATTCACTGACCTCTTACAATCCAACCTCTTGACTTGTGCCTGACTCCACCCTAGTCTAGTCTCGCTTCCAAGAAATGAGTTTTTCAAGAGGGTCTAAAAGCCCTGAAGTAAAATGTTGCTATAGAATAGGGTACACGATGAACTTAACAGCGTAGACTGTAGTCGTATGAGCTTTGCGTTAGTTTAATGTAATCTAATTTAATTCAAGTTTCTATTTTCATTGTTAACAAAGTCGATAGGCCTTGAAGGCGAAGTTACAATTTACTTCTCTTTGAAGGTCTATCGGGCGAAATACCGTGTATCGGTTTTAAATAAATAAATATAGTAGAAATTATGTTTAATTCAGAGAAAACGGCATGGTATTAGAAGATAAAACTTATTTTATACAAGACGTTTCGAGCCGAGGCTCTTCTTCAGTCGTTCGTTAGTTTTAATTTTAAAATTAAAACTAACGAACGACTGAAGAAGAGCCTCGGCTCGAAACGTCTTGTATAAAATAAGTTTTATCTTCTAATACCATGCCGTTTTCTCTGAATTAAACATAATTTCTACTAATATTCACCATGGTAAATAATAAGTTTAATATATAAATAAATATAGTTTAGTTTCCCCAAACGTTGCTCTTTTTTACCTTTTTGCCGTTGTTTAGTGTTATCTTCAGACCAACGGTGGTTTTCATATTGATTGTGCAAAAGCGATGTCAGATGAACTTAAAACTAATTTTCTAAATAGCAAACGAACTCAAAATGTGCCTTTTGTGCCCATCATTTCAAACATCTATCATATAAACGGAGAAAAGTACATCATAATGTTACTGAAGTATTGAAAGCTCAATATATTGTTCAGTAATATCAAAGTTATCTATCAAAACAGTAGTGTATATAATAAAATCATTGTTAAAGATGGTTCAGAACACTCTCTTACCATTTTATTATAATTTTTCTAAATTGAAAAATTGATAAATACATATAATTTTTTTTCATTCCATTATCCAAAACCGAAAGTGTCAGAAATTATTTATTTCGCTGCTCAACAATATCGAGTATATTTGATGTTTCTAAGAAATTTAAAATGTGTTTAGTTCAATTTTTCCAAATTATTTTTTTTACTGACTAGGATAACGTACTTTTTGAAACTGGTATTTGAATAATTATAAAATTTTTGTTAAAAGTATTTAAATAGTTTGAATAGCACATTTCACTGTGGGGAGTAGATTATTAAAAATCCACATTTATGTAATGGTTTCGCTTAGTATTTTTAATATAAAACGCAACTTCACTTGATAATCAATATTACACATTTTTTACCTCTCCGAGGGGACAAAGTCCCCTAGGAAGGGTATTACAATCACCGTGTCTGTCGGTGTGTCTGGGCTGCGAACCCTTGGGTGGTCCACCTAGTTAGTTTTTTTGGAATTTATTTGTTTTTTTCAGTCGTATATTTTTATCTATTGTGTGTTAAGCGTATTTAGTTATGGTTCATTTATGAAGAAAATTTCTAGTTGTATAAATCTTGCTCTTACAATTAAGTTAGTCTGGTTTTTAAATGGGTCGTCATTACTTATTTAAATGTTTTCCCGACGGATTAAGATATTTAATGCAGATTATCAATTGGGGTTGTTTGTTTTTATTTATAAAGAACCCTAACTATTCCGTCTACGGTCATTTATTGTACGTTGTTAGCCGTTTATTGCTAACGGTTAGGTGTTTTTCGTTTTTCCTTTCACTAAATTTTTTCAACTTTCAGTATTTGGGTCGCTATTTAGGTTTATTTATTCTTGATTTCGAAGATTAACTTGTTTCTTGGTTGAATATTCTTTTCTATTGGTTATTTTTTTTTGTTGTTTAGTACGTCTAACTCATTGTTATAACTACTTAATTTATAATATTCTAGATAAATTAAACTCTGTTGTTTCGTCTCAATTATTATAATTATAATTAAAATTTTATACCGGGATTACGTTTTTAGTAAATAACTCTGAATTGCGGAGATAAATCTTTAAAAGTCATCTCGAGAAATTAATACCACTAGGGACAATTCTTCCGAGGAGAGGTAAATTTTGGCTTGCCAACTTCTTTTTTTACTGTGAAATAAATTCAAAATAAATTTAACACAATTACCTGATTGTGCAAATCAGTACCTAAATATTTTACTTTAGTCTCTAGTCAAAGATGTAAATTTCATTTTAAAGTCACGGATACTCTTAGGTTTTAAAGTTTTTATTTACAATTAAAACACACAGGAAGCTTTCGGGCCGTGGACCCTCACCAGACTGAATCTGAACCACTAAATGTTTAAATACCTTTCTATAAAATACTTATGTGGTTAATTTTGTGAATCAGTGCGGCTCACTATTATCTTTTTTCTGTCAAACTTGCGACACTGGTTGGATGGTTGACATATAATAAAACTTAATTAATGTAATATGTGTAGCTCGAAAAAGAACGGGTCATAAGCCAAATTCTTAAATCCACAGAATAAAATATGCTGCCAATCCTACAGAAATAGCCTTGAAGTCTTTACCAGGTTTGGGCCGGTTTAGTTCGGATGGTCTATCGCGCTACATCTAAATTTTTGTAATCAACGTTTATCTATAGACTAATCATCCCCAAATTGGCACACAAATGTTACTCGTTACAGTGTTTACATCCCCCCCGCCCTTTTTATATAAAAAGTCATACCATAAGGACATGAGAAAATTAGGATTAAAAAGTGCGTGTATTCTTTCAATGCGGGATAGTTTTGAAATAATCAAAGTACTTTAATAGTTTTAAAAAATTTCACTCTTCTTAAATTCTTAGGATAATTAATTTTATTTCAATACAGGTGTAAAAAATGACACCAATAACTTATAATTGAAAATTTCTAAATACGAACAGTTGTAAAGTATAAATAATTAACATTAATTTAATAACTCTTAAATTTAAAACACATACGCTTTCGGGTCATAGATAAGAGAATGATGGTTCTATAGAGATAATTACTTAAATGTTGTACCGTTAGCGTGTAATGATATTTTAAATTGAAAACGTTTCACAATAAAATTTAAAGTGTTGAGTTTTGGAAAAATAAATATAAAATAATTATATGTAATAGCTATTAAATATTTTTTTAATATCACTACCACTGATTCTTGACTTGAAAATAATTGACACCCAGATTGATTAATTTTTTTACTCCGTGGCCCATTTCATAATCATTGCATAGGTCTTCAGTTAATTCGGCTTTCACTAGCTCGCTTATAAGTCCCTGCGACACAAAAATCCTACATCATTTTCCTCAATTATAACAATCAGAAGTGACAGTTATTTGGGGCTTCCAATATTTTAATGCAAAAGGTCTCCTCTTAGAGTCAGGTTATTTTCCTGCAATCAATAGTAAGTTAATGTTAGAAACTTTAATTTTTGGCCACCTACATTGCACTTACATTCCTCATTTGATGGGCACCACAACTTAAATACAACGCATACCGAAATATCTTACACAATTTTACCACAATGTACATCTGTGAATTTTCAAAAACAAATTACATATTATATCATCTTTAATACAAGATTTAGCAGTGGAATAATGTAAAAATGGTTTGCATTTTCTTTGGGGTGAAGTAAACATTTTAGATTAAAATAAAATAATTGGTATCAAAATTTTAACTTTAAACGTGCCAAGTTTTGTGGTTTTTAATGGGTGAACATTGATATCTTAATAAAATGTTCAAATATTTCCACATACAAGCACTTCTTTCTCGGTTTTGTAGTATTCGGCTTAATTAAATATCTTCACACGTTATAGTTGGTTGACACAAAATTAGCTTTTTAACAGATTTAAATATTTTGTTAAAGACGAACATGTTTTGTATTTAAAGTCGATTTAGTGGTTTCTAAACAAATAATAATGACCATGCATTACGTAAACATGTAGCTTAACTTTACACAAATAAAATAAATTTCACAGCGGCTGATTAAAATGAAAATTAAAATATAAGAAAGTAAGCTAAATTAATTTGTCAAGACTTATAGTGACTAAATTTGGTGTTCAAGAGTATGTGTAAAAAAAGCTATAATTATGCCAGTAATGAGGAACACAAATGACATAATGACTTCTCGTAATCCAATTGGAATCTCTTGGACTTCTTCCACTTGGTACTGCGTGCAAAGCGATCCCATTAACAAAGGAGGCATCAAATCGCGAGTGAACGATCCGGATTCGAAATATTTCCTAATTCTAACAAACAGTTTAAAATTAATTATTTTTAATTAACAAAGTTTTCTTAATTTTTAATTGATCAGGATACCAAAGGCTTTGAATCTCATTTGTGTAACTAGTCAAGGATAAAATAACACTTACAGCGCAGCAATTTTTCTTTTTACTTCCTCACTGGCCGTTTTTCTCATACAAAACTGAGGTTGAGCTTCAGTTATTGTCTCCTTCGAAAATCTTAAAATTGAGTTCTGTTCGCACAAACCTAAGAATTCCCAGGCAAGAAAAACAGTGTTTTTATCGATTATCGACAGCATCTTTCCTTGTTCAATTTCTGATATTATCTCGTCCAAGTTAATATCAGCTGCTCCTTTGAAAAATCCGTCACTTCGTTCAATTCTTTCGCGGAGTTTCACTAGTTCAGGTGACTTAGCCAACTAAAATAAAAATGATATTCGATTTATCATTAAAAAACTTAAAAAATATATATTTTTATGATTATCGGATAAGCAGTTTCAAACTGCTTGGGCCCCTATTTTTTCCTTTCGTTGTTTAATTACAGTCAATTTATCCGATTAATTAAATAATTTAACAAATATTGATCAATTATTATTTTAATTTGAGATTAAATATAATACGGAAAATAATGGAATTCATAAGTTGGGGTCACTTACATTGTTAGCCAACTAACGATTTTTGTTTAAAAAATCAAAAATCCTTAAAAATTCTTAGCTTTTTAACTTTCCAAATATTGATTAAACAGACATCAGTACATATTTTTAACAAATAAAATACTAAGGAGTTGGGAATTATGAGACAATTCGAGTTTTGGCAACAGAATTAAAACAATTGCTCGAAAAGTCTGTTATTCCAGAATCAAATAAGAATGTGCTGTCAAAGGCAGGGTGGTGTGCAGAAGATGCGGATCAAGTTTTACGTCAACTTAAGAAAAATAACATTTATCGGCGGGCATTGAGTGGCCTCAGGCCGCCGATTGACCTTTTCTTCGATAAATTATATCATTATTTTTTTCTTTTAAAATTTAGAAGTTCAGAATTTTATTTCAACTAAAATAATAACTAATCCGACCTTTCGTCAACGTAATTTGGTCTGTCCTTCAGATAAACGTTTTAACATGAGTTCTAGAAAAATAAATCTAAAACCTCACTATGTTAAACTAACGATTCAAGATATCTAGTTAAATTTTCATATAATGAAAGCTTTATTTAATAAAAATAATAGTTATACGTTACCTTGATAAAGTTTCCAATTGCAATTGGTTTTGCAAGAACTCGAACTTTCGGATCTGTTTTAAAAATATCTGAAATTTGGTCCACATAATTCGGCCTGTCTTTGAGCAAAACCTTTGAAAGTAGCAGCCCATTGAATGCCATTCTCAACACATATAACCCGGTTTCAAAGTTGAACCAAAAGAACCTGGAATGAGCATTATCCTGACGAACACTAGGCACTAAAATAAAATAAAAGTAAAATAATCTTTTCAACCATCAGTAAGTTCCGAATTTATAAAGATATGGAAATTTAATATTGAGTTGGCTAAAAATACCTTCGAAACTTTACCCTTAATGGAGTTAAGAATTATTTATGAAATTTAGAATATTAATATGCGAATAAGGGCTGGCCGCTGATTTGCAAAGATAAAACAATTATCTAATTCTGTTAAGAAGCTTATTTACATTTTTACGAATGGGCGTTTTAGGGTAGAACTAGTTTTAAAATTAAAAACTAGATACTTTTGTAAATTATATATGTACAGTGGTGTATTAGCTATAGCCAGAGCACCTTGACTGCAACGTTGGCAGTTAAATCTAAACTGGTATTAATATTGATTAATAAGCCACTCAATACGTTAACTTAGCTGGAATAAGATATGTTGAGTTTTGGGTTTTTAAAATGTCTGTGAAGATCTTAATGCGGCCGTTTTTCGAAGATTCACTTAATATTATTGTAAACGCTGTTGATAATTTCTGGCTCTTATAAATTAGAATTAGTTACCCTGATTTAAAAGTATGCTTATTCCATTCATAAACACGTTGTTTGTCCTCGCTGGCAATTTCGATGGGTGAAAGAGCTGCAGCAACAGAATCCAAATTGCGGGAACCAAACATAAAACCACTGTAATTCCGATCCAGACCTATAAATGATTTTAAATATTTGATTAATTGGTGTTTGTTTATTTGGGAAAAGAGAATCGGTTTGGTTCAGTGAACTATGTACAAATACATTTAAAAAAATACAGGAACGTATTTTAACATTTCCCTATTATGTTATAATAATGAATGGGTGAGCTATTCACAACTGCTGCTCTGAGCAATGATCCTGCAACCTTAAATATCTGACACAAAAGCCGCGTTCGCATTATGATTTGATATCGATTCATATCGGTTCACAACGTTTCGACGTATTTGTGTGATCTCAGCTAGATTGTTTTAAATATTCTTAGTTTCCATAGTTGTTTTATACCCGATGAAGACGACCCGTTAATTTCCGGGTTTCACTAGGTAAAGTAAGTGCTTCCAACTGTGATTGGTTTAAGGGTGTTTGGTCCAATAACGCCAAAAACGGTAAATAAAAATGCATATCTTTTTTTAAATAATATTGTATTATATTTCTTATCTGTGATATTCACTCAGAAAGTGAACTTTACGTTTTCTTTACGGGAGGTTATGCTATTTGGAAAAGTCATTTGTTTTTTTTAAATTAAATCTGGAGCGGATAGCTGTTTTGAGCAGATCAGTTAAGGAATTAGGATAAGGTGAACAGATTGTATCTGATTCTAAGATGAATGGAAACTACATGTATACGTGTTTGATCTAGCAAGTTATCCGTTATTCCTTAACAATGGAAATGGGTAGCAATAAGTTTAGTAAACTAAAGTGTCTTTAAAAACGAGGTTGATCAGTTTATCGGTATAATTTAGTTCGTTTAAATAAATCTGAAAACACGTCTATGATACGTAAGGCACGGGTGTTGATTTTGAGGTTTTTGTTTAGATATCTATAGTCACAGTTTTTACCTCAGTCTCAAATATTGTGGATATCGCGAACGTATTTGTTGTGATGGATATTGGTGGTCCACTGATAATTTTCCAATCTATAGCTACCACTGATCCCAAATAATCTATGAATCGAAACGATTCAAACGTTGGTGGCAATGGGAAAAGTGCCAAATCAGATTCCTAAATATTAATAATATTAAAATTTATATTGATTTGATACAAAGCCTAGCTCATTAGTAAATTTTAATTATTTTAAATAACACTTATGGCAATTAAATTAATTTGGTTCATTTTTAAAACAAATAAAAGGAGCGGGCCTTTTTTACTCGGTCGAGACCCGATGTGCGCCACCGGTGGCTGACGTCTGAAGCTGGAACACTCTGCTGACTTATGCGGTGGCTAGTCTGTCCGTTGACCTAGGAAACGCGAAAGCCACCTCCCCTCCAGTGAAGAAAACCGTTCCGGCGATAATACAATTTGAATCAAATAAAAATAATTCATGGTTGAGGATGGCGCCCATGGTGATATCAATAAGCTTGTGAAGTTTCGGAATATCCCGACGAAAACAGGCAGCCCAGGCACAAATGTAGACGCAACTGTTCATGGTATGGTGTTAAACCGTAGAAGACGACGAACGGAACAAGAAAGAAAGAGCAACTGTTTGACCAAATCCATAATCTTGGTACGAGTGCATGCACTCTTAAATAAAGGTTTATTTTCAAACCTTTGAGTTTTTTTCTTGCCTAATATTTAACACCTTAAATAGCGTTTTTTCTTTATGGGTGTTTATTTACAGTGTTTGGGTTGATTTTGTCCTCCGTTTTGCTTGCTTTAATACACCGTTTGTGGTATAAAACTACTTCCTTCAGGGTTCTTAACTACTCCCTTAAGGGATCTACAATACTCCGTTTAAAGTGTTAAACTATTCTCTTTAGGGTATTTAATTATTGCCTAAAGGGAGCTACACGCTATTGGGTGTTAAATCACCATTACAATGTAATACAAGGTGTTTTAATTAGATTACCCCAGACATTTTGCAAAAACACAATATTACCTAGAAATTTTCAGGACTTAAACTATCTGGGAAGGTCGTTGAAATTTGAAAATTTCAGAAAAATCGTGAAATTTTTCATGGTTTTGAAAATTTAATTTTTTAACGCTAGGTGCTAGATGAAAACAACCAAAGAACAAGTTGTTGAGCATACTCGAAAACTTTAAATGAAATTAGTTTGGTTGTAATATGTCAATTTGTCACTGAGATATAAGGTCATGAAAAATAAAAAGTTGGTAGTCGGTGGTCAAAGCCTTTTTACAACTAATTTAAAAAGAAACCTATTTTAATTGTAACGTTTGTGTGACTTTGAAAAAATGGACGTTTTTAAAACTTATGAAAAAATATTTTATTAGTTTTGAGAAAAAAACCATTTAAAAAGTGTTACAATATTTTTTTTAATTTATGCCAAACGAATTTCCCAAAGCTTTTTTGCATTTGCACTTCGTTTAAATAACATAATGTCACAATCCGCTGCTATACACGTTCGTGCACCATACAGCATAAATTTAAATTAGCTTGGACCAAAGCTGGTGTTACGAAACGAAACGTCTGACTGAGTTGGCTATAAAATGGAAAAGCATTGCTCCTGGGTAGCTTATCGAGACGAACGTTGGGGAAAGTTTAAGTTTTCGGATGAATTGGTGGTAGAAGCCCAACTGGCTTGAATGGATATATCTTTTGTTTCTTACATAATTTGCATGATTGGACATACAGTGTGACTTGAACCAACAGCTTTGGCCTGATTAGGCGATGTTGTAAACGTCCCATGTGCGCTGGAGCCCTAAATGACCGGTTGGACGTTATCACGAAGTACGACGAGGATGTCTTGGCAAATGTTCTTAGTGTGTCAAGGACTAATTTAAGTTCGGCATCTGATGGGATTTGACGACAAGATAATTCGGTGCGGTCACTAATCAAGTTTCCAGACAATCGATGATGGCAGCTCTATACTGTTATTCTGAAAGATCCAGTGGTGCCGTAGCTGACGTCAGTAGGGCATCGTGTATTTGTGAAGTGGGTTCATATGATGTGTTTCCCCACTCGTGTGGAGTCAAGGACCAACGGGTCAACTGACACTCTACGGAAAGTATGCCGGAAAGACGATAATAAATGCCGAGCTGAAAATTGATTCCCTATTCGATATACCGCTAACGTTCAACTTTACGCTGCTAATTTTCCGTCGAGTGTGAAACCAGCTTAAGGGTTCTTTACTGACGTTAGCGAGTTAAGGTCATGATGACCAGTGACGATGGAAAGGGAGGGGCCGTTAACGTGATTTGTTGGCACCATAGACCAGGGTCGGGCATTCCCTCTCCCTGGGACTGAAATTTATCTCTGTAGAGGTGAGGAATTTGCTAGCATACACAATGACCAGTTCCTAACCATGAATGCAGTTTGTTGATGCATTGTCATGAATTACAAACGGCTGCTTCCTGACCGGGTGATGGAAAGGTGACCAGTCAACTGCGAAGATATAGTTTAAGAGAAAATTAATAGAGAAAGTGGGGGGCTAACTTAACAGTAACCCCCCATATTAATTCATTATTTTAATTAACCCTAATATAAAGAGACGTCAATGCGAATTAATGCGACACTATTTTTAACGAATGCGACCAATTAGGTTATAAGATAATAGACAAACGAAAAAAGGGGGGCTAATTTAATGGCAGCCCCCGAATTATAAAAAATAATTTATGAAAAAAAAAATTACGTCGTTAACGTGGACCAATGCGACAACCATTTTTCCAAATGCGACATCGATATAACCAAATTGGAATGTGACCAGTAATAGGTAAAATTAAATGGGGGCTAATTTAATGGCAGCACCCAAATTTTAAATATATAATTTGCAAAAAAAACCAAATATTACGTCGTTAACGCGGACCAATGCGACAACCATTTCTTCAAATGCGACATCAATAGAAATAGTTCTTCCTAACCAGATTGTTATGTGACCAATAATACATAAAAAGGGGGCTAGTTTAATGGCAGCCCCCAAAATATAACAAAATAAGTTAAAAAAATTACATTTCGTCCTTAACGCCAACCAATGCGACAATCATTTTTTCCAAATGCGATATCAATAGAAATAGTTCTTCCTAACCAGATTGGAATATGACAAATAGCAGATAAAAAAGTGGGCTAGTTTAATGGCAGCCCCCAAAAAATAATAAAGAAGTTTAAAAATAATAATTTGAGTGTTTAACTCTGATTAACGCGACAACAATAGAAAGAGTATTTCTTAAGCAGAATTTTTTTATCAGATTTAGAAAAAGTAAACAATCTAATGAGACGTCAATCAAATTAATGCAACACTATTTTTAACCAATGCAACAAATTAGGTAAAGTAAAAAGGGGGGCTAATTTATTGGTAGCCTCAGAATATTAAAAATTGAAAAAAAAAAATATGTCTTTAACGCGGACCAATGCGACAACACCTTTATTAATTGCGACAACATTTAATACCTGCGAAACTGACTACTTAATGCACTCCATTTGTGATAGAACCGATTGCATATGATTACGAATTTTCTCGATTAATAAATGTGACCTTATTTTAAATGAATGCAACATTTATATAAATGAATGCGACCTTATTTTAAATAAATGCGAAACCATTAAATGAATGCGACCTTATTTTAAATAAATGCGAAACCATTAAATGAATGCGACATCAATATACACGAATGCGACAATAATATAAATGAATGCGACCTTATTTTAAATGAATGTAACATCAATATAAATGAATGCGAAGTTATTTTAAATGAATGCAACATCAATATAAACGAATGCGACATTAATATAAATGAATGCCACCTTATTTTAAATAAATGCGAAACCATTAAATGTATGCGACCTTATTTTAAATAAATGCGAAACCATTAAATGAGTGCGACATCATTAAACACGAATGCGACAATAATATAAAAGAATGCGACCTTATTTTAAATGAATGCAACATCAATATAAATGATTGCGAAGTTATTTTAAATGAATGCAACATCAATATAAACGAAAGCGACATTAATATAAATGAATGCCACCTTATTTTAAATAAATGCGAAACCATTAAATGAATGCGACCTTATTTTAAATAAATGCGAATCCATTAAATGAGTGCGACATCATAATACACGAATGCGACAATAATATAAATGAATGCGACCTTATTTTAAACGAATGCGACTTTATTTTAAATGAATGCGACCTTATTTTAAACGAATGCGACCTTATTTTAAATGAATGCGACCTTACTTGAAATGAATGCGACCTTATTTTAAATAAATGCGAAACCATTAAATGAATGCGACATCAATATACACGAATGCGACATCAATATAAATGAATGCGACCTTAATATAAATGAATGCGACCTTAGTTTAAATGAATGCGACCTTGTTTTAAATTAATGCGAAACCATTAAATGAATGCGACATCATTATACACGAATGCGACAATAATATAAATGAATGCGACAATAATATAAATGAATGCGACCTTATTTTAAACGAATGCGACCTTATTTTAAATGAATGCGACCTTACTTGAAATGAATGCGACCTTATTTTAAATAAATGCGAAACCATTAAATGAATGCGACATCAATATACACGAATGCGACATCAATATAAATGAATGCGACCTTAATATAAATGAATGCGACCTTAGTTTAAATGAATGCGACCTTGTTTTAAATTAATGCGAAACCATTAAATGAATGCGACATCAATATAAATGAATGCGACATCAAAATAAATGAATGCGAGATCAATATAAATAAATGCGACATCAATATAAATGAATGTGACCTTATTTTAAACTGAAGTAAACTATACGCATGGTAGATAAATCTAAAAAATCTTTTAACAAACTTAAACCAAATAATGCAGAACGTAATCTTTTCGATACATATTTTATGTGGTTAGACCATTTTAAATATGGTACCGCGTTCAATTAAATTGAAGTCGCATTATTTAAAAATTATATCGCATTCAATTCAAATTATATCGCATTCAATTCAAATGTTGTATTATTCGTTTAACATGTCGTTTTCATTTAAAATGACATCACATTCATTTTAAATGACGTGTCACTCATTTGAAATGAGGTCGCATTCATTTATATTGGTTTCGCATTAATTTAAAAAGCTGTCCCATTCATTTAAATGATTCCGCATTCATTTAAAATAATATATTTTTAAATGTTGTCGCATTTATTTAAAATAAGGTCACATTCATTAAAAGTAACGTCGCATTCGTTTAAAATAAGGTCGCATTCGTGTATATTGATGTCGCATTCATTTATATTGATGTCGCATTCATTTATATTGATGTCGCATTCATTTATATTATTGTCGCATTCGTGTATATTGATGTCGCATTCATTTATATTGATGTCGCATTCATTTAATGGTTTCGCATTAATTTAAATTACGGTCGCATTAATTTAAAATTAGGTCATATTCATTTAAAGTAAGGTCACATTCATTTAAAAAAAGGTCGCATTCATTTAAAATAAAATCGCATTAATTTATATTGATGTCGCATTCATTTAATGAATTCGCATTAATTTAAATAAAATCGCATTAATTTATATTGATGTCGCATTCATTTAATGAATTCGCATTAATTTAAATAAGGTCGCATTCATTTAAAATAAGGTCGCATTCGTTTAAAATAAGGTCGCATTCATTTATATTATTGTCGCATTCGTTTATATTGATGTCGCACTCATTTAATAATTTCGTATTTATTTAAAATAAGGTCGCATTCATTTAATGGTTTCGCATTTATTTAAAATAAGGTCGCATTCATTTATATTAATGTCGCATTCATTTATATTAATGTTGCATTCATTTATATTAATGTCGCATTCATTTATATTAATGTCGCATTCGTTTATATTGATGTTGCATTCATTTAAAATAAGGTCACATTTATTAAAATGATTTCGCAGGCAGTCACCCTGTTGTCGCCTTCGAATCGAGAAAATTCGTAATCATATGCAATCGGTGCTATCACAAATGGAGTGCATTAAGTAGTCAGTTTCGCAGGTATTAAATGTTGTCGCAATTAATAAAGGTGTTGTCGCATTGGTCCGCGTTAAAGACATATTTTTTTTTTCAATTTTTAATATTCTGAGGCTACCAATAAATTAGCCCCCCTTTTTACTTTACCTAATTTGTTGCATTGGTTAAAAATAGTGTTGCTTTAATTTGATTGACGTCTCCTTAATTGTTTTTTTTAAAGCTGATAAAAAAATTCTGGTTAAGAAATATTCTTTCTATTGTTGTCGCGTTAATCAGAGTTAAACACTCAAATTATTATTTTTTAAACTTCTTTATTATTTTTTGGGGGCTGCCATTAAACTAGCCCACTTTTTTATCTGCTATTGGTCATATTCCAATCTGGTTAGGAAGAACTATTTCTATTGATATCGCATTTGAAGAAATGATTGTCGCATTGGTTGGCGTTAAGGACGTAATGTAATTTTTTTTAACTTATTTTATTATATTTTGGGGGCTGCCATTAAACTAGCCCCCTTTTTATGTATTATTGGTCACATAACAATCTGGTTGGGAAGAACTATTTCTATTGATGTCGCATTTGAAGAAATGATTGTCGCATTGGTCCGCGTTAACGACGTAATATTGTTTTTTTTTGCAAATTATATATTTAAAATTTGGGTGCTGCCATTAAATTAGCCCCCATTAAATTTTATCTATTACTGGTCACATTCCAATTTGGTTACAAAGAACTATTTATATCGATGTCGCATTTGGAAAAATGGTTGTCGCATTGGTCCACGTTAACGACGTAATTTATTTTTTTTTCATAAATTATTTTTTATAATTCGGGGGCTGCCATTAAATTAGCCCCCCTTTTTTCGTTTGTCTATTATCTTATAACCTAATTGGTCGCATTCGTTAAAAATAGTGTCGCATTAATTCGCATTGACGTCTCTTAGGGTTAATTAAAATAATGAATTAATATGGGGGGTTACTGTTAAGTTAACCCCCCACTTTCTCTATTAATTTTCTCATAAACTATATTTTCGCAATCAAAATTATATCGGTCGCATTTCTTCGCATTGACATGTAGTGGGTATGATATTGTATCCTGCTTGAATCACGAAATTATGGGGCTGACGTTAATTTAGCCCCCCTTTTAATTTTAATTATATCTCTTATTCTTGTTGTCGCATTTTGTCGCATTGTGGGTGCATAAAATTGATAGATAAATTTTCTGGGAAATCAAAAAAGAGGGACATTTTAATCGACCTTCACATCCATCCATAATGCGTTGACGAAGGTCATTATAGCACGGACATCTGTTTTATAAACAAGGTCCCTCAGATATCCCCAAAGAAAAAAATCGCATGGGTTTAAATCGGGAGATCGAGGTGGCCACGAAATAGTTCCTCCTCGTCCTATCCACCTTAAAGGAAATGTTGCATCAAGGTGATGTCGCACTGCGCGGCTGAAAAGTGGTGGCCCTCCATCGTGCAAGAACCACATTCGCACTCTAAATGCCAACGCGTCTATTTGGTAAAACCAGTCAAAATATTATTTGTATCTCTCTCCAGGTTACATGCCAATCATAAAAAAACAATGTTTAAACTTGGTATTTTGGACTTTTTTTCAAATAAATCAGTATAAAATATCTGGTAATTTGGGAAACTTATTTACTTTTTAACCACAATTGCGATATTGATGGCACATTTTTCTAACGCTGAATACGTGGATATGCACTTGATGAACGGACGAGCCGAAGAAAGAGGAAATGTGGCGCTTAGGTTTTATCAAGAACACTACCCACTAAGAAGGGTACCGAATAGACGAACTTTTGAAGCGTAGACTGGCGCCTACGAGAGAGTGGGCAACTTCAACCGTCTCGGGAGAGAGTGCAGAACATTCCACTTGAAGTGGAAGAACAAGTTACTACGTCGGTTTATAACATTTTTCAGTTCAAATGTTAGGTACTTACAATTTTCGATGACGATCCAGGAACAAGTACCCGCCAAGTTGGAAGACAGTTAGGTGTCAATCATTTTCAAAAAATCCAAGACTTGAACGACGCCGACTATCCTAGACGTACCACCACATTTCAGCCGCGCAGTGCGACATCACCTTGATGCAACATTTCCTTTAAGGTGGATAGGACGAGGAGGAACTATTTCGTGGCCGCCTCGATCTCCCGATTTAAACCCTTGCGATTTTTTTCTTTGGGGATATCTGAAGGACCTTGTTTATAAAACAGATGTCCGTGACATTAATTACCTCCGTCAACGCATTATTGATGGATGTGAGACTATTCGGAACAAGCCTGAAATCTTCGAAAAGATTCGTCAATCATTTGTACGGCGTTGTAATTTTTGTATAGCAGCCCAAGGTGGGCATTTGAGCAGTTATTGTGATGTTTTACAATTGATTAAAAGAAAATAATTATTTGAAAATGGATTTTGCGTATCACTTCCGAATAAGGTTTAGCTGGCGTTATCATTAATCTAAACGAATTACGGATTATTTACACTTTTAGGTTTTAAGTTTATTCTACGTAAACACCAACTCCCCCCATACCACCTACAACACGTACAAGCTTTAACAAAGCTGACTATCCTCGTAGAATTGACATTTGCCATTGCCCTAACAAACCCAACAGCATCCCTCCGGCGTCCTATGGACAGTACGCCGGTATATTGCATTTGTCCGTATGATGTCTTGAAAACCGGATGGAGATAGAGATATTGACGTAACTGGGAGGTTAATAGACGATCAAATGTCTGATTTTCTCGGAGTCAAAGTACGTCCCGAGGACAAGTACTAAGACGTCCGTCGGATTTTTAGTGAACATCCCGAGGATGAGTGTACGTTAAGCCTAAAGACAACCGACAGTATTTAGTATGGTTAAATATCAGCTCAATCGGGACGTAGCCAGGACGTTCATTTGAAGTCTTGTATTTCTCTTAGCCGTCTATCTACAGACTCAAACGCCAGTCGATCTGATACAAATCTTTTAGGAATCTACTGCTGGTTGAATCTTTGAGTTTCTAAACCATTTTTCTTGAGCCCGTCCGTGCAAAAAGCGTTAATAGACCAATGTGCCATATTAGCTACAGACCGAATTAGACAATTTAAACACCATTCCTTTAGAATTTTTATGACATTTGTATCTTTAAATTTAATAATTAAAATCGTATCATTAAATTAAAATGGCTTTGTCTTCGAACTCATTTTACTTCTAAACGGACATTAATGCACTTTTGCCACTTGTTATTAAAGTTTCTCGCCTCACGGATAAAAAACAATTGATAGTTTAATGAAAACAATTTGGTTCAAGGACGAATATTGTTTGCCAGATTTAAGGCTGTGTCTGGTTTTTTGGGAGCCCATATCTCTGAAACGAAGCACTTTAGGACCCATGTTTATTAGACATGTTTTACTCACAGAGACCCATAGAAAGCATATAGAAAGTTTCGGTACTCTTATCCGTAACGCCCTGTATACGCTCTATGGGGCACCGACACCGTGCCCCATAGAATTAACATGGGATATCATTTGACGGTATCTAGAAAAAAGTACCGGCTCAACATCAATGCGTTCACAGACCGTAAATGTACCATGAGCGGGCACCGTACCCCGAGAACGTTCTATGGGGCACCAGACATTGTGCCGCATAGAATTTACATGGGGTATTATTTTGACGGTATCTCACCGGGCACCATGCCGCAATAGAATTAACATGGGGTATTATATTGACGGTATTTGATGCGTTCACTGGTCGTAATTGTACTGCGAGAGAGCTGTGAACACCGTATCTCATAGAAAATACATGGAGACATTGATTTTAATATTGACCGTGAATTGTTTAAACACATATTGCGCTGATATACCCTTAAATTCCAAAGCTTGCTTAATCTACTGTTTCGAACGTGGTTTGGTGTTATACTGACAAGGAGACGACCCGAGGTGATAATCACCGATTTTGTTCAAAGTCGGGTATAATGTACACCTCTATGCAACTTGAAAAACCTGCAAGGGAAAAGTTGCGGCGGGCTTTCGTTTTGCCATGGCAACCGAAAACGTTTTTGACAACATGATTTGGAATTATTTCCATGTAAATCTGAAGGATTTTAGGGGTCCCCCAATTGACCAAATTGCATATAAACTTGATAAAATGTAATTTTTTTAATCAATTGAAATAGTTTTTTAACGTTTTTGAAATTTTCAAACTTTTTCATTTTTCATCCTCCAGATTCCCATGTTATTTTCAATCCCAAATCATGTTTTCAAAAACGTTTTCCGTTGCCATGGCAAAACGAAAGCCCATCGCAACTTTTCCCTTGCAGTTTTTTTAAGGTACACGGGGGTGTACACTATACCCGACTTTATTAATGATTTAAATTAATAAA
This sequence comes from Leiobunum rupestre, assembly GCF_980474605.1. Lineage (NCBI taxonomy): Eukaryota > Metazoa > Arthropoda > Arachnida > Opiliones > Sclerosomatidae > Leiobunum > Leiobunum rupestre. The sequence continues at coordinate 10,366,672 of NC_143384.1, read as the reverse complement.
ACGTTTTTGAATTTGAATTTGATTTGATTTGATTTGAACAAAATCGGTGATTATCACCTCGGGTCGTCTCCTTATGAGAACCAAGAGAAATTATTTAATTTGTTATTGGAGCATAATCCTACCTTAGAGTTTCACGAGGGTTTATTAGACCCAGGCAATTTAAATCCGATGTTTAGAAATTTTGAAATTCTCGACGATCTCTTATGTAAAATAGCGAATAACAAACACGTCACAAATTTACTTATACGAGGTGCGCATCATCGTAACACGTCCGTGCTAATTTTAATGCAACATTTATTTTATCACGGGAAAGAAGTTAGAACTCTCAATTTGAATTCACAGTACCTCGTAATTTTCCGTTCGGCTAGAGACGTTTCCAGCGTGTAAATTAATTTAACCGGCTTTAACCAAATTCGTTGTTTACGCGTTTCGTCAAACCATGGTGAAACCATACGTTTATTTATTCATCGACTTGAAACCAAATACCGCGGATAAATATCGGCTGCGAACGGGAATAATACTGGGCAAAGAAGCCGCGATTGTTCGTCCCGAAATAAAATCAAAATAGCTATCACAACGTCAAAACGAGTGTGTAAAAACTTGGATTTTTAAATATTTGAGCATGTGTTTTGTGAAATAGATAAAAGCTATCATTAAACTAGGGAATCGCGACACTATCTTAGCGCTGGTCGAATGTTGTTTAAATGTACTACGCGGGAATATGCAGTTAACAGATGGACAAAAGAGTCGATTGAAGAAACATCGTAAAGCCTAACATCATCTTTGCACAAAAATTCCTCTCGCTAAAAGAAAACAGATTCTAGTTCAGAAGGGTGGATTTCTCCCGTTTTTGTTAGCTCCACTTCTTTCTATCGTTAGCTCAGTCGCCGGCGCTGCGATAAGCCGCGCCATTAATAAATAAATGGCCCGAAAAATGATTTTAGTGTCTGAAGACGCTTTACGTCGAATGAAGAATGCTACTCCCGAAGATGTTCCCAGTGAAATACCATCCTTGGATAAAGAAATGAAAACGATCCTCGACGATCCCAATATGACCGAATCCGAAAAATGAACGTTTTATAATCAAATTTTGCAGCGACGCATAATATCTAATCGCCAACCAGTTGAAAACAACAGACTGTTAAAAAGAAAACGTGGTACGTAGAAATTGCGACGTCTATTCCGTCAAGTATGCTTACCGACACGATATCGTTGTGCAATTGGACATTACGTAATAGTTATCAATAAAACATTTAACACCAGTAACTGGTATTTTTTTTCAATCCCATATCTCATAATGGATGGTTGTACGGAAGTTGTAGCTGAAGGTGTCGTATCCACAATAACTATATCATTTTAAAAAAATTCAAAACTATTAACCGTCGTTTTAATTATATTAATTTTTGTAATAGTCGAATTATTCGATTTCTTAATAGTGTACTACACGACACCCACACATGGAAATTTTACTTATTACGGATATGTTAGAAAAGAAAGATCTATTACGACGTAGCGGACTCTGGTGGGTACGTGGCGTTCGATGACTATATCGTTCCGCTCGAGAAAAGGGTATCAAAGTTACGTTGGAAAATGTGAGGGAATTTTTACAAAACCAAGATACCTATACTTTACATAAAAATCCAAAGTGGCGATACAAAAGAAATAAAACGATAGTGTACAGCATTGACGATCAATGGCAAGCCGACCTCATTGACCTCCAGAAACTTTCCAGAATAAACAATGGGAATCGCTATATTATCGCGTGTATTGATATTTTTAGTAAGTACGCTTACGTCAAACCGGTGAAAAATAAGAAAGGAGAGACTATAGTGAACGCTCTAAAAAAGATATTAGATGGTGAAAGTAAACCAAAGCGAATGCAGAGTGACCACGGGAATGCGTTTGTTTGTAAAGCCGTTCAATCCGAACTAAATTCCCGCGGAATAGAATTTTTAGCGATGAACTCTGAAGTGAAAGCCAGCATCGTTGAGCGGTTTATTCGATCGTTCAAATCGAGAATGTATCGATATTTTACAGGGATAAATACTTATAAGTTCGTTGACGTGCTTCAAGAATTAGTAAGCGCCTATAATAACAGTTATCACCGAGCAATTAAATGTAAGCCCATCAATGGTAATACCAAAAATTCGAAAATAATTTTGGAAAACTTTGTACGGAGATACTGTCTTTACTCCTCCGATAAAGTACGACTTCGAAATTGGAGACATTATCAGAATAAGCAAAAACAAGGGACTATTCGAAAAAGGATATATCCCGAATTATTAGGAAGACTTATTTCGAGTGCTTAAGCAGATACCGAGACGACCGCTGGTATATAATCTGAAGGCGCTAGATTCGGAGCCCATTTTGGGAATTTTTTACAAAGAAGAAGTACAAAAGGTGCTGAAAGATCTTGACACTTGCGCGTTCAAAATTGAAAAAGTGCTCAGGAGGTGACGAAAATCTGATTATTCAGTCGGGTTACTCGTACGCTGGAAGGGGTAGTTGGGGGATAGTTGGGTTCAAGAAGTAGTCTTAGAATGAGTTTCGATATCACTCTACCATCCGATTCTTCTCTGAATTACTTGCCGGGTAATACTCTGAGCAAATTCAGAGCTTACCTTCCGGAGAATGTCAGGCTGAATGGGCCTTACGAAGTAGGTTTAGCGGAAATAAGTTATCCTAGAACGTGGAACAATATCAAAGAAGAACGGGTAGTGCAAGTTGGTACGGATGATATCATGTTCGAAGATTTTAGGTATATACCTAAAGCAAATTTCTCTTCTATCGAAGATTTACTTGAAATGTTAAAATTTGAGAATAAAAGGGTCAAGTTCAAATACCATAAACATCTGAAACGAGTTGAGGTTCATATAACTAAGAGTTTTTACTATATAATCCCTCCCGATATAGCGATGATGTTGGGGTTTTCTTTTAAGCAAGAAGGTGAATTTGAAATTATAAAATCTTCGTTAGACTCTTATACCGTAGATATGGACGTAGGATTACATTCATTGTTTGTCTATTCTGAAATCGTTGAAAATACGATCGTGGGGGACAGGAACGTACCTCTTTTATGAATTATTAACGTGAAAGGAAAAGACGGGGAAACTGTGAATACTTAATTTTCTCGTCCGCATTACCTACCCATCGCTTCTTCCAACATACAAACTATCAAAATTAATATTATGAACGACTTGGGGAACCCCGTGCAATTTGAACGCGGAAAGGTGCACGTTACTCTACATTTTAGACCGTGGATAGCCTGGCTCACTCTTTAAAAGCGAGTGTCGGGAACAAGTAGCCCTCAGTTTAATGAAAAGTAATGAATGACGAACATCATGAGACGTCCGCAATACATTTCCTCCGTAGGCGATTACGAGAGGTACTATTTAAATCAGGCTGGATAGGGATCTATCCTCGTTAATCGTGTCGTGAGTGTCTAGAGAGGCTATGGATTGGGTGACATACTCGCTTCGGCATTTCGTCGTGCCATGCCGCTTTTCAAGCGCGGAGCCCAGTTTCTAGGAAGAAAATGTATCGATACTGGAGCGAAAGTGGTGTCTGGCGTCACTAGCGGTATCCCAATTGAATCATCACTAGCCAAGAGATCTAAGAGCGCTGGTAAAGAGACATTGTTATCAGCCGCGGAAGCCGTTAAACAAATGACGGGATCTGGAATTAAAAAGAGTCGTAGATCATCGCGCAAAGTCACTCGAGCTTAAACCAAGAAGAAGAAAGCATCGTGCCTTTCTTACTCCGATATATTTTCATAAAGTCTTAGAATGGCGTTGATACATCCGAACTCTAGTGGTTGCGTGAATTCCGAATTGAACCTTTTCGAAGTCCCATAAACGCAAACGGGGATTATCGGTGGCGAATGGGTCTATACAACCCCATTTCCAGCATTAGCAACAATTCAGCGTTAACGTTTTGCATTAGTGGGAATTCTGGAGCGTACATCGACCTATCACAAACACTCTTTCACGTTCAGGATGTAAAAATGTAAAACGGATCTTACCCTAAATCCGCCGTTGTTACTCTGGTGGGAGTGGTTACCACCCAAGCGGATAATGTAGCTCCCATCAACTTGTTTTTGAACAGTCTATTTCCCGAAGTCCATTTATTTTTAAACGAAAAATCAGTTACTCCTTCGGCTCAGAATTACCCGTACAGAAGAATGTTTCAAACTATGTTAACATTTGGAAACTCTGTTAAAACGAGTCATTTCTATCGCGACACGGCGTACGAGTTCCACGATTTCGTGAATAATAAAGGTTTCTTACAAAGAGCCAGCTTCGCTTAAAAGGGAACTATAGATATGATCGGCGCTCTTTATATAGATATTTGTCAACAGCCGCGCTTCCATTTGAACTTGGTAGATTTAAAATTTGTTTTTGGGAAACCAAATACCTTATTTGGTTTACACTCTGACGTAAAATGTAAATTGGACATTAAGGGCCCGTTCCAGAGACGAAAATGTATTGTTAACTAACGAAAAAGGGGGCGTGTCTTGTTAATTAACGAAACTTTTTCAAAAACGCGTTCCAGAGACATGTTAACGAGACAAAAAGTCTTGTTTTTTGGTTCGTGGTAAACTTACATTTCTTTCAATATATCCTATCATTCCGGTGACGTTGTTTTCACCAAATACTTCGCCGAAGTCCAGCATTTTTTCGGTGTCTTTGATATCACTAAATGATACGCTGATTGGAAAAATAAATATATTGTTAAACTATCAGAAAATGAAAACATAATATTTCAAAGACGTATTTTACTTAAATACTTATTTAGATTTATAACGCAGATAATAAAATCGTTGCAAAAACTTTTATATTGTAAAACTGTTTCTTAAATAATTTAATACTTGAAGTACTATTTGTTTTTTTTTTGCCTAAAATATGTATGGCTTAAAAATCGATTTAAAACTTTTGGTCATTAAGCTCTCCTTACCCTTTGTTATTTATAAGAAATGACCGTAATATTTTCATGCGCTTACACCTTTGCTAGCTCTTAAATATACAGTAAAACTGTAAAGGACAATGGAAACCCTCTGTTAAAATGACGGCGTATAAAATGATATATTACTTGGGGCTTATTCTGGGTACAAGGAAATTTAAAGTTTTTGAGAAAGCGAAATTGAAGAAAGGTTTGTTATCTTCATTGTCCACAGAAAGCCACATGGGAATCTAAAAATTAAAAAAATTCAATAACCAGAACTCTTTTGGAAACCAGATATATAAAATTATAACATCCTTATTTTATCTATATTGGCGCATGCCCTTCAAAGTGTATAATTAAATCTTAAGATAATATTATTTAAGTTTTCCCACAATATATCAATTATATTTATTATTACAATACAATTATTAAAATGCCTCTATTTGAACCTTTTTTACTATTTCATTAAGTTAAAAAATAAAATTTTTAAAAAGTCAGAAGGGTGAAAAAAATTGGATAGTTTAGCTGGTTGATAAAATTAAACCTAATGGCTAATTTAGAATGTTTTTATTCTTATCAAGTTTAACAATATAATTTAAAATGATGAGATAGGAAGTACACCGGAAACTAAGACGTTATAGAGATGTAACATATAAAATAAAATTTAATAAACCATTAGGTTTACCTATATTTTTATTTCCAAGAAAATTGATAATTAAGCTTAATAATTAAATTAGTCTTTCAATTAGGAAGTAAAAGAAGTATAAGACTGTGTAACGTAAGGTTCTTTTTCCAATTCATGTAAGCAGAATAATTAGGTTTAAAATGGTTCAAAATAGAATTTGAATAAATGGGGAGAATTGAAGCCATTAAAATTTTCTTCTATTTAAGGGTTATGTCATTAAAATTAAAATTGAAGAAATTAAATCTATTACTCTGAATTTATTTGGAATTGCTTGATAGGCTTATTTAAAGTCTTTTTATATATTAAAGAACTTTGGACTAATGAGGATGAAAGCTATAAAGTAATTGCATTTCCCAGGATTGACCAGTAAAGACGAAATTTCTGTCAAGCCCTATTCTAATCTCGATGTTGAATTAATTGAATTTAAAGCTGAAGAAGCTTTATAAGTGTGTCTGTTCGACTATTGAATACTTACATGATGTGAGTTCGAACAGCTAAGTTTCTATTTATAGAGTTTTGAAAGTTTCTTAGTACGAAAGGACCAGGAACTATAAATTGTTAAGACTATTTAACAATGAAGGAGAATACTTAAAGCAGTTTTTTTAATTTTTGGTTTTGGGTTATTGGTTCTTATTTAATTTGGTGGGTTAAATATTTTTAGGTGCCTATGATTTTTTTGGGGATGGATGAAGTTCTAATTATTTAAAAACCAAATCGGTTGTTACTGAGCTGTTGCTCAAACTTATTCTTATGAGGTAGATAAGCTCTTATTTTATTAAGCTTAGTTTAATTGGTTGGTGTTTTTAACTTGAGAACAAAATGAGGTTTTTCTGTGGAAATATCTGGTACAACTTCTTATATTAGATGTTTGGTTTTTGTCTTGTAGTAGTCCTTTTATTTTGCTGAAGGGGAGTCTGTGTTAGTTTCTGGGTTTTGCTAGGGTAGATTTGCTTTCAGTTTTATTGCTGAGTATGGAAATATAATTTTTAAGATTATTGAGTTGTTTTTTTTTTGGTTTTTAATGATATATTTATTTGGTCTCTTATTGATGATATTTTTTTTTATTTTTGTGGGTACGACATTTTCACCCTCAAAGTGTTTCTAATAAACTGAAGATGTTAGCTTGAAAGGCTATTTAACCTTAAGTTTAAGGCTATTTTGGAATTTGGTATAGGTTAGTTATTAAGGTTGATTTAGTAAATTTAAGAAAATATAAAGGGTTGAGACCAGGTTATATTTTATAATGAAAGGGTTTATAGTAAGTAAATTTGAAGCCCACACGTTTAATCTCTTTCATTTAAAGAGGGGTCAAATTTAATGAAAAATCGACGTACTATCCTTACTCTCACTCTAAATTAAATAGGGAATATTTTTGATATAAACATAATTTCTCTAAAAAAGTATATCATTATTATGAGTTAGAGATATTTCGAAATTATAAATATATTGAATAAGAAATCTTTTTGTAATTAAAAAATGACAGCGAAAATTACTAACCTCTAATAAAATTTTGAAAGTTGCATTAGTTAAGTATTTTTAGAAAATGGTTTTAAAAACACCCTTTTTGATATAAATTAAAGATATAATTATAATAAACACGAAAACATTAACCCAAATTTATAATGGTGAAATTAAAATTAGGTGGTTAACTGCTGACATTATTATTGCTTGTGCATAAAGTTATGAAATTACTTCTGTTGAGGAAAATCTTATTCTGTTCGTCATAGCTGTGCAGTATTGCTGATTTGGAATTTTTTTACCTAAAAAACATCAGAATCACATCTTTTGACTAATAATTTAAAAGAATCAAAAAGCAATGGTTTGGTGCCGCGAATTAATAGAGTCAAATTTGGAAGTTACTAAACGTGGTTTATTTAAATAATATTATTATTGCTAGAAACCTAAATAGAACTCATAACTAAATCGCCAATTGTGGTTTATATTTAATTTGGTGTTTGGTAAAAACTTCTTTAAATGTAAAAGAGGATATCTTTAATTATCTAAAACAATTTTAAATATTAATATTTTTATTTTTGATGTATATCAAATAACCCTCGATTAATACAGATACACATTAATATTTTTATTATTTAATTGATTATTAGTTAATTTTCAACTCGCTTTATATCCAAAATGTTTAGCATGTTTCGCTCTGAAAATTCAGCGGTCAACCACTTCCGACCACCAAATTCAAAGCGTTTCATTGGCTACAGCCGTCTGTGGAGCTTCGGAGATAAAAAGTCGAAATAACTAAAGCGGGCGTTTACGAAGTCTCGCTAAAATGTCTCTGGAACGCGTTTAGGTTGACTTTCGTGAAATCGGTTTCGTTAAATTTCAAATTTCGTTATATAACGAAATTTTTGAAAATCCTCTTGAACTTAGTTTTGTTTGTGATTAGCAACTAGAAATGTTTCCATACACTTACACTCAATTTCCTTTTATCTTGAAAACACTTGTCGCTTGAAGTTTGCTAAAGCATATGCGTTGAAATCCGGTTATAGGAATGAAAAAATTGATGGAGTATCTCAAATTAATTTTACCTTGGCTCACTGACTACAAAATTGAAATAATACATAGAATAATAATAATTGAATAATTAACTAGGCTAACACCCTAGCCCCAAGTTATCCACCACCCTCTTACGCATTGTAACCCGGCCACCTGAATTAATGGCTTTAAAAGTCGCTTGATGACCTAGGCCTAAGGTATTACCCTAGCTGATTATTATTATAAGCCTTTTGAGAGAAAACCTTTATGTGGAATTTGCTTGATCAAAAATTAATGACTGAGTTAAAGATAAAACTTAGTCTTTAACAACTGCAAGGACTCTCTTCATTTTTAGATGTCGGGTAAAAATTAAAAAAACAACTTTTGGGCAAAAAGTTATTGATCTAAAAATTTGTTGTTTAAGTAAACTAATCAGGGGTCCATTTTAACCAAGTCACGGTTTCGTTATCTTCATTTCGTATTCATTGTTATTTTTTATAAAATAAATTAGTTTAATACCAGCGAGAACTAGCTATGGATTAAAAAGATTTGGAAAATATTTATCACCTATATCAACTGGTAAAAGCGGATAGGACAATTTCTTGTTGGCCCAAGCTGGTCAATCAACTAGATGAGCTTTCGCTCTGTTTATTTCATTATTTCTTCTAGTATCTAGTTGCAGAACAATTAACCACACAATCTAATAATTGATTATGAAATAAGAAAATTTAAGAACAGCGTAAGTTCTGAAAAAAAATGTTACTCGATTAAGTTTGTCTCTGTCATGCAAAGTTGAAAATTTTCGAGTTATATATTTTGTAATTGCTTCTTTGACTGAGCTGAATGGCTATATGTTAGGCAGTTTTTATCAATATATTTATATATGAATAAATTTATCATGTGCTCAGAAAGACAGTAAATTTTTAAAATCTAAAATAAAATCGGTAAATTTTTAGAGACAATTTTAATTTATTTGAGTGTTTAAAGCTGAATGGAAAAAACGTTATTTCGAAATTTATTAATGGTTTAACAGAAGCATATATGACACAGAAAGTTATATCTTCTAAACCCGTAAAGAAATTTACTAGTTTACTGAAGAATATATTTTGAGACGCAATTCTGATTCAATAGAATTATTTAAGTAGAAAATTAATTTTTACTTTCTAAATTTATTTATGGAAAACGAAATAAAGGTTTGGACCCATTTTAATGCACTTTATAATAACGACAGTCAGTCAGTTTAATCTGACAATGCTGAGACGGCGCCACACAACGTCAAAGAGTTTATCACCTTTATATTTCAACGTCCTACCGAGAATGCGTTAAGAGCCGCTATGAAATGGATGGGGGAAATCCACCTTGCGTTGTGAGTCTGAGTAAAAATCTTCCTCATTAGGACCTCGGTCAGTTTTCTAAACGAAATTAAGCATATTTTTACATCGATTCATTTGATCTTTAGTCAGAATTGAAACTTTGAAAATTGGTATATAATGCCATGGTCTAATAAACAAAACAATCAACGAATATTTGGAGCAAAATGAAAACCTGTCAAGACGTCGTGCATGATGTGATAAATGTATTTCACTTTTGTGAAAATCAAATACGAAAAGACTATTTACTTACCGAAAACAATGTTGAGCGTCCTGCATGATATGATTCATCGATCTTGTTTTTTTCTAATTTCAGCATTTTTTTAAAATATAGATTAATACCCAAGGCACGTCCTTAGGCCTAAGTCATCACGCGACTTTTAAAGCTATTAATTCATGTGGCCTGGTTACCTTTTCATGCAGCTAACTATAGATTAGAATCAATTTTAGGTTCTGATCGATATGTTAAGAAAATCGATCTTTCTTACGCTTCGATTTTTTTCGGTTACATATTTAAACACGTGATTGAATCTTATAAGGCTAATCGATTCAAAGTGTTACTGAAAAAAAAATACGTGGAAACATTGGGCCATTCGGCAACATTTTATTTTTTATACTTATTGGTTGAATACTAAACCAAACTTTGCACGGATTTTCAACACAAAATTGAAACGAGAAACTGTGGTGGTACGAAGTGAGTATTTATAAAATTTATTCACAAGTACTGAGCTTAAGACACAACGTCTTTAATATTAATTGTTATGCCGAAATTCATGCACTTTTTTTCCAAAATGGATGAAATAATTGTCAGGTTCAGCGTGAAACCAAAATAAAGCAGTCGTCATCAGCGTTCGAAACATTTGCTTCCATTAGTTCTCTTGAATTGCTGCAACTCCTCGAAGTTAATTGACATTATTCCAAGTGCTCTCACAAGAAATCTGTCATTGGAGGCTGCTTAAACTGGACACAACGCTTTTTTTAAGGGCTTACCCAAACCGTAGACAGTAGAGAGTAGGAGTTATAGCAGTAGGAATACCCTTATTTTCTGCAATTTTTCTGCAAGTGTCTACGTTTTGACACGCTTTTTTAAAAAATTTCTTACTCGCATTATTAATAGAAACGTAGTTTATATGGTAATTTCAAGAATTAATACCTAATAGCTTGTCATCGGTTAGTGTCCCTTACTCTTTGTAGGATTGTAATTTTTGTACACCCGTTATATGAACAATATTTTTTATGGTAGAAACAACTCTAGAAAATAAATTACCTAATTATGTCGTTGTATTGAAAATTTTGTTTTAGGAGCATACTAATTTGTCGCTGAACCGATTTTAGTTTGCGCCTAAGTAACCTTGACCCAATTTAATTAAAGTTATCGTTTTAATGATTATCAAATTCCATTTCATTATGAATGCAGCATAAGCCCGTAAAAAGATTCATTTTCATTATTGGCAGACTTATCTCCGCATCTAATTAAACATAGGCAAATAAATAAAACGGTGGGAGTTGGAGAACTGCTCAGATGAGAAAATTACATTAACGGAAAATTGCAGAAATGGAAAATTTGCGCAAATGGTAAACTGCACTTTTAAAGAAATGCGCAAGTGGCCACTTCGCAAATAGGAAAAGCGCAAATGAGAAAGTGCGCTTACAGGTCCAAACAACCAGCTACATGAGGGAGTCCATTTAAATACTGGATCAGCCAAGCGAGATGTGCTATCCGACATCAGGTTTAAAATGCGTTCCATGTACAAGATACCGAGCACGAACTGTAACTCATATTATGGGAGACTTACCACGGTCTCGACTTCAGTATGTTCGTGCCTTTGCGAGGACTGGCATCGACTATGCAGGAAACTTCCAACTTCGGGCCGTTGCACTTAGAAGCCGGAGTGCCGGACCACGTACAAAGCATATACAGCCCAATTCATCAGCCTTCTCAGCAGTTCTCATGGTTGATACAATCATCTGCACACAATGACGCCGTGGCAGATGATCTCTCTACCCAATGCATCAACTGGCATTTCCAACCTGCTGGCGCACCCCATTTCGGAGGAATATGGTAGGCGGGTGTCAAATCCGAGAAATTCCATCAACAAAGTGTGGTTGCTCAAACACGTCTGACGTACGAAGAATTCTCAACGATAATGTTTTAGCTGGTATCAAAACTCAATGTCAGCTAATACTTTTCCCAACCGCTATAATAATTTATTATGATAACCAAAGGTTAAATCAATTAGGACTCAAATTTATAAGGTGGATAAGGATATCCAGTTTAATACATTATTATTTATTTCAACTTGAAATTATAAATTTACAATAATTATGAATAACCTAGTACTCACCAAAAAGTCCATGTTTTTAGAGAGTTTAAAAAATTCTTTATTATTTCACACTATAGCTATCGACTGACTAACTCATCGAGGCGGTGAACGAGATATATATCTTGTGCATAAAGACAAACTTCAGTTTCGTAAAAATTAACATTTTGGCGTTAACCCAAGCGCCATCTCATTTGGAGGAGACGTACAACGGAAGGCGGGAATTTCAATTGAACCCGGCCGTTGTAACTTCTTAGATTGAGGGATGCCTTAACTCCCGGCCACTCTCATCTGATCTGACGGACCTTCGAGCATTAGCCCCGGGTCACTTCCTCATTAGTGACTCGCTTCAATCGATTCCGGACCCCGACCTGGCTCATTTACCGATATCAAGACTCCAACGATGACAGCTGCTTCAAAAACTCAAGCAGGACGTCTAAAACCCCAGGGTACGAGAATACGTTAGCAGGCTCCAACAACCCCCAAAATGGATGACGCCTTAAGGAACAATGCAGTCGAGGACAAGGTCTTATTCAAGTCTGACGTCACCTCTTTCTCTACCTAGGTCTGTTTAATAGGGTGTTTTATTTAAAAATTATATCTTTATTCGTTATCTGAATGGTTAACGTGGGTCAACATAGCTTTTACGAGGCAACATATACATCGTGGTAGCCAGTAATTCCGTTAAAAAAGTAGTCATGGGAGACGATGAAGGCAGTTCGCGGTAAGAGAAACGGTTTGTTTTTTTATTTATTTATTTATGACTTAACAAGCGCGTCATATTCACAAGGGCCAAACTCAACTATCAGTACCGGATACCTGAGATATGATATTGAAAAAAAAAAGCATCCCCAGTATCTTGTCGCTCCTAAATTATCAACGCTAAGTTATTTATTCGAATCATTGTAATTCGAGTAAAATATACTGGCACAAATGAACAATAAGTCAATTCCGAAAGACAGGGCTCCATTAAGTTACCCCCGCCCCCCCCCCCCCCCAGCATGTAATTTTCCAATTAGTTAGTGCAAAACCAAAAATATTTTACGCACCATCGGGGCAAGGCGGGAAATTCAGAAATCAAAGTAGGGGCTAAGTTAACGACAGCCCCCCATATTCGATATCGATAATAATAACATGCCTAATCGATTGCACCAACGGTGCACCACCAAAACATTTTATTGCAGCCTCATAAAAAAGGTGGGAAATTTAAAAATTAAAAATGTGCCTTAATATTCGATATTGATATAAACACGCCTAAACGATTGCACCAACGATGCATTACCATGCACCACAGATATTAATCATTGCACCATACCCCCTTTAGGAGATGTAATTGAATTTGCTCTTTCCAAGCTTTTAATAATATGAAAGTAATTAGGTGGTCCAAATGTGAGAGGGTTTAATTTTTTTTATTAAATGTGTAAATGGCAACCTCTTAAAATGTTCTTTTGTGGTTTAGTTTAAATCCTAAAACGTTTTACCTTTATCATGCAATATTAAGTGGTAGCTCAAATCAGCCGAAGTATTTGTGTTTCACGTTATCAAAATAACATGTGAAATGACTACGATATTGATTAATGAAGAAAACCAAATTTAACTAATATGAATATTTTATAATTAATAAAAATTTAAAAAAATTTACATTAATAATTCAATATTCAGTAAATCAAAAAGATAATTTCTAAACATTAACTTTACGACAGTCTGGATATAATCGGCGATGTTCCTGGACGACTTGTAGCAGGTATTGTAACTGAGGTTCATTCTTAGTTAATTTACCATTGAATTGTTCAATGAGAGCAACACCTCTTTCAGCATTATCGTTCACTACATTCATGGCTCGAAAAAATTTTAAGCCTTCTTTATAATCCATACGATTATTCCAGACCTCTTTGTGACAAAATCTTCCAAGTTCTTTTCCTTAAATGACTTTAAATCTACAGTTATTCTCTTAAAAAGTTCACTGGCATTATCTTTATTTTGTATATTATTCACCATTAGACGTTTTGTCGAAGTAGGGACTCGACTCTCAAAAAGTGCCAACCCAACTAGTTCTTCCGATAAATACCAGAGATGTCCAGCAAACGTTTTCGAGGTAGCATTGGATATAGAAGAATTTATTATTGAGTAGTCTAGGAGAGACTTAAGAAGTTCCAAATCACTGTAAGGTGCCTCTGCTGGTAGTGGAGCCGTGATCCAAGCCTTTATATACACTCGAACAGCAAATATGCAAATATCTCGCAAACTATTCACTTCTCTCTTAGTTAGCTTGAACTGACAACGGAACATATTTTCAGAGAACAAAGTACTTTTGACCACCATCTTGCGTGATGCATCGCTCCAGGGGCATTGAAACAAATTCCTCGAGGAGGAACATCTCCGAGAAATATTGTGGCGAATTCCAGAAATTCTCTGTAATCGTCTCTTAGGATAGTATCTTTGTAACTCAAATGTTTAATGGAAAAATTCAAGATAGACTCTTTGACATCTAGTAGTGAACTTGTGACATTTACATCGCTAATTGAAGTATCGAATTTGGTTTGGTTAATCCTTTCGACCATTAGTTCTGAAACCGTTTGAAGAGAAGGACATCAGGACCAGATGAAGGTCCCATGCAAACTTTAAAGGCTGTTCTTATTCTGAGCTCAATAATATGGTGTCGGCATGCCAAATGAAGCAGTTTCTTTTCAAGTTTCTTTTCCAGTAATACACAAGCGCCATTGTATTTTCCTGTATTTGAACTTGTTGTATCAAAACAAAGAGCCTGAATTTTGTTTTTCAATGCTCCAATCGAAAACAGCACTTGCTTAAGCTTCACCGGTTCCAGAAGAAAGCTTAGCGACTCCCAGCAACTGTGAAGTCCCTTGTCCTGATACCAAAACCGGAAGCCGATCGACCTTTTCCTTTCCAGTTAAATCACAAAGCAGTTGTCCATTCCAATGAACAACTAGAGAAACATCCCATTTGAATTCTGCTTTCAGTTTCGCCGCCATTTCAGATCTGTATTTCATTCGCTGTCTGCGAATTGGACTCCGGCTTAGAGTGACGTCCTCCACATTTTCACCTAAGCTCTTAGCAGTTTCAGCAATTACAAATGTTGCTTTTCGATCGGAGACATTTGATCTATCTAATGCTGCAGCCAAATGTGGAGTAAGAATGGTTTTCCGACGTTCCCGTCTACACTTAACTTTAGACGAAGAGGGAGGTATATCTGCAATTGTATTATTTTCTCCATCATATTCACTGTCTTCAGTGCTTGAACTGGAAGAAGAAACTAGATCCAACAGTGGAATTGCGTGTTTTCTCTTTCGAGATTCTTCCAAACGACGGTTAGCTTCTTGGTTATGTCTAAGGGCTGTCCTCTTCTCCCTCGCAGAAAGGGTTTTATCAACACCTTTACCAGTTTGCCTAGAGAATCCTTAAATGTTTTCATTGGAATTCTAGCTTTTTCCCAAAAATTGGCAGTTTCAATTATTGTAATTGTTGAGAACTCGCGTATAGTTGCTTTGAGTTCGTAGTGACGATAAAGAAAAAAGCCCAGTACCATACGTAGAGAAGGAAGTTTGCCACCTGTCAATTCAGAGACATATTAACCAACTAGGTAAACTTGGATTTTAGCTCTTGTAGCCATATCTTATTCAAAAACGTTCCAATCTAAATGGAAATAGTCCTTGTGGATATTAGTAACATTGACACTTGAGCAGGAAAGAATAGATATTATAGCTTACTTTCAACCTCGTTGAGCTACTTCTAAATTTTGCCCTAATCCTTTGAAATTTCTCCGGACCTATTTTCTTGTATAAAGGAAAAAAATAGTGGGTGCCACTTTAACTTTTTAAAACTTCGAAATTTTGGACCATCCCAGAAAATATTTGCTGGGGGGCAGCCTTCCACTTTCGATTTCAATAATTTAAACTAATCGAATGCACAAACGACGCACTACCATGCACCACAGCTATTTATCATTTAGTTAAGCCTAGGCCATTTGTTCATAGGAAAATACAATGCATATATTTACTCAACTTTAATGACTTCATTATTTACTTAAGTATTACTTAATGATTATGAAATTCTACTTACTTATTGCTTTGGTTGTGATGTTAATTTTATCTGCATGGCAATTTTTGGCAAAATCCGATATTACGAGCAAAGCCGTCTAAATACTCCAGGCCTTCCAATAGAATATTACATATGGGCGGCATAGACGTTTTAGCTTCACCCAGAGATGGCGACTGTACGCTAGAAAAATTCTAGTTGTGACGTCAGAGAATGCCCGGTAAATATGAATTTCAAACTTTTACTTGTCTCGAATACAGTAAACAACGATGAACTAAAAAAAGGTTTATTTTCTAAATGGAAAATTGTCAAACATTTTTTAAAATTCTAAGTAAATTTTTTTCAGGTTCAGGTACACATTTTCTATTTTATCACAGTTTTAATATGATATCACAGTGTTAAATACTTCCTAGAGAATGGTTTTTTGTTAAACTTTTTAACTCTTTCCTTAACATCGGTTATGTCTTTGGCAAAATTGTCTAACAAAGGTTGTAAATATTTTTTTAATAGGGTTGAGCTTAGCTCCTCAAATTCATCACACTCGCATTGTAGCGCCTTTGTAAAAAATGGAAAAATGCAATATTCTAATATTTCAAGGGTTTTTGTTCTTGGTATATCTTGTAATGCAGCCATTACAAAATCCGTGACCACCAGTAGAACATTGATTAAGTAATTGCTACGGTACCTTAACCCTTCTCGGTCTAGATAGTTTACGTATGTTAATATTTTAGAATTGTTTCTGGGCTGATAAAGAAGGTCAAGGCATATTGGACACGACGATTTTTCTTCTGAAACTCGCACAATGAAGTCAGCCACCATGGCAACTGCCGTGTTCCTAATTGTTACTGGACATGAATCTGTAAAGAAAAATACATTTGCAAGTTAAAATAAAGTTTTTAACAGCATATATACAGCTTTCGTACCGGCAATATTTACATTCATTACACAATTCGGAATTTTTTTCACTGCTTCTACTATGGACAAATTTGATTTCTTTAAAATGGCCAAATCTTGGATTTCTTTTAGACTTTCAATGGAACTAGTTTGAAGTTCAACGTCTCTATTGAAATTTCCATATTTTTACGGTTTAATTATTCCAATTTTGCTCCAATAGCGTTAATGCAGCTTCTAACATCCATAGTGTTATTATAGCCACCCATTTGTCGGACATGACTAAAAAATATTTCGATTCCGTCACTGGACGTTTTGCTTGTGAGAATGTAAAAGAAACCGCAATTCAAAAGATGTTTTACCAAGAGAACTGTTGACTTTGTAGTCAAGCAAGAAGCTGCATACGTTTCCTGACTAAGTACAGACCATGGTGTAGTTCCATTTTCTTGAATCATTGTGATAAATGGAAGAAAGTCATCCAAAAGCCAAGAAAGCCTTTCGTCATTTACATCGAAGAAGGGGAGTTTATTTTCATTCCTTATTCGTATATATTGATTTGGATTGCAGATATCGTGGATCTCGTACCATTTCCATGAAATATATTGTGGCTTCAAGACTTTTTCTCATTAACATCACAGAAGTTAAAATATTTTTTTATTTACCAAATATTATATTTAAATAAACTTTTACTATTAAAATGAGATTAATATGTTGTATCTTAACAATATAGAAATTTGTCCTTCAGGTAGTTTTAAAAGAACAAAAGTCTTCTTAAAGTTCACTTTCTGTTTCATATTCTAATTCATTAAGTTTTTTTGAAATATCCAATTCTGCTTTGGCCCGTTTGGCTGGAGCGAGCCGTCTTAAAACAGCTGCCACCTTTTTCCCCATCAGACCAGCTTCGTCATAATTTGCATTTGTAGAGGCAGGTTCATGACGTTTTTCAATAGCTTTTAAAAACGCGTCATCAACTGGATTTGTTTTCCTTTTCTTGCCTTTTGTCTCGGCTGTTGCTTTTGATTGCAGTTGCTCAGTAGACTTCAATATCGCCACCGAATTTATATTATCAAAAGCCATAAATAAGATTATTAAAAATGCATTTATTTATTTATAAATAAGTAATACATAATAACAATTAGCTAGGCTAATATCCAAGGAACCACCACAGGCGTAAGTTATCATGCGACTTTTAAAACCTTATAGCGGGTGGCCGCTTTAAATTGCATAGGAGGGTGGTGGCAAGCCCGCCATGCAACGAGTACCAACAGCTCCCTACACTTATTATAACAATTAACCTTCCAGCAAGTTTATATGGAAAAGGGAAACCCAAGAACTGATGGGGAAACACCTTAAACCAGTGGGGAGAGAACTTGCGAACTCCACCCGGAAGGAGTTGTTCTGAGTTTTCACTCAGTGCCACAAGCTGTGATCGAACTTAGCTTGTTTTGCTGCGAGGTGATAGTAGTTTATTTATTCCTTATTGAACATTGAACTACCTTCTCTAACTGCCTGACTAATTTCCGTATCAGGATACTAGATTGCAATAAATTTTCAGCTGGTTCAGAATTCCTTATGCAATCAAACGTAATTTCAGTACTCTTGGTTTTATGGGGTATAAGAATATTTGATGTAGTTCTGAAAAAAAATTAAGTATGTAAAAAGTACATGAAAATACTCCTGATACTTAGGGTCGATGCTTGATGAAAGGTTTCAACCGCAACATTTTCTCTAAAAAAATCATCGTCATCTTCGTCAGCCCCAGCTCCACTTGTCTTTTTGTTTCTAAACTTTCGTACTGCCTTTTCTCGGATCTTCAGCCACTCCTTTTCAATAAAAGCCGCTGTGGAATACATCATAAGAATATTATATGAAATATAATATTACAAAGATACAACCAATATTTAATTATGTGCATTACCATCTTTCCCAATTGCTTCCGATATTATAATCCAATATTTTTCTTTCATCACACGATTTTTAAATTGCTTGTGTTTTGTGTCATACAATACTACATACTTTTTTACCTCTTCTATAATACAGTTTTCTTCCATAGGTTCTTCTACAATTTCCAAAATTATCCCTTTCCAGTCCTTTAGCTAAGCCTTGGAAGCTTTTCGACATAACTATCCAGTAATACACCACTTAGGCTTTACGTGCAGCGCTCGCGGCGGCAAGTTCAAGAAACTCTAGTACGGGAATGTGTATTGCGGGAAGCTTAATTAGCAGGCGATGCCTGACGTAAGGTTGGTGTCTAAGGCTTTAAGCAGACACCATGGTTTTTTCAAAAAAAATGCCTGACGTGAGAGAAAACATTTAGGGGCCTTAGACAACCACCAACTCCCAACTTTCCCAAGGCTTAGAAAACAAAGTTCGTTAGTATGGCAACCTCTGTATCAGGCGGTTATTCTTGTTGTGTGCCTACTGTATTTGTAGAAATATAACAAAATTAAACAAAAGCTTAGCGTGGCATTCCTTTCCAAACGATCTACCATTAAGAGATATTTGGTTGAGTAAAGTAAAAGGAAAATTCAATGTTAATATCAATATAACGAAGCATACTAGGGTATGTTCATAATATTTTCTTGAAATAATAAATGTCAAGAAAAGATTTCTAAAAAAAGGTTCTGTACCTTGTTTATTTTCTTTGAATACCAATGTAAGTTATTTATAATTATATCTTGTAATGTAAACAAACCGTTAACTTTTTGTCTCATATTAGTTAGAAGACTGTTCCGGTACCATTGGTAGTTTTGGTACGCAACAAATCAGTCAATCTGCTCCACCACTGACACTCACCGCAAATTCTCAAGAACTACTGGTAATAAGGGGAGAGATTTATTTCTTCTTGAAGAAGAGTTTTAACTTTCGGGTTATCGATAAGTAAATCAACAAGATAGTTGTGTAAAAATTTAAAAACCTTTGAAATATATTTATTTTGATTACTTGTCAACATTCATATCTTGATAAAAATACATTTTAGTAGTCCGTTTTGCTAACCTTCTTATACGGTATAAACACTTCATTCCCATACAGTGGTTCGTTCTTTTTAACTCAATTTAAAATTATCTCGGGTATAAATGCATTCATGAATAAATATGTTAAACTTTGAACCATGCACTCACAAAAAATGTCATCTTTCACTATTCTGATACATATTTGTTGATCTTTTTGATTTCCAGTGTACACGAAAAAATCAAGGGCTTTCAAAAGTTGTATAATAGGCACATGTGTTATTATGAATCGCTAAAGTTTTAAATAACTGAACTCTTTTGCCCTCATCGAGTGATCTACGGTTTATTGGTCTTGGGTCGTACCGAATCTTGAGCGAGTTCTTTACTTTTGTAGGTTTTCCTGGCACACGTTTAGTTATAATTAAGTCTTTTATTGACTTGGGGTATGAAACACTGTTCCCTCCAGGGTTTATCCATTTACAAAGCCTCCCAGTACAAGTTACGTCCTCAGGCAACTCCTTTAAGCTCATGTACTCTCTTAACGCATAGAAGGTGGCAACCGCATGATGGCATTTGCCTGTAATGTTGTAATGATAAATTTTGATTAATGTTAGTCTCACAAATTTAAGAAATGTTGTAATTGTCTTACCCCGCAGTACATTCGCAGTAGCTATGCAGCATTTGCCCTTCTGGCTTGGACAATCCGATTACAATATTGTAGTTGCCCTTCTTCATTGACGGAAAGCAATTTGAACGAATTGCACATACCCTATTACTTTCTTTAAGAAGCAGGTCATTGTACTAGAGTTTTTGAATATAGCCTTCTTCAAAGAACCTAAGCCCTTTAGCTTTTCTGTTTACGTCGAATAATTTGCTAAAAGAATCTTCACAAGTTCCAGCAAAACGAGGAAGGAAACCACTTAAACATTTAACCCACGATTTATTCTTTTTATAATTGAAACCTGAAGTCCTCCATTTATTTGTGTCTAACACATTATCTGTAAAACTGATACTCGCCATAGAAAAATAGGTTTAAACTAAACTTTAATTTCTTTAAATAACCAAGCCTTGGTCAAATTAAATTTTCTGAAGTCGACGTTTACTCTAGAGAGCAACACGCAAAAATGAGGGAAAAAATTTTAATAGCAAATTCCCGTACTATAGCTTCACTTAATAGGTTATAGATGGCGCTCGTGTATTTTGCGCATGCGCAGAATATAATTCCGAATCGGTTTATTGCGTTCTGTATCCAAATAAAAATTAGTTTAAAAACAAGGGCCACTTTAATAGAAGAAATAAATATTTATCTATTTAAATAAATCAACAAAAGACTCCAAGGAAATTAGAAGGAATGATAATGCGAATGATGACTCTTGATAAGTGCAGCACAACAATATCGAAACAGTTATCACATGTTAATAACCAGCCAATGAGATCACTTCGACTCCACCGTCAACGCAAAAAAGTAGAAACCATCGAACTAGCTTCGTAAAAATTCGAAAGGGCTTCGGCCTCTTCCGTTACTACTTCGGAAAGCCGTGGGCTACCCCCCATCGGAGATGATACGAATACGAAACGGAGACGTTACGAATACGAAAGCGGCAGTGGGCGCCTAGCTTGAGGAACCTGACAATTTTCACGATGTTTCCTTTTTGAGCCTTGTATAGACGCCTTAAAAACTCAGAGGTATGGTTAATCCAATAAAATCGAAATATCTGTTCAAATGTAAGTTGCGAATATTCTTCATCAAATGTGATTGGTCAAATGCCAAAAATAACTTCCTATTTTGGTCGTTTGGGTGTTGAACTTCTGGTAAAAGTTCACCATTTCCGAACATTTTGAATGAAGAAACATTAGTTTTGGCGTTATCCGATACGACTCTCTCGACGATGAATCCAGCTTATGGAAACTGTAAATTTTACGTAGCGATATAAACGAGGAGTGGAAACTGTGTATTTTAAGAACCGATATAAACGAGGAATGGAAGGAGACTCTAAATTTTAGGTAGCGATATCAACGAAGTAGAAAACTAAATTTTAGGTAGCGATATAAACATAGCTGCACACTAAGACTTGGTCTCGGGCTCAGTCTCACCAAAATTTTTGTGTGGCCTAAGTCTCGGTCTCACTATAATTTCCCCAAAAACACAAGAGCTCGTCTCAGGTGTAACGGTTAAAAGAACGCAATTTGAACCCGTAACAGCTTTGTATATATTTTCATTTTTGAAAGCTCGTCCACCGTCCTTGTCTCTCCTTTCACACGAACCCGCTTATTGCTTATTTCGGTATTATATCACACCGACCACACCGCGGACTCTGAGTCATAGTATGTCCCGGGGAAACCTTTTATATTTTGTTTCGTTTTTGTTATTCTACGCTACCTTTTCTCCCCAGTTCGATCGAGGATGCCTATCCGAGTAGTCTAAGTCACTTGCCTGTTTTTTCTCTATAGTTTTGAAAGTTTAAATTGTATATTATATTTTGTCTATATTAAAGTATTACGTATTTTATCATCTTTAGTATTTTATTGTATAATATAACGGTCCTCCTTAGAGCCGTCTTAGTACGAATCATTGCATTGGCGCCCAACGTGCTCTCTCCCTGTGCCGTTTTTTGTTTTTTTTTTGCCCCGTTTGCCATGTTTCGGACGCCGTATCGTCCGGTGCGGCCGCCTGCGCACTCGTTTTCTGGTGGAGGAGTTGCTGATGTCGGTGGTGGACCGCCAACTCCACCGCTACTAGTTCTAGTGATTAATACCGTTACGAAAACTGTGCGTGAATGTTCTCGTTCCATGGATAACCTAACTTATGTAGGAACGCCAAGTTCGTCTCGCCGTAAAATTGCCGCAAACTTCTCAGGAATAATCCCGCAACACACTAGTATACCACGGACAACGTCTTCTCAAGCCTATCAATCGCAAGTAAAATCTCAACCTATTAAACTTCCAATATCAAACGTACCACCCAATCCTCCTCCGATTGTCCCTCATAATTCGAACCAAGCTCTAACAGATGCGTTTAATAATTTTGCATCCCAAGTTGCGTCGCAATTCCAATCACTTTGCTCGGATCTCCTCGCTTTCCGTGACGATATTCAGACAGACTTATTAAATCAAAGAAAACAAATAGATACCCTAACAAACGATTCGGCAGCTTGATTTAAGTCGGTTGAAGTGCGCCTTACGGGACTGGAAAAAGTCCCAACTCCGGTGTTACCCTTGTCCACCCAACTTAACCCAGGAATCGTTCCGATTAAACCAGGATTAACCCCATCGAATCCCGTCAATCAGTCGTCAATGTTAACTTTAGAAAGCAAAATGGGATCCCGTTCATGCTATAATTGGTTGGCGTCAGCGTCATTTAGCGGTAAAAAGAAAGAGAATGCCTTTCAATTCTTACGGAACGCAACCAAGGTGTTTACCATGAGTGGGACGCCTTCCTCGCAATGGTTTGGGGCTTATCCATAGTGCTCTTAAGGATAACGCGTCAAGATGGTTTGAGAATCGCCGTTCTGCGTTTGTCGATTGGTCGGAATTTTCGGTTATGTTCCTCGAGGAATTTCGTCATAAAACGCCGATGGAACTATTGAAGGTTGCCCTAAGCAGAGAACAAAAGATAGGGGAAATTTTTCACCATTATTTATGGGACATACAAGACGCGTACGAACAATATGACCCGTCAACGAATGAAACCGTAATCTTTGACACTGTCGTCAATAATTATCTTCCGGAGTTTCGTCGTGAACTCCGTATGATTACGACGAGAACAATTTCAGAGTTACTTCGTATCGGTCGTTTCATAACTGCTGACTTGGAGAAAACTTCCCTTTTATACGGTTCCGCGTCTCTTAAGCCTCCTAAACCAGTGGAGCAAAAGATACAAGAAATTACTGTCCTGAACGAAATGCCTTCAGCACCTCGCCCGCGTTTGAATGCTATCGAACAACAATTGGTTAAGGAACAGAAGTGTTTCTCGTGTAGGGAAATCGGGCATAAGTGAGCGAATTGCCCAAGAAAAGCGACTCTGAACGCATTATTTGCGCCGTATGCCTAAGACTGCCCACATGCTGTTGTGGAACTAAACCAAAAACACGCTATAGCATTTATTGATTCAGGCACTGCTTATTCGGCCATATCTGATTCCGAATTATCTAATCTGGGTTAAACCTTAGAAGAAATCACGCCATGGGTTAAATTAAACATGAGCCCGGCAGTAGGTCTGCAATTGCTAACCTTAGGTAAATGTATGATGGACGTGGAAATCCAGGGAATAGTTATCGAAATTGACTTTGCAGTAATACGAAATTTTAACGTGCCAGTTATATTAGGCCAGGATTTTATTAAATGAGTAGGCTTCGTTATCTTTCCCAAAAGTAACGCCTATGCATTTGAATCAAATATCAACTAGCGCTGGCCCTTATACTCATTCAACAGCGATATAAAACCTAAGGCAGAGCACAATTTCAGTAATCCAGTTGGGGACGCCCCTAGAGAGATTTTAATCATTAATGATGCTAAATGTGACGAATTTCAAAGACAATGGGATGAGAGTCAAGTGGCCTTAGCTGTCTTGTTAAACGATTTTGAAGACGTCGTTTCTTCTAAAACGCTGGGGCATACGTCCATGATCAGACACAAAATAGACACAGGAACAGCATCTCCTATCAAACGTAGACCCTATCCGTATTCATTCGCAAAACGTGAAGAAATCAAACGACAAGTCGATGGCATGCTTGAAAGAGGTATAATTGAGCCCTGCACATCACCATGGGCGTCACCAGTAGTTCTTGTTAGTAAACAAATTTCTGACCAAAAAGAAACTCCTTATCGCCTTTGCCTAGATCCTCGCGCTATAAACGAAGTTATCGTAGATGACGCCTTTCCAATTTAGAATATTCAGAATATATTAAACGGCCTGAAGGGATCTAAATATTTTGGCAGTATTGACCTTCGGTCAGGCTATTGGCAGATAGAACTAGACGAGGAATCGAGAAACAAAAGTGCTTATGTAAAGACAGAAGGCCAGTACCGGTATCTCAAAATGCCTTTTGGCCTAAAGACAGCACCGATGACTTTTCAGCGACTGATGAATGAATTATTGAAAGACTGTGGCGCTTTCGCTCTTGCTTACTTGGACGACATCCTTGTCTTCAGTCCCACACTTAAGGACCACTTGAAACACCTTGAAATAGTCCTAAAGATCCTTAGGCAAGCCAATTTAACATGCAATCTCCCGAAATGTCACTTTTTCCAAAGAAGAGTAAATTATCTGGGATTCATAGTATCAGAAGATGGAATTGAAACTAATACGGAAAAAGTATCCGCTATACGTCATTTTCCAATACCAACCAATTTGACATCACTACGGTCGTTTCTTGGAATCGTGAATTTCTATCGACAGTTTATTCCCAGAATGTCGGAAATTGCCATGCCTTTATTTCGACTAATGAAGAAAAATGTACCTTGGAGGTGGGAAACGACTGAAATGCAAGCATTTGAAAACCTAAAGAGCCAACTTGTTGAGAGCATAGTCCTAGCTTACCCAGACGTCACACAACCTTTTATACTTCAGACTGATGCCTTTCAGACTGGAGCAGCCGCAGTATTGTCACAGAAAAACAAGGAAGGTGAAGAACGAGTATTTGCGTTCGCTAGTTACATGCTAAAACCCGCTGAACAACGATATCACGCAACGGAGAGAGAGCTACTAGCGGTAGTCATCGCCGTTAAGAAATTTCGAGCTTATTTGGATGGTCAAACGTTCATACTAAGAACCGATAACAAAGCGCTAGTGTGGCTTAACAAAATGAAAGATATAAATAGCCGTCTGGTTAGATGGGCCTTACTTCTTCAGGAATTTAGCTTCATCGTTGAACATATTCCGGGGAAAGAAAACATCGTTCCTGATGCGTTATCCCGAACCGAATATCTGAAAATCGAGGATAACCTAGAAGCCTTTGAAGAGGAGGAAGACCGGCTATTTATCCCGGATGTACAACAAGATGCTAAAGAAGAAATGTAAACCTTGCCCGCTTTAACTCCGGATATTTTACGCACACATCAGAATGAAGACGAACGTCTCCAACTAATCATCGACTTTATACGCCACGGAAAATTACCGGACGTGAAACCTCTCGCTCGCTCCATTCAGAAACGCGCTTTGCATTACCTCCTTTGCGATTCCGTCCTATACCGAACAGAGACTTCGATTCATGAGGAACCGATATGGGTTCCTTGCATACCACGCTCACTGCGCGAAACAGTGATGGAACTGATCCACGATGATACAAAGGCTGGACACCTAGGTGTCGAGAAAACAATCAATCGCGCCAAATATCGTTGCTTCTGGGAAGGTATGGCACGAGATTGTAAGAATTACGTTTTATCATGCGACCTTTGTCAAAAAGCTAAACCGAAACACGAGAAGACTACGGGTTTCTTACAGCCAATTGCACCCATCTCGCCAGGTGAAGTCTATAGTATCGATTTAGTAGGACCTTTGCCACCAAGTTCTAAACAATGCTCATTTATATTAGTTATCGTAGACACTTTTTCGAAATGGTTAGAGGCTTACCCGTTACGTCGTGCCACTGCCTCTGCAGTTCGTAAACTAACGTATGAACACATGTGTCGACATGGAGTGCCCCGAATGATTATCACGGATAATGGAAGTCAGTTTAGATGAAAATTGTTTGAGGAGATGTGCGGAAATAATGGAATTGAGCACCATAGTACGTCGGTGTATCACCCACAAGCAAACATGGTCGAACGATACAACCGGTCTCTAAAACAAATATTGCGCATTTACGTTCATGATACTCATCGTAACTGGGATGTTCGCCTACCCGATGCAGTACTCGCCTTAAATTCCGCCGTGAATTCGACTACAGGATTTACACCAGCTCAGCTAATCTTCGGTCGAGCCCTGCGTTTACCTGTAGGAAATGCCCTCTCGCGACCGCCCGATAAACCGCTAACTATGGAGGACTACATGGACAAAATTGAACGCGTGATGTCAGCTATGTAACGCCGAATTCGTGACAATATAGCAAAGTCACAGCAACGACAAAAACGTAACTACGATGTACGTCGACGCGCTATCAATATCCGCGTTGGGGATTGGGTTGTGGTATGGTCGCATCCACACTCATCCAAAGAAGAAGGAATCACGGCCAAATTAGCCCTTCTGTATTTGGGCCCGTATCGCGTAGTCCGTACAGCGGGTGACCTTGCATTTCATTTGGAAGATGAAAACGGGAAATCCGTTGGCACCCAACACGTGTCCCACCTTAAACTGTACACTCGACGATGGACTGAACTGGAAAACACTTCCCAAACCAGTCAACCTGTGGTTGTTGAGCGGCCAAACACCCGAGTTTTTCGTCCTAGCACTAAAAAAAAACTATGCCAAACTCGCGGGCTTTCGGTATTAAATTTTCATTGGTCAGTGTAAATAATGTATAATAGGAATATGTGTATGGCATAATTTTAGTATATTTTAACGTGTATTGCGTTCTCATACTTGTTTTTATATAGCGTATGTTAATTTTAGTGAATAACATTATTGTATGGAATGATAACTGTGTTTTTTTTTGTTTTGTTTATTCCGTGTGGGTAGTAGATAATAGTAACTATACCTAGAAGGGAAAATTATTTTATAATTGTCTAGTTCAATAGGAGAAAAGTGCCAATGCTAGATAAATGCCGTAACCCATATAGTCATTTGCCATAATGATGTAAAATATATTTGTCGTCTAGGTCATTAGTGTTTAAAGCACAATGCTAGAAATCAAGCCATTTGATATAGAAAAAAAAAAGAAAAGAAACAATGTCTGTTGAGCCTTATTTTTCTATATCAATATTGTTGTTGGGAATAAGCTATAGTTTGTTTCATTATAAGTTATTTTTTTTATTGGCCTTTGGAAAGTTTTGTGTTCATTTTACTTTTAATTCTGGGGTCCGCTATTTTTGTTTTTGTATTATATATTCTTATTACTCGCATTTTCTTTGAATATTGTTTAAGTGGAGGGGGGTGTAACGGTTAAAAGAACGCAATTTGAACCCGTAACAGCTTTGTATATATTTTCTTTTTTGAAAGCTCGTCCACCGTCCTTGTCTCTCCTTTCACACGAACCCGCTTATTGCTTATTTCGGTATTATATCACACCGACCCCACCGCTGACTCTGAGTCATAGCATGTCCCGGGGAAACCTTTCATATTTAGTTTCGTTTTTGTTATTCTACTCTACCTTTTCTCCCCAGTTCGATCGAGAATGCCTATCCGAGTAGTCTAACTCACTTGCCTGTTTTTTTGGCTATAGTTTTGATAGTTTAAAGTGTATGTTATAGTTTGTCTATATTGAAGTATTACGTATTTTATCATCTTTAGTATTTTATTTTATAATATAATGGTCCTCCTTACAGTTGTCTTAGTACGAACCATTACAAAGGCTCATAAGTTTTTTTCCTAAATACGAGAGATCGTCTCGGGCTCATCAATATTTTTTTTTAAAACGAGAGCTCGTCTCGGGCTCATATTTTTTTCTCCCAAACACAAGAGCTCGTCTCGAATTCACAATTCCTCTCCCTAAACATTTGAGCTTGTCTCGGGATCATACTTATTTATGTTACTAACAAGGGCTCGTGTCAGTCTCATAAGAATTTGCGTAACTCGTGGGGCTCATTACAATCGGTTAATATCTTTTTGAAGTTTTATTATATTTTTTTATTTTGATATATAAATCCTAA
Source organism: Leiobunum rupestre (assembly GCF_980474605.1). NCBI lineage: Eukaryota > Metazoa > Arthropoda > Arachnida > Opiliones > Sclerosomatidae > Leiobunum > Leiobunum rupestre. The sequence continues at coordinate 10,338,225 of NC_143384.1, read as the reverse complement.
GTCAAACGAAACAGCTGGGCGACCACGTCTGGTATTCTCTTCACTACAACAATTTTCGATAATTCTAGAAGGTAGTTCACTTTGGACCAATCAGAAAACGATTGAGTGAAATCACGTTGTCCGAAATAGCCAACGTAAATTCCGTATTAACCTAGTAGGCCAGAGCTCTCTTCAAGGGCGACACGGCCAACTGTGATCACGCGCTGTTCGCTCTTTAGCTACGACGCAAACAGCACGTAATCAAAGTTGGTCGTGTCGGTGAGAAAGAAAGCGTGGCCAAGGGGAACATGATGGTGCAAAAATGGACACATAACCGTTTCTTAAAAATTGAAAGGTCTCATATCGGGCTCGTTACAAAAAATGGTATCAGCTCAGACTCGTTGTAACACACTATATTAAATTGGACTCAGCTCAGGCTCACAGCAATTTACTATATTTTAATTGTCTCGAGCTCACACAAATACGCTATATTAAAATGGTCTCATCTTGGGCTCAAATTAAATGACCACAACGTTTTGGTCTCTTCTCGGGTTCGTATCATTCTCAAAATAACGGCTGGGCTCAGTCTCAAATAGAGCTCTTGCTCTTAGTGTGAGACGAGCCCGTTCAGCTATGGATATAAACGAGGAATGGAAACAGTAAATCCATCACATTTATCGCGGTCACTTTCTAATACTGGTGTTCGGAGCCTTAATTCAAAGCTCGATGGGGCGCTCAGAATGTCTCTCTTGCAATAATTACAAGATTGTTATTTTTGTTTTAAGAATTACAACGGAGAGAAGGGTGTCCCGCTGGTGATTGAGAATTTCATTCTCAATCACCAGAAGGACACAAAGCTGTAGCTTGGCTCCCGCCGTTCCCTCCGTTCACCCGCGCCTCTCCCCCATCTCAATCACCAGAATTTCTAATCACCAGAATTTCTAATCACCAGAATTTCTAATCACCAGATTCTCGTTCACCCGCGCCTCTCCCCCTTAATCACCAGATTCTCGTTCACCCGCGCCTCTCCCCCTTAATCACCAGAATTTCTAATCACCAGATTCTCGTTCACCCGCGCCTCTCCCCCTTAATCACCAGAATTTCTAATCACCAGATTCTCGTTCACCAGCTGCTTTCTCCCATCCCCATTCTCCAAAATTAGTTTTGCTCGCGCAGATATCTGGAGATTAGATTTTTACCCGTTTGCTTATCGCTTCCGAACTCCTTAATTTCTAATCTCTAGGTAATAAAAACAAGTTATTTACATTTAATTTTTTATTTTAGAACTTTGTTTTACATGTTAGTAGGTACTATCAGATATTCCATTAGATGGTTATCTTGTACATTACACAATTAAAACAAATTAAAGTAGTTAAGTTTACAGGCATTTAAATGGAGTGAAACGATCTCCTGCAACTTAATTTAATTAAAAGTTCTAACTCACGTATTTGTAGTGTTTAGCAGCAGTATCGTCTTCTTCTTCTTCTTCAGGTACAGGTGAGATGCATTTGTCAGAGACCGTAGTTAGTTTTGGCGTCGGGGGAATGTCCCATTCTAGCGAAAGGTACTTTTTTTCCGATGGTGAATTATCCCTCGACGGACAGTGTGGAAAGCATCTGGCGTGTTCAAGTTCTGGTACGTCTCCTGATTCCCAGTGTTCTAAGATTCCATGGCATTTGTAACATCGTACTTCATCGCCCCGCTGAATATAGTAGAATCCAGCCTTCGCTAGTTGCTCCTTAGTGACGTGCGGATTTTTCCAGTGACGAAACGTTTCAAGTCGATACACTTCAATGTCCATAGCTGATCTAGACCAAAAACGTTCTATAGTTTCAAATGATACATTCTCTAAGCCTACATTTACCCCTAAGTCTACTAAACCTAATTTTATCAATATGGTTAAATTTCTACGCTAAAATTCTCAATATAAACGCTTTTTTCAATATGCAAATTGTTTTAAATATGTCTAAAAATATAGTCTATTACAAAGAAAAAATAGTTACTTACTTTACGGGTAGAAATCCATTGTCGAGCTGTAGAAAAGACTGAGCGATCCGTCAGCAGGTCTTTACTCGTCAATGCGCCGTAGAGAAATGACGCACGGAAGATTAATTTATTCCTATCTTGTTGAGAATAATTCATCACGTGATCTAAACTTCAAATAACCCTCAAATTCTATTGGCTGTCTCTCTCTGACAGTTTAAACTGCCTCTAATGATTGACGGCACATATTAACCCACTTGAGTATTTGGAAAAAACCCTTTGCTACTCGAAGGAGAGTTTTGGAAATACCACGTTGACGATATCAAAATCGAGCTCTCACTTGAAAATGTTTACGGAAAACAATCCTCTTGGAAAATTGAGTTACGTAGAAGATTGCTAAAAAATGGCTAAGTGTTATGTTTTTTTGCAATAATGAGTCTTATTTTTTACATTTTAAAGTATTTATTAAGAGTGAAAAATCCTATGACTACACTGACGGCATATCTTAAGTACCGGTGGAAAAAAATCCATTGCTCAAAGTTCAGTTATCTTATTAAACGTGCTCGTGCACAGAAAAATGAACGAGTCACGTGATAGTAACTTAATTTCTACGCTAATCTTACCCCTACTAGACCTAATTTCTGTCTAATACATTTCCAATATATATATATAAAAGAATGCCTAAAAATATCATTTTAAATATAATAAAATAGCCTAGCTGATTATTATTATTATTATTATAACTTACTTTTCAGCGTGACCTTCAATGACTATTCCCAATGCTAAGACTCTTTATTGAGATAACGAAAACTGTAACTAAGAATTGATTCCCATGACTACCCTGACGACATATCTTAAGTACCAGTGGAAAAAAATCCATTGCTCAAAGTTCAGTTATCTTATTAATCGGGTGCGCGCGCACAGAAAATGAAAGTCACGTGAGAATCGGTACGTCACTGAAAATAGGGGGAAGTGTCATCACTAGAGTTCTTTTATCAATATATTTAATTAAGGATTATTTCAAAGTTAAATGGCGCCATGGTTCTCAAAGCAGTGATATTAAAAGATCCTAACGGGTGGAATTGGAGAAACGCTAAAAATATTCTCGACATATTCATTCTCCCTGAGTATAAATAAATAAATAAATAAATAAATAAATAAATACATTCTTGGCGTAGTAGTAGGATTTTAAGAAAAAAATTAAATACGGAAAATCAATTATTTTATTTTAAAGGTTTTGTGATTTCCCACCAAACAATTTCAACATCTTCAATGTAGGCTGAAGATGCTTCGTTTTATTCAGCGTTGGGTAAATCGCCGTGTAAAAAAGCATCTAGCATTGCATTAACTTTTTCCTCCTCCTCGTCCGAGACCCCTACAATACGTCTCTCGATCTATAAAGTAAAGAAATCAAAATAAGCTAAACGATAATCCATACCTTCTATTCACTAGTTCAATTTATCACTGTCTCATATATCTACTATCGTACATACATACATACATACATACATACACTAACTTACTAACGCTTTAAAGTAAATCGAATAATAATAATAATTAGATCAAAACAAATTTCAAGCTTACGTTAATGTATTCCCTCGAGTGAGGGCCCAATCTTTGAAAAATCTTCTCAATGACGACATGGGTAGCTAGATGGGCGTCGATGTAACCTTCGTCCTCTTGCAGGTTCAATTCACGTAAATACCAGTTTTTATATTTTCTTAACATTATTTCTAACGTTCTAAACGAAAATTGTTTTTCGGTTGGCATATCCGGCTTAAAAGAAAACCTAAGAACAGCTTTAGTTACACGCATATCCACGTTATTATCCATAGCTAATATTTAGCCCTTAAACTTGCTCGTAATTACGAAGAATGTAAAAATATAGAATGTTCGCTCCTATATTTATACCAAATCAGAAATCACTTGAAATAATAACTTCATTTGGTACTTAAAAACGGTGAGATGAAGGGAGAGGTGGGAGGAGGGGTTTGGTAATTTATAAATTTTTATAATCAAATGTACCATAACAAAAGTATATAAATAATACAAGAAGTGTACTAATTAGAATTTTCGCTCGCCAGGTAATTTCGTTTGATTTCCGTTTCGCACGGACGCAGATAACATGGTAACGCGACTACAGCGAACCGATAAAGCTAATTAATAAAATATTGTCAACCATTTGAAATTAGAAATGTTAAAATAAAACTTTTACAGATAAATCTAATTTATAAAATATTGCCAATTGAGGGTTTGCAAGTTAGTTTGATTATAGGTTTTGAGTGTTAGAAAAAACTGCGTTTCGCTACATTACACGGTGCGTTTAAGAGGTTAGAGGTTAGAGGGAGAGCAAAGACTATTTATACGCTTCGCTTCGCTTAGATACGCATATGCTTTGTTGACCTCTTCAAGAGTTACAGACCTAGACCAATCAACATTTTCTGTAGACTTTCGGTTAAAGGCTGAAAATAAGATAGAAGACTTAATCAATATGTTTGGTGAAATATATTTTTCTCTGGAAGTTTGTGTAAATATGACTCAATTTTCATGATGACTATCAATTAGTTTCAACTTCCACATTAACAACCAAGGCTTCAACTTCTTTATAGATATTACTTAGAAATAACGCTAAATACAGGGTTAAATTCAATTCAAAATAAAAGACCATGACAATAAAAAAATATAAATCGCGAAGAAAATGAAGTAACGCGACTTTTAAAATTAGTATAAAATGTTTAAACCCTCTGAAAACGTGAAAATTCATATAGGACAAAACCCAAATACATGTTTACTGAGTTTAGCACTCTACTTTTTCAATCCTCTATTCTCAATGGTGACCTCTATTTTTACCATCGTCTGCTTCGTAAACTTTATGGATGCATTGGGAGGGCTCAAATTAAGCTTAGGGGATACACTTCTTGTTTAATTTATATACTTCTAACCATATTAAAGTATCAATTTTAATTAAAGGAATTCAACTTAAGTGTTGTTTTGCTATCTGAAATTCGAAAACAAAGAAGGTAGTACAGGGGTACTTAAGTTGATTTTAATATTTTTTTAGAAATAACTTAAGTATACAGCGAAATAATCATTAGTGGTATCTAATTTTTTTAAGTGCCCACATACTTCTCATCTCGTATAAAAGGGGGTCATTTTTGTACTATAAAACCATTCCATTCCTGAAATCCGCTACAGGAAAATCTGCAAAGGGATAAAAAACAATATATATATATATATATATATATATATATATATATATATATATATATATATATAGCTTAAATCAAATAAATAAATAAATATATTCCTTATGGATTATAAGTTCGCGAAAGGTGTGTATTATATTTAATTTCTTACATTTCGTATCATTATTTAATGATTATTTATTTTTTAAAAAAGTATGTCTTACTCTGAAGTCACACTCTGGTTTTGGAGTTACAGCTTCAATTTTTGATGGCGCCCCCGCCGTGTACTTAACAAACGGTGTCAATAGTACCGTTGTCTCAATTCAATCTTGGGATTGTCTTACTGAAAAATGGTCCTATGTCATTGACGCTCTGGGGTTACAAACAGGAATACGAATTACTCTACCAACGCCTACTATTGAGCAGTATTCGGATTGCTGTTACAACCATTACTTTCGCGTAACGTCGACAGGCGGAGAGTTTAATTGGATTCTGCAACCATTTAGTCAAAAGTATTTGCTAGATGAAATGTGTTTAACTGGGAGTTTGACGCTTAGCGTACCCCAGGTAATTGCGTTCGATCAGTGTAAACCCAGAATTGATGAGCAACTTTCCGTACTTCGGCAAAATCAATCATCCATCACCACAATGTATGAAGTTCTCGAACAAAAATTCAGAACTTTCTATAGTGTTTTCAAACCTTTGGAGAGGAGAGAGAATCCCTGTGGCTTTTTAGAACTATACAGTGGATTCCGTCTCTCAAACGACTATTCTAAGCCTTTGGAAAACCTCTTTTTAGAAAAATTCTGTGGGAATTGCCCCTTTGAAATATATTCTCTAATGAATTATTGTTTGAACGATATAAAACATTTACAATTACTGTTGGGAGACATACTGTAATTTTCTAAACAATAAACAAATACGAACCATTTTCATGTTTTATTATTAGGAATATGGATGAAAAAAAACACACATTAAATATTTATTTCAAATATCTGTAGAACCAGCCTCTCGATCCTCTTTCTGTATCTTCTTCAATTTGATAATACAAACCAAAACAGGAAAATTGAAATAATAATAATAATAATTTTGGAGGGTGGAACATATCAATTTAACTCACATGGCATTCCATAGGAACTGGTATCGAAATACATTCGCAGATAAGTTGAGCTATTCGATCGCCTCTGAAGATTTTAAATGCGTTTTTCCCGTGATTAATCAAGACAACTCCTATTGTACCAGTGTAATCTTTATCTATCACACCTGCTAAAACATCAATACCATGTTTTACTGAAAGACCCGAACGAGGGGCTAGAAATAAATAAATAAATATAAAACATGGTATTCGTTTAATAAATATATATATATATATAATATTACCAATACGTCCGTAGCAGAAATCAGGTATAACTACACTTAAATCAGTATTTATTAGCTCTCTTGCCATGGGGGCTACAACATAGTTATATGCACTACATAAATCAAGACCTGCAGAGCCAGGTGTTTCTCGAGTAGGCGCGCATGCATATTTCGTTAATCTTACGAATTTCAGAATTTGCTGAGGAATTTCCATTATGGATAAATATTAAAGACAAATATTAAAAGATTAAGCTAAGCAATTTACGAGCGACGTCCTAGCGTACTTGTAATTAAGAAAGTAAGTACTTAGTTTTACGATTTTGCTTAAAACTATGATTTTAAATCGATAAAGTGAAACACGTAAAGTGTCCCTGACCAAAATTGTTTCACAAACATCTGTACCGTTTAATAAGATACGAGTATGATAACGATTTCTAGAGCCCTATGTTCGATAATGATTCATTAGGAAAATTTGAATATAGTTTAAATTTTTAATTACTTATTTTTGGGTTGACTACCAATTTGGAGGACTACTGTTTTGATTTTGATATAACTAAATTTGATTGGTTTTCGAAAAGTTATTGAAGTTTAGTAAATTATATCCTTCGCATACTTAAATTATGCCTTTTCACAATCAATGTAATTTAAATAAAGTTATTGAAAGATTGAAGCATTCTTTTTGTATACTTAGATGGAATCATATATTACCTACTTTATCAAGTCAAAGTTTAGTAAATTATACCCAGGATATAAGTTATCATGTTGACTTATAACCCTAACTTAATAATTTAAGCAATTCTTTTCTCTCTCTCTCTTAAAGAATCACAAACATCTGTACCGTTTAATAAGATACGAGTATGATAACGATTTCTAGAGCCCTATGTTTGATAATGATTCATTAGGAAAATTTGAATATAGTTTAAATTTTTAATTACTTATTTTTGGGTTTACTACCAATTTGGACGACTACTGTTTTGATTTTGATATAACTAAATTTGATTGGTTTTCGAAAAGTTATTGAAGTTTAGTAAATTATATCCTTCGCATACTTAAATTATGCCTTTTCACAATCAATGTAATTTAAATAAAGTTATTGAAAGATTGAAGCATTCTTTTTGTATACTTAGATGGAATCATATATTACCTACTTTATCAAGTCAAAGTTTAGTAAATTATACCCAGGATATAAGTTATCATGTTGACTTATAACCCTAACTTAATAATTTAAGCAATTCTTTTCTCTCTCTCTCTTAAAGAAATCTTATTGTAATAAGCTTAAAAATTTAGGAATAGACATTTATTTGTAAATTATTCGCAATTTTATTTATTTATTTATCTATTTATAAAACGAACTACAGTTCGGTCTCTGGGAGGCTTAGGGTAATGACAGCATCCCATAAAATCGAACGCTGAGCACTCCTCCTGTCGACGGCTTCTCTTCGACCCTCTTCTTCCACAGTACGTACAGCGGAGATGGGGCGGGAACTCCTTTATAAGATGCCCTGGGATGTGTTTGGTATAGACATTACCATGTCGAAAAATTACTCCCATTTGATAATGCGCGCACTCTCGACCCCAGCAAAAGAAGAGTCCTCCGCCTCTTACTGCCAATTCTTCCGTACATTCGCCGCAGTGAAAGCAAATCATAGATTCGGTTGTCGTACCGACGTACTCATTTCCCGAGGCCAAAGTTATGGAAATAGGATCCATTACTATAAAATTAGTAAGAATGAATGATTGAATATAATATATATACAGGGTCTTTTTTTTTGCTCGGAAAAGTGTTTTTTTTCAAAAACTATTTATAGTACCGATTTCAAATTTGGAAGGTCAATTCTCTATACCGGGGGACATCAGTTTGAGAAATTTGAGCGTTTTCGGTAATGTTTTTCACCAATTTTGAAAAATTATTTTTCGACCACTAGGTGCGAGATAAAAAATTTCTATTATAAAGTTGTAGGCCGTCATCGAAAACCCTTAAAACTTGTTCACTCGACGAAAAACAATTTATTTATCAGTGAAAATTCGAGCTTGAAAAATTTACAAGTTGGTGAAGCCAAATTACGATTGTTTGAAACGATAATTGAAACCGAATTACCTAATCCAGTTGAAACTTTGGTTAAAAAAACGACCGGATTTAAAAAACACGGGGCTATAGGTCAATCCTAAACATGCATTAGGTATTTAAAGGAAAACTTTGGGAGATTATTATCAGTGTTTGATAATATTTGGAACAATGCCTCGTTATTCAGTAGCTGAGCGTACCGAGATAGTTGCCATTTACTATGGAGAAGCAGCGCAAAACCTTAGAAGAGTGACTGAAATCTTCGCAGAAAGACATCCAAATGGAGCACCATCTGTAAATACAGTAAGACGAGCAATTCACGATTTCAATTAATTTGGTAACTTGCAACCTAGGTTTCGCGGATTGGGTCAATCGGATTTAGACTTCGAGAACAATGTACTCGCGTACTTTGTGGCATATCCTCGTCACAGTTGCGCTAACGCCGCTGCTGATTTGGGTTGTTCTGCAAATCGTGTGTGGAAAATTCTTCGTAAGAATCGCTATCACCCATACAGAGCTACGCTCCACCAAGGACTAATTGACGGAGACCATAAAGACGTTATGAATTTAGCAACTGGTTACTAAATGCTGTCCAAGAAGATAGACAATTTTTGCGCCATGTTTTGTTCTCCGACGAAGCGTCATTTTCTAGAGATGGGCCCTTTAATCATCAAAACAGCCATCTTTGGTCTGACATCAACCCACATTGGGGTTTTGAATATCATCACCAGGTTCAATTTGAACGGGTCAATGTTTGGGTTGGACTTGTTGGAAACCGTTTGATTGGTCCCTTTTTCCTGCCGACGAACCTCAACGGCCAAAGGTATTTACATTTTCTACAGAACGAACTGAGTGACGCAATTGACGACCTTCCATTGGCTGAAAGACGTCAGTTGTGGTTTCAGCAAGATGGCGCCCCTCCGCATTTTTCCCGGCAAGTAACTGAGCACCTCAACAACGAGTTTCCTGAAAGGTGGATAGGGAGAAATGGTCCAGTGCATTGGCCAGCAAGGTCACCTGACCTAACACCGCTGGATTATTTTCTCTGGGGATTCGTTAAAGCAAAGGTATACGCCACGCCCATTGAAACTAGGGAGGAACTCATTAGACGAATAATCAGTGCTTGCCGAGACGTCACACCAGAAATGGTAGAGAAAGCGTTTGAGAACTTAATTGTTCGCGCACAAACCTGTGTTGCAGCCAATGGTGATATTATTGAAAATGTTTTGTAAAAATTTATGTGAATAAAATATCTGCATTTAAAAACCAAACGTGTACATTTTTTCAAGTGTGAAAACTCTACTAGGTTTGTATTAGACTTGTTCCCTTTTCAATTATCGTTTCAAACAATCGTAATTTGGCTTCACCAACTTGTAAATTTTTCAAGCTCGAATTTTCACTGATAAATAAGTTGTTTTTCGTCGAGTGAACAATTTTTAAGGGTTTTCGATGACGGCCTACAACTTTATAATAGAAATTTTTTATCTCGCACCTAGTGGTCGAAAAATAATTTTTCAAAATTGGTGAAAAACATTACCGAAAACGCTCAAATTTCTCAAACTGATGTCCCCCGGTATAGAGAATTGACCTTCCAAATTTGAAATCGGTACTATAAATAGTTTTTGAAAAAAAACACTTTTCCGAGCAAAAAAAAAGACCCTGTATATATATACAAAGTTTAGAATTTACAATTGAGGTATTTCTACGTGCTTAGTCCCTCGAGCCGATTCCGAACGAATTGGCTGTTTTCTTAATACTATCTCTCAATTTTTCTGTTTACCCTTTTTATACTCGAAGGGGGGTGAGGGGAGTGGACGAGAAAACTTTTCGAAAACCAATCAAATTTAGTTATATCAAAATCAAAACAGTAGTCCTCCAAATTGGTAGTCAACCCAAAAATAAGTAATTAAAAATTTAAACTATATTCAAATTTTCCTAATGAATCATTATCGAACATAGGGCTCTAGAAATCGTTATCATACTCGTATCTTATTAAACGGTACAGATGTTTGTGAAACAATTTTGGTCAGGGACACTTTACGTGTTTCACTTTATCGATTTAAAATCATAGTTTTAAGCAAAATCGTAAAACTAAGTACTTACTTTCTTAATTACAAGTACGCTAGGACGTCGCTCGTAAATTGCTTAGCTTAATCTTTTAATATTTGTCTTTAATATTTATCCATAATGGAAATTCCTCAGCAAATTCTGAAATTCGTAAGATTAACGAAATATGCATGCGCGCCTACTCGAGAAACACCTGGCTCTGCAGGTCTTGATTTATGTAGTGCATATAACTATGTTGTAGCCCCCATGGCAAGATAGCTAATAAATACTGATTTAAGTGTAGTTATACCTGATTTCTGCTACGGACGTATTGGTAATATTATATATATATATATATTTATTAAACGAATACCATGTTTTATATTTATTTATTTATTTCTAGCCCCTCGTTCGGGTCTTTCAGTAAAACATGGTATTGATGTTTTAGCAGGTGTGATAGATAAAGATTACACTGGTACAATAGGAGTTGTCTTGATTAATCACGGGAAAAACGCATTTAAAATCTTCAGAGGCGATCGAATAGCTCAACTTATCTGCGAATGTATTTCGATACCAGTTCCTATGGAATGCCATGTGAGTTAAATTGATATGTTCCACCCTCCAAAATTATTATTATTATTATTTCAATTTTCCTGTTTTGGTTTGTATTATCAAATTGAAGAAGATACAGAAAGAGGATCGAGAGGCTTCGGTTCTACAGATATTTGAAATAAATATTTATTGTGTGTTTTTTTTCATCCATATTCCTAATAATAAAACATGAAAATGGTTCGTATTTGTTTATTGTTTAGAAAATTACAGTATGTCTCCCAACAGTAATTGTAAATGTTTTATATCGTTCAAACAATAATTCATTAGAGAATATATTTCAAAGGGGCAATTCCCACAGAATTTTTCTAAAAAGAGGTTTTCCAAAGGCTTAGAATAGTCGTTTGAGAGACGGAATCCACTGTATAGTTCTAAAAAGCCACAGGGATTCTCTCTCCTCTCTAAAGGTTTGAAAACACTATAGAAAGTTCTGAATTTTTGTTCGAGAACTTCATACATTGTGGTGATGGATGATTGATTTTGCCGAAGTACGGAAAGTTGCTCATCAATTCTGGGTTTACACTGATCGAACGCAATTACCTGGGGTACGCTAAGCGTCAAACTCCCAGTTAAACACATTTCATCTAGCAAATACTTTTGACTAAATGGTTGCAGAATCCAATTAAACTCTCCGCCTGTCGACGTTACGCGAAAGTAATGGTTGTAACAGCAATCCGAATACTGCTCAATAGTAGGCGTTGGTAGAGTAATTCGTATTCCTGTTTGTAACCCCAGAGCGTCAATGACATAGGACCATTTTTCAGTAAGACAATCCCAAGATTGAATTGAGACAACGGTACTATTGACACCGTTTGTTAAGTACACGGCGGGGGCGCCATCAAAAATTGAAGCTGTAACTCCAAAACCAGAGTGTGACTTCAGAGTAAGACATACTTTTTTAAAAAATAAAAAATCATTAAATAATGATACGAAATGTAAGAAATTAAATATAATACACACCTTTCGCGAACTTATAATCCATAAGGAATATATTTATTTATTTATTTGATTTAAGCTATATATATATATATATATACTACCTTCTTTGTTTTCGAATTTCAGATAGCAAAACAACACTTAAGTTGAATTCCTTTAATTAAAATTGATACTTTAATATGGTTAGAAGTATATAAATTAAACAAGAAGTGTATCCCCTTAGCTTAATTTGAGCCCTCCCAATGCATCCATAAAGTTTACGAAGCAGACGATGGTAAAAATAGAGGTCACCATTGAGAATAGAGGATTGAAAAAGTAGAGTGCTAAGCTCAGTAAACATGTATTTGGGTTTTGTCCTATATGAATTTTCACGTTTTCAGAGGGTTTAAACATTTTATACTAATTTTAAAAGTCGCGTTACTTCATTTTCTTCGCGATTTATATTTTTTTATTGTCATGGTCTTTTATTTTGAATTGAATTTAACCCTGTATTTAGCGTTATTTCTAAGTAATATCTATAAAGAAGTTGAAGCCTTGGTTGTTAATGTGGAAGTTGAAACTAATTGATAGTCATCATGAAAATTGAGTCATATTTACACAAACTTCCAGAGAAAAATATATTTCACCAAACATATTGATTAAGTCTTCTATCTTATTTTCAGCCTTTAACCGAAAGTCTACAGAAAATGTTGATTGGTCTAGGTCTGTAACTCTTGAAGAGGTCAACAAAGCATATGCGTATCTAAGCGAAGCGAAGCGTATAAATAGTCTTTGCTCTCCCTCTAACCTCTAACCTCTTAAACGCACCGTGTAATGTAGCGAAACGCAGTTTTTTCTAACACTCAAAACCTATAATCAAACTAACTTGCAAACCCTCAATTGGCAATATTTTATAAATTAGATTTATCTGTAAAAGTTTTATTTTAACATTTCTAATTTCAAATGGTTGACAATATTTTATTAATTAGCTTTATCGGTTCGCTGTAGTCGCGTTACCATGTTATCTGCGTCCGTGCGAAACGGAAATCAAACGAAATTACCTGGCGAGCGAAAATTCTAATTAGTACACTTCTTGTATTATTTATATACTTTTGTTATGGTACATTTGATTATAAAAATTTATAAATTACCAAACCCCTCCTCCCACCTCTCCCTTCATCTCACCGTTTTTAAGTACCAAATGAAGTTATTATTTCAAGTGATTTCTGATTTGGTATAAATATAGGAGCGAACATTCTATATTTTTACATTCTTCGTAATTACGAGCAAGTTTAAGGGCTAAATATTAGCTATGGAAAATAACGTGGATATGCGTGTAACTAAAGCTGTTCTTAGGTTTTCTTTTAAGCCGGATATGCCAACCGAAAAACAATTTTCGTTTAGAACGTTAGAAATAATGTTAAGAAAATATAAAAACTGGTATTTACGTGAATTGAACCTGCAAGAGGACGAAGGTTACATCGACGCCCATCTAGCTACCCATGTCGTCATTGAGAAGATTTTTCAAAGATTGGGCCCTCACTCGAGGGAATACATTAACGTAAGCTTGAAATTTGTTTTGATCTAATTATTATTATTATTCGATTCACTTTAAAGCGTTAGTAAGTTAGTGTATGTATGTATGTATGTATGTATGTACACTCTGTTTGAAAAGTCTTCGACAGCTGAAATTTTTGCCCTCTTTTTAATTCTGCTAGAAAACTATAATAGATGGCTCGATGAAACCAATTGCAACTTTTATTTATTTTCCAATATCTTTCGTTATTTATCGGTTTCGTCCGCCAAAAATTAATAGTTTGGCGGGAACCGTCAAAACTCATTTTTGACAACTGTTTAAATATTGGTTCTACGGCACTGACTCGCGCGTTTTTGAATTCACAATGGTCGATTCATATTTAGAAAGTGGAAACATTATCCGTCTACAACCAACGGTTGAGAAGCTATCGCGTTTCCAAATTGTCGTCGAAGTTGCGTTATTTATAATCGCTTGATGCATTTTAGGTGTTTCCTAGTTTAGAGGTAAGTTTTGAAACGCTATAACTTCTCAACCGTTTGTTGTAGAGGGATAATTTTTCCACTTTCTAAATATGAATCGACCATTGTGAATTCAAAAACGCGCGAGTCAGTGCCGTAGAACCAATATTTAAACAGTTGTCAAAAATGAGTTTTGACGGTTCCCGCCAAACTATTAATTTTTGGCGGACGAAACCAATAAATAACGAAAGATATTGGAAAATAAATAAAAGTTGCAATTGGTTTCATCGAACTATCTATTATAGTTTTCTAGCAGAATTAAAAAGAGGGCAAAAATTTCAGCTGCCGAAGACTTTTCAAACAGAGTGTACGATAGTAGATATATGAGACAGTGATAAATTGAACTAGTGAATAGAAGGTATGGATTATCGTTTAGCTTATTTTGATTTCTTTACTTTATAGATCGAGAGACGTATTGTAGGGGTCTCGGACGAGGAGGAGGAAAAAGTTAATGCAATGCTAGATGCTTTTTTACACGGCGATTTACCCAACGCTGAATAAAACGAAGCATCTTCAGCCTACATTGAAGATGTTGAAATTGTTTGGTGGGAAATCACAAAACCTTTAAAATAAAATAATTGATTTTCCGTATTTAATTTTTTTCTTAAAATCCTACTACTACGCCAAGAATGTATTTATTTATTTATTTATTTATTTATTTATTTATACTCAGGGAGAATGAATATGTCGAGAATATTTTTAGCGTTTCTCCAATTCCACCCGTTAGGATCTTTTAATATCACTGCTTTGAGAACCATGGCGCCATTTAACTTTGAAATAATCCTTAATTAAATATATTGATAAAAGAACTCTAGTGATGACACTTCCCCCTATTTTCAGTGACGTACCGATTCTCACGTGACTTTCATTTTCTGTGCGCGCGCACCCGATTAATAAGATAACTGAACTTTGAGCAATGGATTTTTTTCCACTGGTACTTAAGATATGTCGTCAGGGTAGTCATGGGAATCAATTCTTAGTTACAGTTTTCGTTATCTCAATAAAGAGTCTTAGCATTGGGAATAGTCATTGAAGGTCACGCTGAAAAGTAAGTTATAATAATAATAATAATAATCAGCTAGGCTATTTTATTATATTTAAAATGAAATTTTTAGGCATTCTTTTATATATATATATATATTGGAAATGTATTAGACAGAAATTAGGTCTAGTAGGGGTAAGATTAGCGTAGAAATTAAGTTACTATCACGTGACTCGTTCATTTTTCTGTGCACGAGCACGTTTAATAAGATAACTGAACTTTGAGCAATGGATTTTTTTCCACCGGTACTTAAGATATGCCGTCAGTGTAGTCATAGGATTTTTCACTCTTAATAAATACTTTAAAATGTAAAAAATAAGACTCATTATTGAAAAAAAACATAACACTTAGCCATTTTTTAGCAATCTTCTACGTAACTCAATTTTCCAAGAGGATTGTTTTCCGTAAACATTTTCAAGTGAGAGCTCGATTTTGATATCGTCAACGTGGTATTTCCAAAACTCTCCTTCGAGTAGCAAAGGGTTTTTTTCCAAATACTCAAGTGGGTTAATATGTGCCGTCAATCATTAGAGGCAGTTTAAACTGTCAGAGAGAGACAGCCAATAGAATTTGAGGGTTATTTGAAGTTTAGATCACGTGATGAATTATTCTCAACAAGATAGGAATAAATTAATCTTCCGTGCGTCATTTCTCTACGGCGCATTGACGAGTAAAGACCTGCTGACGGATCGCTCAGTCTTTTCTACAGCTCGACAATGGATTTCTACCCGTAAAGTAAGTAACTATTTTTTCTTTGTAATAGACTATATTTTTAGACATATTTAAAACAATTTGCATATTGAAAAAAGCGTTTATATTGAGAATTTTAGCGTAGAAATTTAACCATATTGATAAAATTAGGTTTAGTAGACTTAGGGGTAAATGTAGGCTTAGAGAATGTATCATTTGAAACTATAGAACGTATTTGGTCTAGATCAGCTATGGACATTGAAGTGTATCGACTTGAAACGTTTCGTCACTGGAAAAATCCGCACGTCACTAAGGAGCAACTAGCGAAGGCTGGATTCTACTATATTCAGCGGGGCGATGAAGTACGATGTTACAAATGCCATGGCGTATTAGAAGGATGGAAATCAGGAGACGTACCAGAACTTGAACATGCTAAATTCTTTCCAAACTGTCCGGCTAGGGATAATTCACCATCGGAAAAAAAATACCTTTCGCTAGAATGGGACATTCCCCCGACGCCAAAAGCAACTACGGTCTCTGACAAAAGCTTCTCACCTGTACCTGAAGAAGAAGAAGAAGACGGTTGTGACTGTCCCTCGGATGTCAGACGATACTGCTGCTAAACACTACAAATACGTGAGTTAGAACTTTTAATTAAATTAAGTTGCAGGAGATCGTTTCACTCCATTTAAATGCCTGTAAACTTAACTACTTTAATTTGTTTTAATTGTGTAATGTACAAGATAACCATCTAATGGAATATCTGATAGTACCTACTAACATGTAAAACAAAGTTCTAAAATAAAAAATTAAATGTAAATAACTTGTTTTTATTACCTAGAGATTAGAAATTAAGGAGTTCGGAAGCGATAAGCAAACGGGTAAAAATCTAATCTCCAGATATCTGCGCGAGCAAAACTAATTTTGGAGAATGGGGATGGGAGAAAGCAGCTGGTGAACGAGAATCTGGTGATTAGAAATTCTGGTGATTAAGGGAGGAACGTGGGAGCGGGTGAACGAGAATCTGGTGATTAGAAATTCTGGTGATTAAGGGGGAGAGGCGCGGGTGAACGAGAATCTGGTGATTAAGGGGGAGAGGCGCGGGTGAACGAGAATCTGGTGATTAGAAATTCTGGTGATTAGAAATTCTGGTGATTGAGATGGGGGAGAGGCGCGGGTGAACGGAGGGAACGGCGGGAGCCAAGCTACAGCTTTGTGTCCTTCTGGTGATTGAGAATGAAATTCTCTATCACCAGCGGGACACCCTTCTCTCTTACAACCACTTATGAAAAGTCATATTTAATCGGTTAAATCCTTAAAAATCAGTTACAAAATATATTGATTCAATACTTTCGACTGAAACGTGTTGCGTCTATGTATTTTTAAACCGATTTTAAATCATATTAACTTATTAAATATGCCTTTGCATAATATTAAAGTGGTGCTCATGTTTTATATCGATTGAACGTGCAATTAAGGATTCGTGCACATATATTTTGTTAAATTTTAGTGGACCACGATTAATCATCGTAGCTATAAAGGGGTATATGTTCTGAAAAAAGTTTACTTTATGAAAATAACTGTGTTATTTAATTTTACACTGATTATCATTGATTGACATAAGAAATAAAAGCATTTTAAATTTGCGAAGAAGTGTCACAGTGATTTCCACCACCAAGGGAAATTTCGAATTCTGACCCCATTTCGAAACAGTGTGGAACATAACATAAATCATGGCTTTATTCACTCGCTGGAAATCCAGAAATACTCTTAAAGGCCCACACCGGCGTTTGCGTTTCATTGTTTCCCGCCAACTAAAATAATATGGGATCCGCTCTTCGTATACGGGTAATCCGAAACTTTATTGGTGCTCCGGAAATTAATTGGAAAAATTGAACAAAACATTGAAGGCTGTTGTGGACTTTGAATAGCTATCCCTTCTTAGCCGTTATGTTTACAAGAATAAACACTGTTGCTTGTTGCTGATGTCAACTTTGAATTTCTGTCCCTTCTAAGCCGTAATATTTACAAGAATAAACACGGTTTGTTTTCCAGTTCGTAGAACTGTTTTGTATAATATTAATATCAATACTCCGAAACTAGTGTAAAAATATTTAAATAGATAAAATCGAAAACATAGTTTACTCTTACTCTATAATTTCATATTGTAAAAAGTAATTATTTCGTTTCCCGGTCGATTAGTATTGAGATAAAGGGTTCAAATGGTTTGACGGTGATTTCAATATGAGATAGACCTGCGGAAATTGTTGTTGACCGTGAATTTTGTTACTCTAAGAGACCAGCAGTAATTGATGTAAATTATGGCCGGTGATTCAAAGTAAAAAGATAAAACCAAGAGGAAACAAAGTCTGCGACGCAAAGAGTAGAAACATCACAATGTCGTTAGCGACATGATTCATATTATGAGACGAATGTACGAAAAACCTTTTTTAAGGTTTCGTGTTGATTCACTGATGACGATTTAATTTTAAACTTGGGTAATTAATTTGGTTTCTCAGAGTACATTTTGACTTATTTGTTTTTGTTATAATACATAATGTAAGTGGAGTGGCAGAGTGGTTAGCGCTTTCGCTGCTTTTCTAGAGCACGGGGCTTTTTCTTGCTTCCCTGCTTTACCCAACCACCAGAATCCGTTTTCCCCCTCAATGCTTTCCCCCATCGATGTTTTTCTCCTCGCTGCTTTTCTGGAGGATGTGGTTTTTTCTCCCTTCATTGTTTTTCCCCAATCTCCAGAATTCAACCTCCAAAATCCGTCTTCACCCTCGCAGCTTTTCTTCCGTCGCTGTTTCTCTCCTCGCTGCTTTTTCTTCATCTGAACCAGGTAAATTAGGAAACGACTGTGGCGGTAACGGAACGTCAGCTAACTCGCCCCCAAATTAAGGAGCGGACAACGCGGGGTAACCAAATTCACGTTCTCCAGGTTCTCGTCTTCGAGGTACGTGGGATTAATTTCACCAGCGACGTCGCGTTAGCGTTCTTCAGAATAGGGAGACCCTGCAACATCACTAGCTTTTACACCAGACACTTCGAAAGATGGAGGAGGAGGTGAATTTTACGGGGAATGAGAGGGCTAGCGACCGCTATGCGGTCCTTATTACGTGGAAGGCCAATATTACGAAGGGAACCACAATTTTTAGCAGTACGGGCTGCTAACAACGCTTTAGTTCCCTCGAATATTTCGGTCACCCTAGCGGCTGCGGCAGTTAGTTCCTCCGCGCTCTTTCGGGAAACTTCTACTTTATCCACCAAGCGCTGGAGGTGGTCCGTCCTGGACGAGGCCAAAATATACCAATCTTCTTTGGTCGAGAAAGAGTTACACGTATCATCCCATTCTTAAAAGGGGGACTGTTCTTAAATTTCACTTATTTGTCAAATTGAGATATGGTCCTTCAAAATGATGATCCCAGTCTTCAAACTAATTATCTCGAATACATATTCAAATCTGAACTATAAAGATGCCAAACTTTTAAAGTAATTATCTGTTAGCAAGTTCATTTGTGTACTTGCCTTGTAGATAAATAAGTTCAAAAGTATAGTTTTCTTTCCTTCTACCGCCAAAATATTCAAAGGTCTCTTATCAAAGATTCGTAGGCCTAGGACCAAAGTATTTTTCCAGAAATTAAAGGTAAAACGCAATAAAACATGCAGCGATCGAAAAGTAATAATCGCTTTCACGCTATTTTTATTGACATCCCTAACGCATTCGATAGTGTTAATCATTTTACAATACGATAACCTTTGCTTTGTATGATTACATCTGGTCGATGCGTGAAAGTCACTGTAAACTACTACTCAAATGAAAATACGCTTGTTTGGAAACTCATCATATCAATCTATCGATATAAAATATGAAGGGGCGATATTGTGCAGTACATCATTATGTCACGCGATTTTAAACGCGATCAATGCAAACTCCCGAAGCAAGTAGGCGTGTTGCAATTTTCCCAAGAAAGTTTAGCCATAGAGGAAGCCTGTTACTCCGACTATGCTGAATATGGCGCTACCCGTCGTTTAGGAGCTTTCTGACTATTAAATAAAGCAGGCTTGTTGTAGCATGTTATTTTGAACGTCTAAACGAGCGTTGAATAAAACCGGGAAAGTCACTTATGTCGCGCTATCTTCAGCCGAGTCGGAACAAAACTTTTCCTAATTTAAACCAATTTTTTTATATACAAATACAGTTGATGATATTATGATATAAGGTTGTGCTTTCAAAACCGCTTGTAGATCAAGTGCTACATAAAAAAATGTCTTTTTGATTTCATGTTGTAAAAGTATATCTGTAAATGGAATAATTATGTACATTTTTTGATTTGGTTGTTTTCAGATACAAGAAATCTATATTTAATTTAATTTATCGGGGTTTGGTTTAAAAGGGGCAGAAAGTAAAGACACTTGATGTATTGTTCGCGTGTTAAGATACTATTATAATTTTTCTGTGGTTCAGTTCGAATACAAAGAATTTTAGTAATCGGCGACGAAAACAAGTTCTGAAAAACGAAACATTTTGGATAAGAGAGGAAGGCGTTTTAGCAGTTAGGTCAATCCATAAAATTTCAAACACGAAGCTACCATGGGATAGCTCTTTTTTTATTCAAACTGTGCAAACCTATCTTAAGAAATAAGCAGTATGTATTCAAATTTTACCTTATTATAGAAATTATTTATACGGAATTGAAAATTATTTAAAAGGTCAAATGATAGATTTGTATTTTGCCGATGTGGGTTATGAAGCTCATAAAAACGCAAAAAAAATCGTTTCAGCACTTTTTAACATGTTAAATATTTAAAAAAAAAACCAAACTTTTCCTCGACCGTGAATAAGAAAAGAAAATATTTAAAATTAACTGTTCTTGATCATTAACAAATAATTTAACCCGTATAATTGAAACATAGCGTATTTTTGATTAAATAAATTGAAATTTGAGCGTAAATATAAGCTGATCTCGTATATAAATGTTCTACTATATTTAATCGTATAAAGCTCAATGGGTTCGCAGTGGGTTTGTTTACCGTACAGAGTGTTCTCCCACCGGTATAGAAAATTCTAAAAAGAATACTCCGTGCTTAGTAAGTTGGTTTTTTGCGTTTTCTGTTCTCAAACGGTTTCTATAGATATTAATTTCGATTGCTTTTCATGTGTAGTAAAATTCCATAATTATACAGCACCTCTACAAAAATATTACTTATTATAGGTAAATTCGAATACCAAATGGGATATTGAATCGAACTTAGAATGACAATAAAAGAAAAAAATTGCGAAAAGGCAATGAAACCTGTACATGTATTTATTTGTTGAGTAAATAATATTAGGTTTATATCTTTTTAATAATGATTAGCTAAGCAAATACCCAAGGCACCACCTTAGACCCAAGTAATCTAGCCACTTTTATTGCCTTTAATTTAATATTATTTTATTTAACTTCGTAACATTTCTTAGCCGCGTACATCACGATAGATAAAGATAACCCCCAGCCTATGAAGTCTCTAAACAAACTCCATTATAACATTGACACAAACCGTAAGAAAATGTTTATACACATATCTTCGTATAATTTCTACACAAGCCTATGTGCACTTACTACATAACCTCCAATATCTATTGTACACAAGCACCAACAGAGAGGCACCAAACTCCAATAGTGTTTCTACAGTTTTTACACAAAAATTGCAAAGTATCCACACAAACATTGCCACACAAACATTAATGAGTTACCACACAAACATAAAAGAGTTACCACACAAACATTAAAGAGTTACGACACAAACATAAAAGAGTTAAAACACAAACATTAAGGAGCTTCCACGCAAACTTTAATGTAGTCTCTACACAAAATTTAATTGAGTTTTAATACAACAAATTAAAAATAAGCCAAGAAACATCTAAGACAACCGCAACTTTTTACTAAAACCGAGAGGTGCAATTTAGTTTAATTTCTGTAGAACATTGTTTTACGGGCTAGGCTTAGTCAATATTTTTGTTATAACTGTTCTATCATATAACCACCAATCATTTGTTGTTTAAATTGCACTGTCTCACGCAATTTATTTTATTTTATTTTTGCGATTATTTGTGAAAAAAGTGGTGGTGTAACATTTGAAGACATAGAAAGTTCATGTTATATTGCTTAAATGACACGCTAATAATTTATCCTGTTTAACACATTGTTGCGAACATGTAATAAGCATTCATATTAGGGGTTTAGGTCGGAATGACATTATTTAGTTTTAAGGACAACTATAATGGTGATTTTAAATGGTAAGAGTGCCGTATACTAGTTGTTTATCCGTGAAGGTAATTGAGCTGTTGAGGACAAGTGTTAAATATATAATCTTAGTTATTGCTTTTTATAATAAAACGTGTTGAGGTTAACGGTAATGGTAAGTGTAGGGAGCTGTTGGCTCAAGCGGTATAAAGAACTTGTTACCATCCTCCTACCCTTTGTACCATGGCCACCTGAATTAAAGGCATTAACAGTCGCTAGATGGCTTTTGCCTTGGGTATTAGCTTAACGGATAAAAATTTACCTTTACTGGTTTTAGTAACGATTTGGAACTTCTGATTATTTCCAACCAAAATTTTAGACTCTCGAAAACTCTAAAAACTATTTTGTTTTTAGTGCAACTTTAGAATGCCACGTTTCTCTTATATTGTATTGTGCGTGCTTCAAACTCTGAGTCAAGCGATCGATCCTTTCCAGCCAACTCGGCTAACAAAGTAGATGTGTTGCAGAAATGCACTTCTATTTCGACATGAGTTAGGTCTCCGTAAACATTAATGAAGTTGCATTTCTTAGTAAAATAAAACTTTAACCATTAAAAGCATATTAACGACCACACTGCAGGGCCATAATTATTAGTCCCTGAAAATCTTTGTAACATTCAAAGCACATTAGTGACCGTACTCTTATAATTCCCAGGAAACATTATTGATTAAACTTCCCAAGGCAGTTTTGCAAAGAAATGGACTTCGTAAATTACATATAAATAGAGTATAGATTAACAATTTAACTAACGAAAGGATTGTTGGGCTCGCTGTTTTGTTTTTCTAGAAAATGCAGCTAAAAAGCTAAGTGCGCCATATTTTGTCGATTTAATATTTTAACAAGTTAAAGTTTTTAAATATATACAGGCTGACAATGACGAAAAATATTGGTGTATCCTAATTGTTTTAAAATAACCGAAAGGCAGTTAATTTTTTTAGCTTCCAAGATGACACTTAGTGCTAACCGGTAACACACAGTGGTTCTGCTAATCCCCGAATTAAATTCGAGTCCAAAGTCAATTCACACATTATAGTATCTATTCAAACACATCATTCAAGGATTCGAGTAAATATGTCCTCTTGATGTCCCAATACACTTTGACACCAAAGTGTTAGAAAAATAAAAAATTGTCATGCAGACGTGAGAAAGTAAATTTACGAAAAACTATATTTCAAGCTCATATATGGCAACAATCCTAGGTACTATTGTAATTCCTGCATATATATTTGATTTTGGCAATTACTTGACCAAACAAATCGAACGGTTATGAAGTAGTGGTGAAGTAATTTTAACTTGAGCTTATAAAGGGGATGTTAACTTGTACTGGTACATAAATAGATAAGTTTTTAGGTAGTTGTTTTTTGGTAGTAATTTGAATTAGCGGTTAAATGCGAGTTTTTCGTAGATATGAATGTCAGTAAGTGTGACTTTGTTGGTATGTTAGAGGAAGTATAAAAGGGTCTTCGTAAGTAAGAAGGAATGTAGGAAGGTTAGTATTGTATAAAACATATAACCCTTGGGTGACCCTGGCTTAGCTATATGTAAACCTTAACTGCTGGGATTACCTGGCAATGATATAAAGCGTTTAAGGAACGCTTGATCAAAAATTCGTTTTCGGCTCTAAGTTGTGCAATATTTAAGTTTGAAATGGACAATCTTAAACTTAGAGATGTATTATTAAATTATTATAATTTTTCGAATGGTCAAAGAGTTCTGAAATATACCATTGTTAACATGGTACTTTAAATTTATTTACGTTAAATTATACATTATTCCGAAAATTTTTATGAAACTTTTTGTCCCCATTTTTAGCGATAGTTGATGTCTATGCAAGTTCTACGTTTAAAAAGTAAACACTTTTAAAAATTTAACGAGGAAAAACGGACATAAATTGTGTCGCTGATTAATCACACCCAACCCCATCGCAATTAAAAATGAGTTACAATTTTAGCATATAATTTTAGTACTTATTTTTAATCCACAAATACTGGATGTTTTTCATTGTTTTTATCTTATCTTATTTTAATTTCAATATTTGAAACGTCTTTCCTATGTGTATCAGCAATTAAACATTTTTTTCGTACAGAACCATTAATGTTTAACATTTTAAACCCCTCTGAACCTATCCTGAATATGAGCCCTGAGTTCTTTATATTTGGAAAATGGTTTTTAATAAAATCCCGGAAAGGCGTTAACTTTCTGTGGCCTTTCTAGAACAAATCTTTGTAGGGTTTTTAACTATACCTTATTTGTTTTTACAGTGGATTACGACAAAGTATATTAGCGCGAAGGAAGAAAATTTCGACTTCATAAATTTCGCACTATTTCACGAGAGGAGATTATTTCAAACATGGAAAGAAATTCTACATACCAATTTACTTCGCTTTACGTATTGCTATGGATGATGACCCTTGTTATTGTTAAGTGTAAAGATGATTCCGCTATAGATTGGGCTCGACACAAACCAAAAATATGTATCGAGGATGAAAATTATTTTTACGAAAATAGTAAGATATTAAATGTCAATATTCCCCTTTCTTTTATATTCTCAAAGGCTCACCCTAAAAAGAGAATATTTTATTAAGAAAACAAGATAATATTGAAATAAATCCACAAATAATGGCTGACACCAAATGCCTAAAATTCAAACAAAAAGTACACCAAATAAATGTGTTTATTTTAAATTATTTCTTAACAATGCAAGTCGCGATTATAGACCAAACAGTGCCTACCCAGCCCTCTTCATAAAGCACAGATTTACAGACATTACAATCTTATTCAATATCAACGGAGCACACGATTCTAGATTGATTTTTGGAAATATCAAGTTGTATTTAGTTATAAAATAAAATATTTTTGTTTTATAATAAAGTCAACAAAAATTAATTTTCAGTTAGAACTGAAAGTTTATTTAGCTTATTTTTAATTTTCGATTTGACGTATTTTTGTTAAAGAAAAATTTATTATTCTATTAAATTTTGGATGGAGCTCTTCAACTTTATCTTTAACGTAATTGCTCTACCACCTGGGATCCTCTTCTGAATGCAATCGAACGAACTTCCGATCTCAAGCCCTCCAACCGTGTCGAATTTTACTTAGTACTGATTTATGCTCAATAGAATAATTTTAATAAAATTTATTTATACAACTCACGAAATTCAAAACAGAAATCTGCCAACGTTTGAGTTAAAGCTAAATTTCCAATGACTACAAAGGGCACCTGATGGTAACAATATTTTTGATATAAAGAGATAGAAATATCAAAAATCGATGTAATTTGTTTTACTCTTTCCCCACTCCTGTATGATTACCTAACCCTTACTTAATTTCAAGATTGTAGTGGTTAAAGTCCTAAAAATATAATTTTCCAAGCAAAGACAACAGACACGGTTTAACTGTTCCTATTTAGAATTCTTAATTTGTAATTATAAATTAAAAGTTAGTTATCTTACACAAGATTCTCCATTTATCACAATACTACCTTTAAAATCACTTGTTAGTCTTTGCGTGACCAAAATCTATCACTATGCCCTCTTTGGATTGCCATCTAAAACTATAGAAGTACCATTTTAGTAGACGATGTAAGCATTTTGCAGACAGTAGCCAAAATCCTCTTTTATTGTAAGCAAAATCGTGTATAAAAAGGTTATGAAGGTTCGAGTTTCAATTTAATTATAATTTCCCGCTGGTTTGTGTTTTCTACACTGTAACACAGAGAAATTACGAAGCCCATATTTTTCTCAAATTTGACAATAGCAAAAACTAGATCATAGCCACATCCTAGACTCGTTTCAGTCTAAATAATAAATAAACTGATTGACGGCAGACAATTTTCGAAGGCTGTTGGTTTATATACATGGGGGATTGTTATGATTGAATGGGTGCAGTGAAAATAACTTTTTTGAGATGGTATTAAAGCCACCTCGCAAAACATCGATAGTCCACCTCTGCTGGTTTCTGCTATATGCTACCTTTTTATTTGAACTTTGCTTTAAACAGCAAATGGATGTTTTCTAGAGCGCATTAATTTTACAAGATCGCGTATTTAAAGAACGCTCTGAAGTAATTTGTGGTTGGCTCAAAAATATGGAAGAAGGAAGCAAATGTAGCTTTGTGAAAAATCAGTTGCCTTTTACATTTATGGTTACATTAAAAAATTTTAATTTTAAGTTACGCTTGTGGCCAATTTGCTGGATCCCATAGCCTACATACGCAATATTATGATATTCGAAATTAGTACAAATTTTAGATTAAGAACAAAATGTTGTACGTAATTTATTGTGAAAAAGCTGCTCTTCGGTTGGTTAAGGATTATTACCCGGACAAGGCGATTGAGTTATTATATAGATTGGTTGATATTTTGATGAAATTTACAATAAGTTTTTATACTGTGCTTATTAATTTCATGTATAGGGCAATTGAAATACGGTTCATAGTATATAGCGTGGTCATGGACTGTTCTTTGAGATAAAATAACTCTTTAATTATTAATGAATCTTGTAGGATTTTTCTTAACGCTTCCTAACTTTGCATACTCCATCCACTGGAAAGTTAAAGTAAGATGATGCTGCTTAGTGATATTTTTAGTTTTCTCATGTCAAAGAATTTCTTAAACCAAATGCAAAGTATACGTGCTTTGCCAAATCTCAATCAGAAAAATAGTTTCGAACAAGGAAAACGTATCAGCACTCACCAACACTGACATTCTAACGATAACTTTGCTTTGATTCAAACCTAAACATTTCACTTCTTTCACTATTCCATCGATATATTTCAAACCTACCTAAAGCTTTAAAATTTAAAAGAATTTGTTTACTTAAGTCAGAATTTTTGGTTTAACTCTTTAAGTAGTTCCGGAAAAAAATTATCCCTAAAAATATTTATCCAAGGTACAAATTATAATTCCCAGTTAAATCAAATTCGTTTCATAAACACCTAAATAATCTAACTTTTTTGAATTTTTAAGTAATATTTTTATATTTTAAGTTATGGCAATAAACTATAATGGAATACTGTACTTCACAATTTTACGAGATTTTTCACCAAAAATCTGATTAAACTAAGAATAATATCATAGAGAAAGGATATTCATAGATACTATAATCAAGGTCACCAACATATATATTGTATAGGAAAAACCCTCTAAGCAATTGTAAATAAACCACTCCTTGAAATTGAAGTACTAGGAAATACCTCTCAAAACAGTTAAATCAGAGTTTACTTATCATAACGTTCAACAATTCATAGCTCCGGCAAAAATCCCCGCCTAAAAATGTCATTAAAATATCATATATGTAAAAATTTTAATTTAAGGAAATCTCAGCTTTAAAATTTAGACATTGTGTAATCAGTGTTAACCTAGTGAAAATCAGCACTAGCTGTGTAATTCTATTGAATTTATCATATGTAACGTCAGAATATTATCCCAGAATTTCTTGGCAGTTAGTATTCCAAAAATATTTTTTATTCCACGTTTTCAAGAGATCCGGATTTGTATAAATAATTTCTTAATTATTCGAATTACCCAGGGAAAATGGGTATCCAAAACAATATAACAATTTTTTTATAACACAGAAAAAAAATCATATTTGTAGTTTAAGTTTCTTTCATGAAATAGTTTTAATGTTTTTGGGGTCAGCCATGCCAACACAGTAGTGATACATATAAATAATTCTAAATATTATTATTATTTGGTCAGTAACCGCAATGAAAGTCTTTGTGGGAGTGTCTTTTCAAGGAATATACGACATCAGAGAAGAACAAATGGAATTGAGCATGCAAATATTGCTGCAAGAATATTGGTTGGATCCAAGTTTAGGATTTCAAGATGTGCAAATAAGCGCGTCAAAGCGAATTCCGAAATTTTTTTCAAAGTGCATCTGGACCCCGGAAACCATAATTCTTAATGAAAAAGTAGCATCGGTGTACGACCTCACCTCGGTCAATCAGGGTTTCAAACTTACTACTGGGGGATACATTTACCGCTATACAAGGTACGTGCATTTTGTAATACTCACTAATGCCTCACCGGATTCAAAGATTTTGATGATACAGTTAAGCTTTATTTCGTACTTGTAGATATCGTATCACTTTAGACTGCCCGATGGACTTCCACCTCTATCCGATGGACACTCAGAGCTGCAGTCTTTTAATATCGTTATGTAAGTTTACACTTTTCGCTCACGCAAGATTCAACGAATAATATAAAAGCGTTTGCAGGCCATGAATTAATTCAAATCGGGTAATAAAATAAAAAGCAATGCTGTCTTAAAACACTTAGTTTTGTCTCGTAGAGAGCCTTTTATTTTACACATCAGAAAGAAACCCATGGTATATGTTTTTTTAAAGTAGGTTAAATACGTTATTTATAATAAATAGTACTCTTATGCGCCTAACAACTTTTCTTTTAATGTAAAACTTGATAAATGTGGCGAAATATTATAAGTTTATATATTAATAAAAAAATAATAAAGAAAGCAGCTTAAGGCTAAATAGCAATTTACCGAAGTGCTCATCCCATCAAAACTTACAAAGTGGATCAATTAACAATAAAATCTTAGTAGTATCCTGCATCTTGTTTCCTCAATAGCTATATAGTGGGTTTTCGCTGATAACCTTTAAATAACGATTCAAGGTTGCAGTGCGGGATCATCTGGCAACGAGACAAAGGGTTTACCTGGAATTTATATGATACCATTAAACACTATGATTTAGTCAAGCTGCCACTCTTGGGTAGCGGTGGCAATACAATCGAGGGACTAACAATTATTTTTTTGCGAAGTTTTTGGCAAACTCTTAATTGCGGTCTAAAAACACAAAATAATAATACATTAAACAAAATTTGTAGCAACTTTAAATTGCGCGACCACTTCAATGAGAAAACTAAGAGACGTGTCTTAAATTTATTGTCTAGATGAATTTTGTGCCTAGATTACGTCGTCACTGTCACTCCTTCAATGGCATTGGCTTCATATAAACTTTATACTTTTATTCTCTTGTCAAAAGCTTAAGATTCAAAATCATACATTTTTATTTGAAATAATTACTGCCTAAACTAAATATTGATCATTCTAGATGGTACCAAAAATTCCGAAGCTCAACCCATTTGGATCGGAGATCATGGGACCCCCGAAGCGTTGAAGCGAAAACCAGCGGCCGCATTGACCACTAACGTGCGACCTCTGCAGTTCACCCTTGATCACCCTCCACGATTAAGGTCATTTAATATATCATCGAAAAAAGGTAATATGCTTT
This sequence comes from Leiobunum rupestre, assembly GCF_980474605.1. NCBI lineage: Eukaryota > Metazoa > Arthropoda > Arachnida > Opiliones > Sclerosomatidae > Leiobunum > Leiobunum rupestre. The sequence goes on along the minus strand of NC_143384.1, from coordinate 10,308,756 downwards.
CTACGGTTCGCTTATTGGAAAGAAGCTATTATGGAAAAACGTGTAATTTCGGATCGTTTCGCTAAGCTTTTAATCTGGACGGAAAGCAAAAGGCTAAATAATATTTATTTAAATGAACCAACACGTTTAAGGCTATTTATTGGAGTTTCTAAACACCAATGTTAACAGCAAAGCCTGCACTACACTAAACTGACGAAACTAATAAGAAGTCATAATATATTAAATTAAAATAACAAACGTTTATTAATTAAAACATATTAATGATGAATACTGTACAAGATGGTATGACAGAATATATTGACGACTTTATAAACGCAGTTGAGCGGATATATATATTAGGTTTAAAAATAGTAAACAAGATTAGCAATAATTAAAAAAGAATATCTTATTTGCATTCAACATTTTAACCTGTTTAAAAAAACGAAACGGGAAAAAGACGAGTTCCTCCTAAATTTCAGTGACGAATTCCAAATCCTCACAGGAAGAGCGTCAACCTACCTTGGCCTGAAAATCGATACGTTGAAAGATGGATCCATATTTCTACACCAGAGCGCCTATGTCGAAAAAGTCTTAGAGAGGTTCAACATGCAAGACTGCAAACCCGTAAAAACTCCCACCGGCAGTTCAGACACGACCGATCAGAGTCAAGAGAGTATGCCTCAGCCATTGGAAGTCTCAGATACGCAGCCACAGGAACATGACCTGACATAGAATACGCTGTAAATCGAGCATCTCAAGCCATGGCCAATCCTACAGTCGCTGACTGGAACTGGGTTAAAAGAATCTTTCGATATCTCAGAGAGACCACAACACTTGGTCTCCTATTCAAGGCAGGCGACTCCATGACGACCAACCCTTACAGCAACGCTGACTATGCTGGCTGCGAAAAGACGAGACGTTCGACGTCTGGAGTAGTATGCCTAATTGGTACAACTCCAGTCATTTGGGCGAGCAGGAAGCAACAATCCGTTGCCCTATCAACCACGGAGGCCGAGCTGGTAGCTGCCACTGAAGCAGTGAAGGATGTCGTCTGGATTGAACGGGTTAAATCATTCCTGGGTGTCGTAGACGATAATGTCCCGACACTACGAGTCGACAACGCAGGAGCCATTAAACTCATAAAAAATCCAGAGTTTCATCGCCGAACGAAACATATTAGTATTCGTCAATACTATGTTTGTAAACTGATTGAAGAGGGTATCATCAACGTCATGTATGTCCCAAGTGAAGAACAACTAGCGGACATATTCACCAAGTCTCTGTCCGCAGAAGTCTTCATTCGTCTTCGTCAAAAACTCAACCTACGTTACCATGAAAAAGTCTTCATCGAGGGCGAGTGTTGAAGATAAGAAACGTTATCGGCTTTTTCCCGTTTCGTATTTTTTTAAAAGTTAAAATGTTAAATGTAAATAAGATATTCTTTTTTAATTATTGCTAATCTTGTTTAAAAAAACGAAACGGGAAAAAGCCGATAACGTTTCTTATCTTCAACACTATTTAACAACTGTATATCTATTTGTATTCTTAGATAATGGTAAAATTTACATATTGTGCACGATGTCCTCTTATTCTTAGACCCAATTTTAAAAATAGTTCGAAATGTTGAATACAGTCGCTCAAACCTTCAACTAAGTTCGCACTTGTAGAAATCTATTTTTTTTAAATAATATTTATTTATCTATAGTTTGAGTTCAATATTGGCATGAAAATTAATATTTAAAATATGGGTTATCAACAAAAAAGCCCTTTTCGGATTGATGAGTGAACCACAGTCCAACAATAAAAAACCTGTATTATCCTTCTCCAAATTACAATTTCTATACAGATATAGCTGTAAAGGGTAGTTATTGCTTAAATGTCTAAATTTTCGTGATAACTATAACTCGTATTGATATTTTTTTAATTAAACACAAAAACTAATTGCAATCAGTCGTGATAGTCGTAAGTAATGGTAAGTAATTTCAGAACCTACTAACTTTGGTCAAGATCTGTTTAGTAGTTACGCTAGTGGAATATAATAAGGGACAAGGTAAAATTTCGGAAACGTGTACCCAACAATGGGTTAAAGAATCTTTCAGAAAATGAAGAATTAAATTTTGACGATCCAAGAACCCTATAAACAATTTTTTTTCTTCAAAATCCATGAGATAAGCGATGACAAAGATAATATTAGTGATTTAAAAGAAATAACCAAAATGATAAACATAACTTAAACATAAAAACAATTTTATCAGCCCATTGCGAGTTTTCATCTTATGAAATCATAAAATGATTGATAAAATTGATACCATAACACATATATTTGTTTTTAATAAATTTATCTCATTATTTTTCTTAAAACTTCTAAAGGTGGGGTGGCGGAGTGGTTAGCACTTTCGCCTCGCAGCAAGAGGAGTCAGGTTCGATCCCAGCTTGTGGCACTGGGTGAAAACTCGGAACAACTCCTTCTGCGTTGAGTTTGCTAGTTCTTTCCCCACTGGTTTAAGGGGTTTGACCCCGAGCTCTTCGGTTTCCCCTTCCAGAAAAACTTGTTGAGGTTAACGGTAATAGTTAGTGAAGGGAGCTGTTGTCTCGATCGCGTGGCATGCAGGGCTTGCCACCACCCTCCTACGCATTGTTACCCTGCCACCTGAATTAAAGGCTTCAAAAGTCGCTTGATGACTTAGGCCTTGCTGATTATTATTAAATGTTCAATATCAATTCAAGTATTATTTTATATATGAAATCACATTTAGTTCAGTGTTAAAAATTTAATTGATCATTTTCACGAAATAGCGTAATAGACCTAGTTAAAGCTAAACAATGAACCATTTATCACCTTTTCACGTTTTTGCAAACGTATATTGTTTTCGAAAAATCTGTAGGTAATCTAGATCTTTTATCGTTTATTTCTTAAAACTAGGAAATGCTTCAATTCTGGAATGCGTTTTGAATTTTCACCGGCATATCACTGCGGGTCTAATGAAGACTTACATCCCCAGCCTCTTCGTGGTCTGCCTATCGTTCGTGTCCTTCTGGATAAATGTTAACGCCGTTCCAGGCAGGGTGACCTTGGGAGTAACTGCTCTGCTGACATTAACGACACAGATTATTCACGCTCGCAATGATCTGCCAGAGACCAAATACTTAACGGCTATGGACGTTTGGTTATTTGGGTGCTTGGTAATGGTCTTTGGATCTCTGATAGAATTTACCCTGGCACACTCCGAGTATCAGAAAGGATTGAAGGTAAGTTAGCTTCCACGACAAATGAAAAAACTATCTTCACGCACAAAGAATAATCTAAACTTACTTCATGAAACGTATTCGTTTAGTGGCAACAATAATGATTTATGTTTAGTCATATGCCAACTCGTTAACTAGGCTCAACTTATAGCATTTAGAAAGAAGTGATAGAATCTTTTTAAAAGTTAAAAATTTTGTACGATCTACAATTGCAAGTATGTGTTTGAAAGTGAAAGTAAACTTATTAAGAATGGCCAGTAGGTCATTCTTATTTAAGGGGTCAGCAGGATTTCCTAAGGCTAAAATTAAAACAGCCAAGCGCAGGAAAATCAATAGTCGGGTCGCTAAAGATTTTTTTAAGCGACTTTCATGCCCAAGATTCAGTATTGTGGATGCCTAGCGGCATTATTCTTACTGTCAACAATTATTGTCTGGCAGTACTACAATTAATATGAATGTATCAGCTTTGGTGTACAGTACAGAGATACACATACGGATTTGTTGCTACTGTCAACTTCAGCGAGAAACGTATTAGAATCCCGTCATTTAACGAAGGTTAGTCGACTGTAGATAAGAAGCTTCGTACTGTAATGAGTTAGTGTACCATTTTGGACATGGAAGGCCAACTGATCAGCTCGTAGCCAGTTTCCCGGAAAAATGCAAAAATCAAATTTTGTTCGTCTTCGAGTTAACGTTGTTTTTCGCACTTTACTAAAAAAATAATAAACAATTTCTTATGGGAACCATATTTAAATCTCATTATTTATACGTAATTAAGTTTTTTTAAGTAAAAATTATCATTATCGTAATTAATTTAATTGCAGTTTAATAGTAATTAACATTTAACCGTTAAGCCTTTGCTTCGTAGGGAAAATTATCCGGTAGAATCCGATCATATATTCTTGGTTAAAAATACCGTATTAAGTACTACCAGAAAGAATTTTGTGGAAAGTGAAATTTTGTTTAAAGTTAATTTTGTTTTATCTCTTCCATAATATTTTTTACGCAGCTGAATTTTTACAGAGTTAAAAAAAATGAATATTTTAATTATGATATAGGTGTATCCATCTGGCATTGTGTAAATAATTTTGGGAATTTTAATTACAGTAATGAAGTATGGTAAATATTTGAATAATTTTTCATAACAATAAACGTTTTGGGCATTCAAACTTAATCCTCTATTTAAGGCGTCTTAATTATTCAAAAGCTTAAATAGTGAGTAGACTGAAATTATTGTTATTTGACGATCAGTAGTGTACGAGCCATACTGTTGTAAGGTAGTAGAGCCAGAACAAAACTCGAGACCCACCATTCAAGTACTGTTGATAAATGTGCTTACTTAAATTAAGCGCGTTAGAATTTTTTTGGTTTTTTAATATAACATACATTCATATTAATTGCCTTTATGGCTATTTTCATTTACAATGTCTGTGTACTGTACCCCATTCTATTTATATTGCTTTGTGGCTATAAATTAAATTTTGCCTTTGTGGCTATAAATTTTACGTTGCCTAGGTGAATATAAATTACACGTTGCCTGGGTGAATATAAATTACACATGGTTGGCTTTTTATTTGAAAGCTCGGCAGAGTTGGAAAACTCTTGATACATGATTGATATTAAAGTAAACGATTAAGAGCTCTTCACAATTCATGCTATGCTACCCATAAACATTATCTCATCAAAGGTCTGTTTTTGATTGAAAGTTTTACCAAAATAAGCATATTTCACTTGCTTACTAGAACCAGTTATACACCTATTATCTTGTTATCTAAGTCTTAATGGGAAATTAAAACTAAACTTGAAATAACCAATTATCATCATTATTTCCCAATATTAAGTAAAATATTTAAAATAATATTCAATATATTAAATTGCATTCAATAATATTAAAATGTCTGTTCAAAATATATTTAAAAATAAAACCTATTAATTTTCTAACTTATGGCTTTTATTTTAATTATAAATTTTAGGCAAAATATGCCCTGTGAGGAAGAGCAAAGGGACAGCTATTAAATAAAAAATGATTTTATCAAAGCAGTTGGAATGTTGATTTAAGGGGTAGTTGCGATCTATGAAGGCACAGATATGGGAAATGTTTTAGAATTAAAGAGTTATTTTTCGGAATTATTTTAAAAAGCAAAATATATTTCTAAAATAATTTCCATCAATTTTTCCTCATCTTTTATATATATTAAAACCCTTTGAGCCTTGAAACTGTAACAGTAAACTGAGAAAATTTTAAATTTTAAAGGATTACGATAAATTGCTAAAACTCATTATTCAAACTAATTAGTAAAAAAGTCATCAATAAAAGATATTTGGAATCAATTTAATCAAGAAAGTTATTAAAGTTAACAGAAAATTTGGATGCAGCTATAGCCTCTATTTTTACAATCAACATACGATATTCTCTACCTATAGAGAGAGCCTGCAAGTGCAAGGAGAGCCATGTGTCTTGTCCTTTAGCTTAGAAATGATAAGTCATGAAATTTCATTTATTAAAGAGACTTTCAAGAGACCCTCTAGTCAATTTAAAATACGTAATTCAGTTGCCGTACATTGTGAACCCAAAGTTACGACTGAATGACTTATTTCAATTCGACTAGGTCTTTCTTGAAAGTCCCTTTAACAATTCAAACAGGCTACTGCAGTGTAACTGCACACATTTCATCAGGCCTTTCTAGGAAGAAATGTGGTCATTTTAATGTTACTCTAATGTCATTCTTTTTTTACTACCACCTGGTACTTGACTTGTGAGGATCTTCAGTTTTTCATGATGCATGATAAATTTAAATACTGATGTATAATTCTACTTTAAACCAGAAGTTTAAAATAATAAGTGCAGACTTGGATAGATATAATGTCTGTTTTATAAATTTATTAAATTCATTATGAGAATTAGCTTACATAGAAAGTGGCAAACTCCTTCAACCGTTTAATTTCTTATATATTGATACATAACTTTAATTTAACATTTAAAACAGCATATTAATTAAGGTTATAATATTTTGCGAGAAGTAGTTTGAAACACAAAACTGCAGAATCCAGTTACGACAGCAAAGCTTCCGCATTTGATATCTAAAATTTTCCTCTTGCGATAATTTCATTGTATAATGAAAAATTCCGTTTTTAACGTTTTTGACCTAGAAATTCCCATTTTTATTCCTCGCTCTTAATACTAATTTATATAGATACTCAGGTTAAATCTGAAAATGAATCCAAATTTAAGGTTTTATTTATTACAAAATTACTTACATTTGAATAATTTTGCAAAAACATATCCTCAAAAGTTGCTTTGTATATTTAGATCGTGACTTTCATTACTTTTATAATGACCCTTTATTAATTTTCCATCGCTTTTCCCATTTTCGCTCTCACATTGCATTATTCCCTTTTAGCTTTTTTAAAGGTTGAAAAATTCCGGAAAAAGGAAAAATTCCCCGCATATGGAAGCACTGCGTCTATAGCATTGAAAATCAATACCAGAAATAAGCGTTTCAAATTATGATGCCTCATCAAACAAAATAACTAAGCTCGTAGTATGTCTTTTTCTTTCGAATTTTTTATCCCACAGCCCTATTTCATATCCATACCGGCCGATTTTAAAATGCATTTTAAATATGTACATCAGAATATACATAATTCTGAACTAAACACGCGTACTCCTTTACAATTTAAATTTTTCTCAGTTTACTCTTACAGTTTCAAGGCTCAAATTTAAGGAAATGGTTTTAAAATATATAAAAGGTGATGAAAAATTTATGGAAATTATTTTAGAAATATATTTTGCTTTTTAAATTAATTCCAAAAAATAACTCTTTAATTCTAAAACATTTCCAATATCTGTGCCTTCATAGATCCCAACTACCCCTTAAATCAACCTTCCAACTGCTTTGATAAAAGCATTTTTTTATTTAATGACGCTCTGACGTCAACGAAATTTTTACCCGTCGACCTGAGGTGCCGATTTATTACGTTGGCATAATCAATGTAGTTACTGTTCTTTAAGTAAATATGTCCTAACCCAAACTACATAGAAATTTGTTTATTTTAGAAATAGACTTATATTGTTGAAAAGTATTCTTTCATTCTAAAACCCAAGCAAATATAAATAGTTTTCCATAATCAAAGTAAGAAATATTTCGTTTATTAGATAACAGAACCTAAATCCGAAAATTTAAAAGAGGACCTCGTGGGATCTTTAAAAAAATATAAAGAGTCATCGGTGACAACTCCAGTCAAACGTAACGTGGTGATTGCTTTCGAAAAGAATCCTTCTTCGATTAAAGAACAGAAAGATAAAATTGGTCACCGAAAGAACATTAATGCCGAGAACCAATTCGATCGAGCTGCTCGCCTGCTTTTTCCCATCTCTGCTTTCACATTTACGCTAATTTACTCTGTTTATTTCTTCTGCTTAGCTGAGAGCTACCAAGGTTTCACGGAATTCAAATTCTTACTTGTTAAACTGGACTTAAATGGGTGAAAAATAAATAATTAAAGGTAACTTTTAGATTTCCAAAGTTTTTCTGATCCAACAAACATTTTTTTGTTACACTTAAGGAAATAAAACAATCTGCATAATTTTCAAATTATTTAATCAAATTACATAAACTTTTTCAATGAAGACGAAGTACCTACCTGCCTCAAATTTCTCGTTAAACTTTTTCACTTCGTTTCGACCAAGTATTATTTAAGATTGAGTTAAATAGTCTGTATGCTGTCAAAACTTTTAAATTACCAAAGCTAATCTTATTAGTATCACTTAAGAAAATATAATTATCGGCAACATTATAAAAATATTTGAAAATTTTTCAAGATATTTTAAAGGAACATACATCATATTAATTGTTTAAACAGTTCACTTCGCTTTAGCTAATTTAAATATTTGTCAGCGAGATAATGTAGCTTTTTATTTAAACACGTTTCCCGCGAGGATTGTTTATTTGATTTGACGTAATATATATTTTCTGGGACATGTTCAATTTTTCCTCAATCTCGATTTAGACTTAATAAACATTTTTTTATATTAGTAACTATTTCTACAATTGATCAGTGTCAAATATTTCAAAAACACATATTGAATACACAATTAATACACTTTGGGGTGGCGAAGTGGTTAGCGTTTTCGCCTCGCAGCCATAATCAATAATCAGCTAGGCTAATGCCCAAGGCAACACGCTAGGCCTATGTTATCGAGCGATTTTTAAAGCCATTAGTTCAGGTGGCCTGGTATTCGATGGGCCCTCGAGCGTTCTTAGATGGATAAAAACGTTGTGTACAACTAGAGACAATCCGGTGACAGCTGTTACAGTGAGTCGAGCGTTCTTAGACGGATAAAAACGTTGTGTACAACTAGAGACAATCCGGCGACAGCTGTTACAGTGAGTCGAGCGTTCTTAGACGGATAAAACGTTGTGTACAAATAGAGACAATCCGGCGACAGCTGTTTAAGTGAGTCGAGCGTTCTTAGACGGATAAAAACGTTGTGTACAGCTAGAGACAATCCGGCGACAGCTGTTACAGTAAGTCGAGCTTTCTTAGACGGATAAAAACGTTGTGTACAGCTAGAGACAATCCAGCGACAGCTGTTACAGTGAGTCGAGCGTTCTTAGACGGATAAAAACGTTGTGTACAGCTAGAGACAATCCGGCGACAGCTGTTACAGTGAGTCGAGCGTTCTTAGACGGATAAAAACGTTGTGTACAGCTAGAGACAATCCGGCGACAGCTGTTACAGTGAGTCGAGCTTTCTTAGACGGATAAAAAAGTTGTGTACAACTAGATACAATCCCGCGACAGCTGTTACAGTGAATAACAGGAGGGCCCCCTTGATTTTCACCGTAAAATAATTCCCTATAGCGTAATGGTAAAGTTCGATTTAAAATCAAACATTTTGAAAAAATCGGATTTATTTGATTTTTCTGCTCAATAATATTTCAGTGCAGTTTTATTTGTGCCGGGAATATTATAAATGTTTTCCGTAAAATATAAGTTATAGGTTGGAATAATATTGACTATCGTAACCGCGTAGCGAAAGCAAAGGTAGGAAAGGTTTTGTCAGCCGTGACTAGTGACACCAATTAGTAAATGTAAAATATTTGCTGTTGTTATTTAGACATGATTCTAACGCTAAGGCGGTCGTATTAAAATGGACAATTATCCGGCGACGAGCGACAGGTCGAAATAATAGGCGAGGGAGCATCCAACGTTGAAAAACAGCGGGGTGCCAACAGGGAGGCAGAAACCAAGGATTCTATATTTTTAGAAGGATAGGAAGTGATGGCGCTTTCGCCCCGGGGAAAAAACGCGCGACTGCGCAGTACCTCCTTCCAAAAATTACCCAGCCAAGGTCAAATATCGCTACCGTGAAGGTGCCAAAGCCCATTTCACCGTTGATCGATTTGGCCTTGGGGGTGAGTAAAGGCGGTAAAAGTGTCGTCACTCTTTTGTAAAACTCCACGCTCTTCCCGCGAGGCCGTTTATACAGGGGAACCTAGTCACTTCCTATCCTTCTAAAAATATAAAATCCTTGCAGAAACTGAGCAAGTCGCGGAGCAGGTAGGCCGCTCGACCCATATAGTGCCGCTTGTAAGAACCTTGGGCTCTTCCCGGGCATTTTTTTGGAGAAGGTCAATCGCAAGGTTCTTACAAGCAGAAAGAGCCGAGGGTCAAATATTTTTTCTGGCTGACAGGAGGAAGAAAATCGTGTAAATTAAAATCAAGTATAATAGTCCGAAATTGTAGCGGCAATCAATAACGTAAAACATGATATCAAAATTAACATCGTATTCTAAAATCTCAAAACTATTGAATCACTCCTCGGTTTATATCCCGAATATTTTCCAATATTTTGGTCGTCTTCTGGACAACTGAACGTTTCCCGTATGCTATAACTATAGTGAGGCGAGTTTGTAAACGTGTTACCTATTGTTGATCATTAACACCTGACAGTAACCCGAGGTCGACAGTTCAGCGAAGAGGGAAATGACTAAATAATAGGTGGGATGTCCACGGGCAGGCAGAAAGTTTACCGTTTACAAAGCAGGCGAAACGCTCAACCTTCTCCAAAAACATGTTTTGCGGGAAGCGTAAATGCAAGGCGAAGCCTCGAGGGTAAGAAAATTTCAAAGGGGACAGGCAGAAGAAATACTTGGCCTTAAGCTAGGAAAGGTAATACGAGATCCCGCATTCCACGAACGTGAAAACCTTATCTATAAATTTTTTAACTTACGGTTCTTACGCAGGCCCGTAAAAACCATTAGGCAGAGTAGGCCCGTGCCTAGGGCGACATTTTTCTAGGGGAGCCAAAATTCTGAGTTTCTCATATAAACACCCACGATCGAAGAACTTGGCTTGCACCTACTTCGCTGACAATGCCAAGACGCGGCAATTATTTTGGTGCCTAGAGGCGCCGAAAGGGTTTATCCACCCCTGTTCTTACGTTAAGTATTTTTTGATACTAACGTATTACTTCAAAATTTATAAATATTTGTCCCGGAATGCCTACAGATGCGTGAGCTTATAGGAGAGATGGTAGGTGCCCATTTCCTTGAAGCATTTCGTTAATAAAACGCGATAAAAAGTCGCTAGCTGACTTGGGACTCGGGTATTAGCCTAGCTGGTTAATGATATCCCCCATAACAGCTAAGTTTATAAAGGAAATGGTTCATATTGAACAAAGTTATCCAAAATTTAGTTCAGGCAAGGGATTTATGCTGCCATGCAGTTACTAAAAATAGACCAAGAGGTTAGCGAAATTATATTATCGCTTTAGCGAACTTGTTTAAATACACCACCGAAAAAACGTACCTAAAGGCTTTATCATATTTTTACTATCACCTTTAACCGAAGAAAACTGCCCAAATACAGAAAAATGAACTAAGGCTTTGTATTGTAGCATCTCTGAGATACAGACTTAACTGGCCATTGATGTATTCCATCCACCGAAGCTCACAAGAACAGTGGCGTTACTGGCGTAGCTAGGAATTGCTTTGGGGTAGGCGGTGAATAAAAGGAAAAATTTGTGAGTGGGCGTCATTTTTGGGGACCAATCTAAGTTTGTGATTTACTTATATGGTTTTCTGTCGAGCTGCGGCTAAGAAGAGTGAGCAAATTCAGCCCTATAGTCAGGAATTAAACGAAATGACTGTTGTTAAGTGGAGCAGAAACTATATCGAAAAATGTAATAGCTGAGAAGTAATTAACTAGGAAAAAAGCCTACTAATAAAATTATTAAAAATATTATTTGTCACTTATGGAAGTAATGTCTAGAGAGCTAACTTCTAAAAAAAATCAAGGCCTAAAATAAAGTTAATCTTTAAATCTGTAAGTTTAATTTTTAAAATTAACTTTCAATTATTATATTTTTTGTATACTTATGGTATGAAAAAATTGTGAAATTTAAAAAGGGCAGGTGTAGCTTAACATAAAAAGAAAATACATCTTGAATGTATATGCACCCTTTTTTAAACACAGGCGTAGCTAAGATCTCCTCTCCAGGCAGCTCTCCGCAAAACTATTAATTCTAGAAAAATTGAGGGGCAATCAAAAACAGGGTTTGGAGGGAGGGACTGTCCTTCAGCCACATTTTATTTACGGGATAAGTTATCCGGAAACTTTTTACATAACTTACCTTAATCGATGACAAAGGTTAGATGATGTTGATGGTAATTATCCAGATACTAATTGTATACGCTCCCTTGCTCCTAGATGTAGACAAAATGCCAAGGTAGATTTTAAATACTCTTTTAGCTAATTTATCTTATCCCCAATACAAATACACGAAACTTTACGAGTTTAGAATAGCGGCACAATAACACATACGTAAAAACGTTGAATGATTTGCAGAGAACAGAGATAACAAGTCGGTCAAGCCCGTAATATTACCTCTCCTCAGATGATATATCCAGGTGTCGCCACACACCACTATAACTGTATTTATTAACTATTATGCTTACGATGAGTATCTTATTTGCCGTATAGCTAAGGAGTTATTGTTGGTTCTGTGGTAGAGCGCTCAACGGCCTACCTTAACGGCCCGGGTTCAAAACCTGGGTGGCGCATTTGTTTTTAATAAATAGAGAAATCGCTAAATTAGAATTTCTTCGATGCAATAATTTAAATCTTACATGAAATCTTGTTCTATATATCAATTAAACCAAAATTTCATACTCTATTAAATACGCTTCCGATAAAGCTGAAGGTCTAATTTTCGATGAAGCGTAATGAGTGTCGGTGGTTCTATGGTAGAACGTTCCCGGTTAAACAGGCGGTCTCGGGTTCGAAACCCGGCCGATGCGATCGTCAATTGATACTAAAACGAAGACCGTGAACAATTGGCGGAAACCCTGCCATTGGACGTTGAGAGGTTGCCATAACACTCAGCACTCGGTCCGTCCCCAAAAGTCAATAAGAAGGAGTTGGAAAAAACACACCGATGACCACCGGCGTTAACGAAAAAAAACCAACCAACCAAACTCAACGCAATCGCAAATTTATCCGTTAACGCTTACCGCAACACGGTGGTTTTGCCAACCTTTAAACTGATAAAATGGTTATTCGACTGCGTACGCAGTGAGCCAAGAAACTGCGTACGCAGTGATTACCCTTTGCTCCGAAAATGCGAACGCGTTCGCAGGCCTGACAGACAGACCCACCGACAGACACGGTGGTTGTATAACCCCTCCTAGGGTACAAAGTCCCCTCGGAGAGGTAATAAAAATGCGAAACACCAGTTTACCCCTGTATCGAATTCTATTGCAAAGGCCATCTTGTCAGCAGGGTAAATATAAAAGAGAAGACGTGGAAACGGTCTTATTACAGAGTGCCGTTTAGTGGCTACTAAGGTATATAAAGAACTTCTAAGTAAAATAATATCACACATTGTTACTGAATTTCGACATTCAAAATAAAACGCACGAGCAGTGCGATCCCAGAGTTTCACGCCCCTATCACTATATACCAGATTTCAGGGCCCGTTCCAGAGACATTTTCTAAAGTCTCGTAAATTAAAAAGTTAGTAGACCGGAGCTCTCGTATTGTAAACGCGTTTCACAGACAGTTTTTCAAGAATTCGTGAACTCGCACTCACGTATTTTTAGCCTATATTAAAATAGGCTCTGCCCTCATTGGAGTCAAAAGAAACGCCGTAAAATTACGGTGGGAAGCCAATCACTTCGATCGCTCGGTTAAGCCTTAGCGTTGTCTGTCATTTCTTTCTGGTAAACAGTTGCAATTTTCCACTTTCGACTTGCAATTATTATTCATATCGGCTAGTTAACAGTACTTTTATTATATATTTTAAATTTTGTTTATAAAATTATTTTTATATTTAAATTCTTGGTTGTTTTTTACATTTGTTTTCATTTATTACTAGCAAAACCCGGTAGACGTTGTCCTGCCATTGTATATTTATTTTACCTCTATATATCTAAAAATGGATGGTTTGTATGTAACCTAGAATCTATAAAGGGTTGTAGAAAAATGTGGAAAAATGAAAAACAACTCTTACTGATAAGATTTCTTTATTTCTAATGCTATAAATTGATGATGAACTGTGTTACATTTTTTTAATAAAAATTCACGTGAATGAACAATATTTTTTACTTTTCTATTCGCTATGTAATCAAACAATCTTAAAATAATATAAACATATACTAACATCTAGCGTAACGCAAATGGATAAACAATATTCTTGGTTTTTAGGATTTGGTGTATAGATGAACTCTGGAGTAAGCAACATATAGTTGACCATGCGAAAAACATAGGTCTTTTTAATTTTGTTTGTTTTAACCATGCGTCTCTAATTTTCCTATAAAAAATTTACACGTTTAATAGCAATTTGGTTATTTGACCTAGGTAGACCGTAAATATTTCTTATGTCATCATCAACATAACTAATACCAATTGCCTTTGTATTCCGTAACTGCACCAGGAATTTTCAATTGAATCTTATTTTTGATTCAATTAACGTTAACATTCTTTGGAGCTGAGATAGCACGATCGCAAAGCCAATTCTTGATTCCTAAAGTTGTTGGGGCTGTTCGGGAAAATCTTCTTTTCAAGCACTTCTATTGATGACGGTAGTTGACAGAAGTTCGGTGGGAACGATATCTCCTCAACCGGAATTTTGCCGTCGCCCATATCCAAAAGTTACTAGGCAAATGTTTGTGCATAATCATCTCTAATTAAATTGGTCGCCAGTAATTTTCTGCACAGGTCTCCAGAGATCCGAATTCTTCAGGCACGCGGTCAGCTAGTCTGCTGGTGATGATATTGGAATGACGGAAAAAGTTTGACGGAAATCACCGGCGAGCAGTATCACAGCTCCGCCCATTGGGCGTTGATCGTTTGGGAAATATCGCAGAGTACGATCTTATGGGCCATGGTACATTCATCTAAAATAATGACTTGGCATCTTTTCAATACAGTTGCCATGTTTTTCCATTGTTGCAAAGGGGATGTGGAGCTATATTTAAATTCAATGGTAGCTTGAGAGCCAAACGCATCGTGCGTCCTCCATCGTGTAGCGTTGCTGAAATCCCCGATTAATCCACAGCCAGAGCAATCTCATGCTTCATTCGAATTTCTGCGAGTATAAAATTGATAAGAAATGTTTTTATGGTGCCTCCTGTTGCATCAAGAAAAAGAAGTTCACCATTTCTGCCCCGTACATGCTCCATAACTGAGACGTGCAAGAGTCGTTGATCATTTGTTAAGAGCCTTTTCTGATCCTCAACATTAAATTGTAGCGCATCCACGTCGTATTATTTTTCTCGCAAAACGTGTATTTCGACCACATCGTTTCATTTACGCTCCGGTGAAAATAGCCCCAGCTGATTGAGGTTTTTTGTTAATCGACATACACATATCTTCAAGTGAAATCAGTGCTTCATTGAAAATATCTTCCAAATACTGTACATCGCGGCTGGGGTTGTCTCTGCGTGCTGAAAGAAGTATTTCTTCGCTCATACTACCTTTGTATAATAATAATAATAAATAATAATAAATCAGCTAGGCTAATACCCAAGGCACCACCTTAGGCCTAAGTCATCATGCGACTTTTGAAGCCCTTAATTCAGGTGGCCGGGTTACAATGCGTAGGAGGGTGGTGGCAAGCCCTGCATGCCACGAGATCGAGCCAACAGCTCCCTACACTAACTATTACCGTTAACCTAGACACGTTTTTATGGAAGGGGAAACCGAAGAACTCGGGGGAAAACCCCTTAAACTAGTGGGGAGAGAACTTGCAAACTCAACGCAGAAGGAGTTGTTCCCATAGATCTTTCGGTCAAAATTATGGGGAGCAGAGTTCGTATTTGGTAAGCATGACGTGTTTCAGATGCTTCTGCCAATGTGTTGTCCCAATGTTGATCATTTTCAAGCAAAACAAGTTTGAAACGTACTTCTCTGTACGTCCGACACTCATGACCATCGATGGTTTTGATTGCTTGAAACGATTTTGGTTATTATTAAACTTATTCACCATTTACTAATCACTGTCACAATAACTTTTTATTATTTGTTGCTTTTACTATTTGTTGTAATAAATTGTTGAGTAATAGCAAAATAAATTTCGCGTAAATATTCTCCTTGTTAAATTATCTACGCATACCAATTTTCATGGCGATCGGTTGAACAGTATAGACAATGATGCGCCACAGCGCCATCTAGTGGCAAGTTAAAGCAAAATGGATGGCGCGAAAAAAATATCGGCGTTCAAATATCAATTTTTACACATTGCCATAACGATCGGTTGAACGGTGTAAAGGTTGATGCGCTGCAACGCCCTCTACTGGTGAGTTAAAAGTAAAATGGATAGTATAAAAACCTATAGTACGGGTAAAAGAGGGTAGCTCACTCGCAAAACTCGTCCCAACTTGCAATGTGGCCTAAAAATTCTATTTTGATGTCTACTTTGAGGATCCGATGAGTCCGCAGCGATGCGGGGTGGACAACACAGTTTTTGGGGGGGGGGAAGGGGGGCAGGGGGGGCAGGGGGGCAGTTGCCCCCTAAATTTGCTTTCATTGAGCCGTGTTTGGTGTTGTTCCCGATGGTGCATTTCACCCTGAGTCGAATGCGACCAACCACATGCCCGTCAGATGAACCGTTTCCGAGTTATGGCCAAATTTGTACTGAATCACGTGGTTTTTTCTGTAATATGAAAAAAAAATCCCCAAATGCTACATTTAGCAATCCGGTCAAGTTGGGTATCGTATCTGTAGTATGTTTTAACGTTGAGTCGAATGAGACACGCCGCGGATCGCTGGGACTAATAGTTTCGGAGGTATGACCAAAGGTACACTAAACAAAGGTTTTTTTCGGAATTTCACTAAATGTTGAAAAGGTATATCAACCATCGTTCGTATTATTTTGTGCCGAATTGAATGAGAGCAACCGCAATTCCGTAGGACGAATAGTTTCCGAGCTATAACGAAATATGTGCGAACCATAAATGGTGTTTTTTTTTTCAAAAAGTTCGAAAATATTCATTTAAATCCCACCCGTGTCTACAAATTTATCCCCGGACGACCACAATGTATTCATCTTACATATTACTAAGTGCTGAATCGAATGAGACCAACCGCAGCGCCGTGGAATGAATAGATAACGAGTGATGACGGAATTTACATTAGATAATTAACATTTAATCCTCAAACAGGTTCTGAAAATGTTTTTTTATTTTTTTTAAGTTAAATTTTAACATCATTGTTGTGTGATTGCTACAAGAAATGAGGAAGATCTGTTTAAAACAGGTACAATCGAACACATTTTTACTTAGTTAAAATTTGCATCAGACAATACAACTAAATAAAATCAATGAAATATAATAATAATATATCTGAAATTTCTATGGAATTTCTTTGGGGCAGTAAAAAATTCAAGTAGAAACGTTTAAAAAGAAGATGGCGCGAC
This sequence comes from Leiobunum rupestre, assembly GCF_980474605.1. Taxonomy (NCBI): domain Eukaryota; kingdom Metazoa; phylum Arthropoda; class Arachnida; order Opiliones; family Sclerosomatidae; genus Leiobunum; species Leiobunum rupestre. The sequence goes on along the minus strand of NC_143384.1, from coordinate 10,291,611 downwards.
TAAAGAATATCAATATGACGTCTTGCAAAGTCACACATGCTTTTGGTAGTAAACATTAATCGAATACAATGATGTTTAAAAATAAATTATAAATAAATTAAAAAAAGAGAAAAACATTTTCAGAACCTGTTTGAGGATTAAATGTCAATTATCTAATGTAAATTCCGTCATCACTCGTCATCTATTCATTCCACGGCGCTGCGGTTGGTCTCATTCGATTCAGCACTTAGTAGTTTGTAAGATGAATACATTGTGGTCGTCCGGGGATAAATTTGCAGACACGGGTGGTGGTTTAAATGAATACTTTCGAACTTTTTGAAAAAAACACCATTTATGGTTCGCACATATTTCGTTATAGCTCGGAAACTGTTCATCCTACGAAATTGCGGTTGCTCGCATTCAATTCGGCACAAAATAATACGTACGATCCGAAAGTATGGTTGGTCCTGGCCAAATGGTTGATATACCTTTTCAACATTTAGTGAAATTCCGAAAAAAAACCTTTGTTTAGTGTACCTTTGGTCATACCTCCGAAACTATTAGTCCCAGCGATCCGCGGCGTGTCTCATTCAACTCAACGTTAAAACATACTACACAAACGATACCCAACTTGACCGGATTGCTAAATTTAACATTTGGGGATTTTTTTTCATATTAGAGAAAAAACCACGCGATTCAGTACAAATTTGGCCATAACTCGGAAACGGGCATGTGGTTGGTCGCATTCGACTCAGGGTGAAATGTACCATCGGGAACAACACCAAGCACGGCTCAATTCGGTGAAAGCAAATTTAGGGGGCAACTGCCCCTCCTGCGTTGCAGCGCATCAACCTTTACACCGTTCAACCGATCGTTATGGCAATGTGTAAACATTGATATTTGAACACCGATAATTTTTTCGCGCCATCCATTTTGCTTTAACTTGCCACTAGATGGCGCTGTGGCGCATCATTTTCTATACTGTTCAACCGATCGCCATGAAAATTGGTATGCGTAGATAATTTAACAAGGAGAATATTTACGCGAAATTTATTTTGCTATTACTCAACAATTTATTACAACAAATAGTAAAAGCAACAAATAATAAAAAGTTATTGTGACAGTGATTAGTAAATGGTGAATAAGTTTAATAATAACCAAAATCGTTTCAAGCAATCAAAACCATCGATGGTCATGAGTGTCGGACGTACAGAGAAGTACGTTTCAAACTTGTTTTGCTTGAAAATGATCAACATTGGGACAACACATTGGCAGAAGCATCTGAAACACGTCATGCTTACCAAATACGAACTCTGCTCCCCATAATTTTGACCGAAAGATCTATGGGAACAACTCCTTCTGCGTTGAGTTTGCAAGTTCTCTCCCCACTAGTTTAAGGGGTTTTCCCCCGAGTTCTTCGGTTTCCCCTTCCATAAAAACGTGTCTAGGTTAACGGTAATAGTTAGTGTAGGGAGCTGTTGGCTCGATCTCGTGGCATGCAGGGCTTGCCACCACCCTCCTACGCATTGTAACCCGGCCACCTGAATTAAGGGCTTCAAAAGTCGCATGATGACTTAGGCCTAAGGTGGTGCCTTGGGTATTAGCCTAGCTGATTTATTATTATTTATTATTATTATTATACAAAGGTAGTATGAGCGAAGAAATACTTCTTTCAGCACGCAGAGACAACCCCAGCCGCGATGTACAGTATTTGGAAGATATTTTCAATGAAGCACTGATTTCACTTGAAGATATGTGTATGTCGATTAACAAAAAACCTCAATCAGCTGGGGCTATTTTCACCGGAGCGTAAATGAAACGATGTGGTCGATTTTTTTTTCATATTAGAGAAAAAACCACGTGATTCAGTACAAATTCGGCCATAACTCGAAAACGGTTCATCTTACGGGCCTCTGGTTGGTCGCATTCGACTCAGGGTGAAATCCACCATAGGGAACAACACCAAACACGGCTCAATAGGGTGAAAGCAAATTTAGGGGCAACTGCCCCTCCTGCCCCCTTGCCCCCCCCCCAAAACTGTGTTGTCCACCCCGCATCGCTGCGGACTCATCGGATCCTCAAAGTATCAAAATATAATTTTTAGGCCACGTTGCAAGTTGGGACGAATTTTGCCGCTGGAGAGCTCTTTTTGGGCCTCTTTTACCCGTACTACTACTCCATGGTGATCGATCAAACTAGTTGGACTTTATCAATCTCATATATACCGACATCCATTTATATATATAGATAAATATATTTACATGTATTATTCATAAACGCGAAATGGATTTTAAAATAGGGAAAGCGAAGAAAAAGTATCGTGAAGAAAGATACCAAAGGGTAAGGAAGTTTAACGAAACTGAAAATGATACAATTGTTGCTGGGCTTGAAGCTAGAATGGGTTTGGTCAACAGAGTTGGGGAAAAGGGAAAGCCTACGAAAGATACCAAGACGAAGCAATGTCGTGGGAAGATATTGCTAAGGAAGTGTCAGTCGTTGGTACGGGGACCAAAAACTGACCCCCAAATTAGAACAAAATGGTCTGACTACAAAAGCATTGACAAAGGCCCAAGATTTCATAAAGATCAGAAAAGCAACTTGGGGTAGTCCAGTCGCTTACAATGAGGAAGCACAGCTTGAGAAAAGGGTGGTGACACTAATTGGCGAAACTGTGATTCGTGATATAGCAGGTGTTGACAATCGCATTGATTAAAACATATTCAGGTCTCGATGTTAACGGTAATAATAAGTGTAGGGAGCTGTTGGCTCTTGTGGCATGAAGGAATTGCCACAGCCCACCACCCTCCTACGCATTGTAACCCGGCCCCATGAATTAATGGCTTTAATAATCGCTGGATGACTTAGGCCTTAGGTGATGCCTTGGGTATTAGCCTAGCTGATTATTATTATTATTATTATTATTACTACAGCGTTAAAGAAACAGGCACATCGATCTGTTCATTATTAAATTAAAATTAAATTTGAATTGTTAAATGTACATTACATTTTGAAACAATTGAAACAAAACCCCGTACCTTCTACAAGCCGCAGCAGTTTCACACACCACCAGCCAGAACCAAAGGTTATATTATTGGTACGCCAAGAGCGGGGTATTTTCGCTTTACTCCTTTGAGTTCTCCACCGAGCGTGGGTGGTAGTGCTCCCCTTAAATTGGATTCAAAGATATGTGGTTAAATATTTTTAGAAAGTAGAAGCAATCAAAATTTAATTGAAATTTTCTTCGCATATTGATGATATCACAATGGCAAAAAAAACAAAGATTGGAAATGGAAGATATTGACAATGAAATGGGTATATTTAGTAAAGCTCAGTTAAGAAACATTTCATACTAGCAGATATAACTCAGTTACTTTTTTTCAAATAGTCGCAATGGCTGAAAACCCACTTCCAGATCCACCTTAGCCGACGGTAGAAGAAAAATCCAAAAGCGGTATTGTTATGGCTGCTATTTTCGTGATAAAAGAAGCTATAAAAACGTCATACACTATCTGTATCTACCGAACGTTATGCCGAAATATTAGACCCGGCTGCTCTGTCTGTTAATTGTTATTGATCAAGAAGTATTAAATGGGATTTTGGAAAATGATTATAAACGAAATGGTAGCCCATGCAAAGAGAGCAAAATGATCAATTTTCCATCGCCTTTTCGAGTCATTTGGACAATACCAATAACATTCTGGTGGTCATACTCAACTCTCTAGTTCCGGCTGAAAAATAAATTAAAAATTTTATTTCAGTGATTTCGCCTTTATCAACGTATTATTAATAACCCGGAAACATAAGAACATTTACTAGCAGTATGTCTCCTCTTTTAAAATAAATTTAATGCATATTACTTATAACCTTTTCTCTAGCTTTCTAATAGTGTTACTTTCTTTTTTATTGCATTTTTTATCTTGTCTCTCAGTCTAGTCAGCTGATCAATGTATTGATTATTTTTTCGACGGAGCTGTGCCCATCTTCCAATTCTTCATGCTTGTTTTTCTCTCAATGTAAGTTTTCCGGTAGATTTGAGTTTCATACGGATATTTTTCAAAGTTGGTTGTAATTTTTCTGTAATGTTTACCCATAAAAGGAGTTTGAGGTTCGATAAACATTTCATTAAGTAAATTTTGGAGTTTTTATCATTGGGTATCGGTTCAAAAGGGAGATGTGTCCTCCTTTTTGTTTAAATGATATCTACAAAAATAAATAAATACTTCTATTTAAGGAATTGAAATTTACTTTATTATAGTGTGGGAAATGTAAAAAGGTTAACGTGAATATAATTTGACTGATGATGTCGAAAATAATTCGCCATCTTTCCAAAATAAATACAGCTTATGATTTTGAAGATTTGTAATAACATTAATTTAATTTACAATAGAAAGTGACATTTTAAATATATCGAAACGAAAAGATCGTTTTTTCTTCTTTTCGTTTGTTATGAAATAAAAATAGTGGTAAAGAATTCTAACATGCGTAGCAAAATCTGTAGGATGCCCTTCAATTCGGGCCTTGGCGATTTGTAGCTCAATAAACGCGGTTTAGGGTAAATGTTTGATTGGTAGTGCCAAAAATCCTTTATTTTTAATCAGTTGATAGTATTGGGTCATTCACGATACAATATTTTCAGCGGGACATCTGTTTCGATATTGTTTTCACCTTAATTTATCACGTTAGTTCGAAGAAACTCCATTTTCTAAAAAAAGGTATTATTTTCCCCTTTGAATGCGTTTATACGAGAGCTGTACGATAGCTCATGAGTTCTAGACGAAAATACTAGACTTTTTCCTCTTTTAAATGTCTCTAGAACGGGGTTTTGGAAATTCACCGTTTTTCAACGAGAAACGCACCCTTTTTTCGTAAATTAACGATACTTTTTTGTCTCTGAAAATTAAAGTAGACGACAGGTGTTAAACATATTTCAAAACTAAAGGGTGGACTACGAGTTAAAATAAGAGCCCGGTTTATGGATAAAGTGATTATTTACGACAAAACGACCCTAGGGGTCATTGCGGCGCTTTACTGCCTACGTGTAATTAGATAAGAAAAATCATTGCGATAAGTTTTGTCGTGAATAATGCTGCGACGTAAAAAAACTATTCCTTTTACGACATTTTAAGAAACTGTAGGGTAATATAGCTTTCTCAAAACATTATTTTAAAGGAACTACATAGCATAGATTATATAAGACGACGCATAGATATCCCCGGATACTGTCTCCCTCTTTAAAATAGGCTAGTTTAACTCGTTAAGCCTTTCCGAGGGCTGACTATTTGAGCTAAATGTATTCTACTGTAAAAATTAATTAATTTTGGAAAGTGAAATATTCACCGTTTCATATAATGCACAAATGACTTTTTTTAATTTGTTGGTGATGATATTAAGATTAACTGGTACCCAAATTAAAGAAGTGAGTTTCCACAATTTTTTCCAGCACCCACCAACTCAAGGATGAAGTATATTTGCCATATAAAAATGTTGAAAACCTCCCCAACAAAGTGAAAAAACTGGCAAAATTTCCGCACAATGGTAAAAGCTGAAACAAGCCCAATTTGCGACCATACATGTAAATAACACCATTCATTCAAAAATGGAATTTATTTATTTATTGCTAAATATTCATTTTATTCCAGATAATAGCATTAAATTTTAAAAACACCCCAAACCGTTTTCCATCCAAATGAATTTTATCCCCAAAACGACCATTGAAAACCACCCAACTGTCAACCCTGATAGATCTTGCTTTTCAATATTTTCTTTAGACATCTTTCATTCGCTTTCGAAAATAAATTGGGGACTCGACTCGCAAAAATTAAAAATCTAAAACTCCTACGTGCCTGACAGGCAGAGAATGTGGCGGACCTGGTGATGACGAATGCCTTTAAAGGATCAAACTAAATGGAATACATTATAACCGTAACGTTACATTTTATTTATTAACAGATATCGGATAAAGCGCAATTTCCTCTACCACTTACTGATCACCTAGGTGTGCGTTTTCTTAACTTTACAACGTTTTATTTATCAGTGGTCAAAATAGTGTTCGAAAACAAATTCATCTGTCGACTGGAAATTTTTCTATTAGATCATTACATGGTTAACATTTATTTAAATTTATTGGAAATAAAAAATAAATCGTCAATTTAAGTAACCTCAGTTCATTTAAAAAGTCTCCAACAAAGGTTTTTTTAGGTAAACAGCGCTCTTCGTTCACTTTATTTTCTACATATCTCTCCTTTTGTTTCGTTCTTCAATTAAAAAAGGTTAATTTCAGAAAATATAAACTCTTTAGAGAGTTGGTGTGGTTTTTTTTCCAAAACCAGGTTTATCCAAGTTTAACACTATCGAAAAAACTGAGGCATTTAAGTTCTTTAACAAAATTCAAAGACTATTTCAAAGAATATAGATATTTTTTTGCTTTAACAAGTTTTTCAGCTTTTTCGAACTAGTGACGGTTTCTTCTGATTTAGACAAATAGGTAGGTTATTAACTTCTTCAATAACGGAAAAACCTTATGTGAATAAACAAATTATTTATAATTTTGATTTCAAGTTTTATGTTTTAAGGCAAATATGGTCCATCTTTTTCTGCAATTTTTTTTAAATAAGGTGTGGATTTTTACTTTTAAATACGTTAAGAGTTGACATTTAAAAAAAACACGATTTCAAAGGTGGGTTATTGTTTTTAGGAGCTTCAACGAATTGTTCGTCCATCATAAGGTAGATTCTAAATGAAATAAACCCTTAGCAGAAAAGAGTGCAGATTGAAAAGGGACGCAATACAAATTAGGGCAGATTACTCAAAGCTCTAATAAAGCCAAGCTATAGACTAAGATAAACAGACTTAGGCATAAACAAAAAAGCGAATTTTAAATCTTAACAGAGGAGTTTGCAGCGTTTTCGAAAACGTTAGGGCTCAAATAGCGTTTGAAATTGATTTCGTATAAGACCATTTCTATAGGTGTTATTAACATAACATCGTAAATATGAAATGTAAATAACGTTACTGAAATTTTCATCTTTTATTTAGATTTAGAGGTTTACTTGGTTAACTTACTTACAAATATTATTTTCAAAATATACTTTTCAATTTCTTACTAACAAAAGAAGTTTTTTACTCCTAAGTAAAATGAACATCATTTTTGGTGGATTATACATGACTTAAAAGGACACACCAGTCCTTGAAACGCGGTTTAGTTAGAGAAACTCTATAAAAGCTGGTGTGGAACTATAGCGTGACCTTGGCTAAACATACAGAAAATCGTTTTAATTTTCTCACCATGACTTTTTATTGAGTTTATTGATGTCAATAAACTCGCCAATATAGGGTTCGGAAGGTAATAATATGCAACTTGGTTCTTGAAATGTTTTTAGATTTAGTCGCCTAATGTTGTGCAGCGCTTTAGTTTATCTATAAACATTTCAAGAACAATTTGTCTTTTAGTGATCGGTGCACAAAAACTTTTGTGGTATCTGTTATCATTGTCTAGGTGAATGAAAACCCATCACCAACTGCGAGGGGTAGGAACGTGAGTGATACATCAATCGGTTGATAAAGTAAAACCTTTGCTGCCCCAAGATTTTCCAGATCGAAGACTGACTGATTTGGCAGCTAGGGCAGCTTCTGTTTTGTGATTGTTCCTTCGTATATGTCTTACGCTATTTAGAAAGTGCTGTAATTGATTTTTCACAGGATAAGTAAAATGGTGTTTTGGATTAAGAAAGTACGACTTAGGGAAAAAATGTATCTAAGGATGTTCCACTATGCTTATCAAGATATTATACAACGTGTATTAAATATGGTTCCTTATGGAAAAGGTGTTTTATTAAGAGTTGAAATTAATTTTACCTTTTGGTAAATAAAAGTTTTTCCTCAGTGCGCGAAAAAGGTAAATAATAATAAGATAAGATAATAATTAGCTAGTCTAATGTACATGGTGATTGAAAATTTGTTCAATATAACTTTAATATGCAATATATACTTAACAAATAAGATATATTGTTTGTATTCTAATTACCGTGACAACATTTAAGTTTTCACTCTTAAACAATATGCTCTTCCATTTTTGGACCAAGTGTGGAATTCAACTTGTCATTTTTTTATAATGTTTGCAAATTCCGTAACTTTAATTTCATTTATGTGTCACGTCTGTTTAATCTTGGAAAAATTGAGAATTAAAATTTACCATACATTAATGTAGGTAAAGCTTTGTTGGTATTATTATTTGTAGTTTGTTTTAATGCAAAAGGTTTTATTTACCCGATGAAAAATATATCTAATATTTTTCATATTTCATTAATCAAAAATATATTTTACAGGAGTTAATCTAAAATGTACTTAATCATCTTATCTCTTACAAAAATAATTGATTATATGCCATAACAAAGGTTATCTGGTTTATGATTTGATATACCATGGGCCAGTGGCGTAGCTAGGGGGAGTGGTGGGGGTGGTGCGCCCTGGGTGCCACCCGTTTGGGCGTGAAAAAAATCAAAACTTACACAAACTAGAGACTAGTAAGCAGCACTCCATGATGTCCGCCCCGGGTGTCACCCATGCTAGCTAGGCCACTGCGATGGACAACCCAGGTAAATAAGTATCGTAATATTTTTAAATTTTCAATAGTGCAAAAATGAAAGATAGAATATAGCCAGATAATAAAATCGTAAAAGGCAATGGTAATTGACCAGCTTGAAGAGGCGCGAAGCCTAATGGTTTTGACTTGTGGAATAGATATTGACAGGCATGCTGTTTTATTATCGGTTCCACTGTATCTCTAGTAACCAAATTTGATTCGAAGTATCTTGATGTTCTAAAAAGAAACAAAGCAGGATTAAAAAAAATTGGATATATTTATACCGAATTCTAGCAATACCGAAGACCAGTTTTAAAAATGTATTTTCATAAAGTTATGGGTTTCAGTTACAGTTTTTGGCAACGTTTTGAGCCAGATTAAGGTTAAAATAAATGACAAAACCTTTTAGGACGATAATTATGCGCGTGTGAAGAAACCCAGCTAGCAATGAATTTAATTTCTGTTAGCTGTTTATTTTCGAAGCAAGAAAGATACATTAGACTACTTGCATTTTTTTCCATTTCGCGACTATTGGCGAAATGAAGCCTTTCCTGAAAACAAACGAAGAGTATTCAGAGAAAATGGTTTGTTTTGAGAAATGAAAGTATTTGATTCCGGACTCGATCAAATCTGGGCAATCATAGAATTCAATAAATATCAGCTGAAGTGTTACACCATCAATTAGTACAACTGTTTTCCCATTTGAAACATCTTCTAACGTCAGTTGTAAGTCTACGCTGAGTACCGGCAATATACCTATAGTTTTTAGTACATGAGCGTATAGTGCTTGAAGACTGGGATCTTTTGAAGCCTACGAACAAAAAGTCAATATAAAACATAAATTCTTTAAACTCGTTGAGCTAAAAATTCATAAAATATCATTATGCTTGAAGTGTGGGAGATATATATTTATAAATGAGGAAAAACTAGCAGGCTATTCTTCTCCTCTTAAAAGATAAATCAGACATCTACCCATGAACTCAGTTGGACAATAAAAGTCGTTAAATCTAATTAAGGGCAAGGTTTTAAATTTTATACCCGTAAAAGTTTTGAAATCACAATTAAGGACAAGCTCTATCTATAAATGTTGTTATATTAAATTTTGCGTTAATATCACTTTACTTGCCATCAAATACGCAAGACCTTGAGCAGACTTAAGTTTTTTCGTGAGCCTTAAAACGTGTGGCCTTTCGAATGCCATATCACTTGTTTCGGTAAAAGGAGTCAATAGGTCAAAATTTAAAAAATCCTAACGGATAAATCACGGTTTTATATTTCTTACATACGGTTTCTTGACGTCGCCAAAACAAAAAGGTTAATTGTAAAAACTGGTCATTCTAAAATCTTTTTCAACACTTTTTTTGGGAAATTCGAGTTACCCACCCTTTTTTAATAATTTCGGCCTTAATTTTTCAAGTTGGTGGAGATTACGCTAACGGAAGAATAAGTTTTATATTTAACGATAGGTTTTACACCCTTTAATAATGTTAATCGAAAAAATTAGATAACTGTTGGATTTCAATAATGTAAAAATGCTAATTATTTTTTACCAGACTGCATAACGTTTCACTGCTCTTCTGAAAATAAATTTATCACAATTTTATGGTTTTACTCTCCTAATTTCAGCTTTATAAACGTAAAAATATCATAGCAAATGAAATATACATTTGTTTTAACACTGCATTTTAACCTTTTATTCAAAAACCAATTTATAAATTTGAAGCGACATTTTCCAATATTGCAATTTTTTTCCAAATGACAGAATATTGTTGACATAAGAATAAGAAAAACCACCCTACAATTAATAAAAGCGCATATTGTATAAAATCTTTGAACTTGTTTAGGGTCTTAAAAAAATTCGTCTAAAGATACTCTAATGGATTTTAAATAATTACCAAATTTTTCTTAGGTTAAAGGGAATATACCCTCAGGTTTTAGGTGTGGAACACCAAACTTCGAATATTTCCCGCTCCCTCCTAAGACTTTAGATATTTTTGGCGCTGTTTAGTGACTTCCCGCCCAAATTGCTTATATAAAAAAGCATAAAAAACATAAAAAATGACTTGAGGTTTTATTCCCTTTAAGAGACGATTAAACATTAAAAATACAACTTTTTTAAGTGCACAGTTCGTTATTCGATTAGGATTATTTACTTTTAGAAAACGGTGTTGAGGTGTGTTTTCAAATACAAGAGTTGAAATTGAAGGATGCGCCAGCAGATCATCAACGCTGTCAATGTAATATTTGCTCACGGGCATTGTCAATTTCGATAATAATTCTCCAGAAAATATTATAGAAACCATGTACATTGGTAGAAGCCAAAGGTACCAATATATTCGTATAAATTTCGGTTTACCATTGAAATCATAGCCTAAAAAATAAACTGAGTAGTAATCTTGCACGGCTAGCGCGTATCAATTACACTGCACATAAAAGTTTTTATAAGTTTTAAACATGTTCTGATCTTAAACATTCGGTAAAGGTGGTGGAGCTTGCTTAAGCATTGCTGCATAGCGTACAGCAAATGTTTATTTGATCTCTTCAATTTTTTACCAATTAGACTCACATAATCTTGTCTAGGTTGTATATATAAACTAAACCACGCCCTTTTTAAGATAAATACTGATTTTAAATAGTATTCAGGGTGTCTGAGGGTGATCGGCCAGGGCATTATTCTTTAAAACCTTTTAGTCTAAAGTTTAAAAAAAATTCAGGGTATCCTTTTTTTCATGGAAACTTAAAAAATAGTTAATTTCAGAAAAATCGGAAAAGATATTGTAATTTTCTAAAACTTATTTTATCATCGACAGGCGTGAGACGAAAAATTGTAATTCAAACGTTGTATAGCGTTCTCTCGAACCTACAAAAGATCAATATTCACAATAACAAGTTGGTATTATCTAAAATCATTTAGAAATGACTCCACAAAAGCTAAGTAATAAGGATTGAGTGTACCAGAGAATAAATATTTTATTCAAAAAAACTATAAGACATGTAAGACCTTCTAGAAACATAATTTCATGCAATTTTTAGCATGAACAAAGCATAGTGATATTGTGTTTAGTTGATGTTAATGAAAAGATATTAAGGAAATAAAGGCCAAAAAATTTAAAATCATATATGGTTTAATAATACCTCTGTGTGCTGCGGAAAAGATCTCAACCCGAGCAACCATATTTCAAAATGACTAGGGAATCATATCAGAATTCACGTAAAGACAAGCGTCGATGACTCTCTATCGTAAGTCGTCAACAGTGGTGGCATGTTCCATATACGTGATCTGAGATGAAATCCCAAAGGAAGAAGTTAAACTGGCTTAAGTCTGGTGCTCATTCAGACCAAGAAACGGGACCGTTTAGCTTAATCCATCGCTGGAGGAGCTCCACTTTGAGTCATTCACCACACTCTGGATGTGCTCAACCGCCGTCGTGCTGTAACTAAAGTCGTCGAACATCCACCAATGAAAGTTTCTACAAATCGTTCGCCACTAAGTCGTTCTGCTCATTATGACGATATGGAGAAAAATTGGTCCAATAAGTTGATTTCCGACCATACCTGCCGAGATGTTTAAACTAAATTGCTCTTGTTGATATAGCTTAATTTAGAAATGGCTCAGCAAAAAGCTATTTTAGGTAGTACCAACTTGTTTTTGTTATTGCCATAATATCAAAGTGAAAATTTACCTTTTTCGATGGATCAAATTTTATATGTTAATTTGCGAGTAAGCATTACAACTTTCTCATTGAAACGTTTTTTTCTGACGTCGATCGGTTAAAAAATAATTTTTAGAAAACCAAAAAATTAATTTTAGTGAAATTTCCAAATTAAAAGTTCCTTGAAAATGTCAAAACCCTTGATTAAATAAATTTTGATAAAATTGCTTTGTCCGATTGCCCTGACACATCATGTATGTTGCTTTTAGAATTTTAGTATATTTATTATTAAAATCAATATTATAATTTCATCAATCAATATTATTGCGATATTTCGTTATTATTATTGTTATTTTAATTATAAATACGATATATTCAAGGAAATTCTAATTTAATGGAACATTGTTAACAATTTTCCGTTATATTTCGAAATAATTAACTAAAAAATCAAATATTTTAAAATCATAATTTTTGAAAAAAAAAGTATATAGTTTCTGCCGTCCTCTATGGCAGTCCATAAGTATTCTTATGATATCGGCAAGATATTCAGAATTTCATTATAGTACGGATAAACTTCAAATAATTATAGTACGGATAATCTACAAAATGGAGAAACCGGCTTACTGTTGGAATCTCGAGTTCAAATTATGACTTTAGTTTCTGACCGTCGCAACTCGACGGGCGCCTGAGTAAAAACGTTGTTTGAAGAATTTCAAACCACAATTCAATTATTATTTAAAATTGCAATATAACTGGTATTCAACTGTTCACATATGGGACAACTCAGTTGTTCATTGGTTCTACTAATATCGATAGATTCCGTGAACAGTCAGAGTTTCTACGCAATTCTAATGACCCCCAAATGGTAAAGTTGCACTATTGTTGGAGTTCGTGGTGAAACATTTTGAATTTGGTGATCATTACGAGTTAAAAAAGTGGGCTCGTCAATTCATTGACACAGAGCAACCGCTACCACTTGGAAAACTAGCCTATCGCCTTAAGCACAGACCTCAGGGGTCACCGAATTTAAATTTTGTAGCAAAAAAGTCTTGTGCTAAATTTACGAAATGGCCAATAAAAGTGAATTTTTCGAAACCTTATTTACGTATTTTAATATTATATACTGCTATTTAGACAAAGTTTGTTTTAAACAGTAATATATTTTTTCGTGTGACTATCGTAACTTTGGTTCTTTGTTTTATAATTATTCCATTTTCGCGAGTGCACCGTTACAAAACATTATTTACCTCTCACTTTACGAAATAACCTGTGAAAAGTTAAAGTAGTAAGTGTCGCCGAATATCTTTTCTTCTCATTAGTTAAATGTTTTATTAGCTTAGGATGGATTACATTAATAGACTGAAGTGGTTAAATTGGCTTAAGACATTACCATGGCCTAACAGGCGAGCAGGTTTGGAAGTTTTGGTTCTGGTGAATATTAGCTTAATCTCAAAAAAAGTTAAATTGTCGAATTTGTCAAAAAAAAACTAAGAAAACATATTTAGTGGCGCGAACAGGATTTTAAAGGGGTTTTCCCCAAGTTCATAATTAGTCCCTATCCGAAAATGTTTGTCAATCCATCTGAAAATTTTGTTTATCGCTTATCAAAGCTGTGGTTTCATAGAATGCAATAGAGATCGAATAGTGATATAATTGAACTCAGATTTAAAAGCTTTTAGAAAATACCCGCCATATTTATGGTCTCCGAGAATAACGTTTTTCATAAGAAAGTTTGTCTCTTGTAAACTCCCCTATATTAAAATCCTATCAACGCAACTGACGATATTAAACGAAAAAGACAATCGTATTTAGTAACATTAGCAGTCGTTAAATGACAACACATAAAAGGCCTTTTTACAAAAACTAACCAAGTATTTACGGATTTTAGTCATCTTTTGGTCGAAAGGAGTTGCTTATACGCGCTTGTTTAGGAAGCAACGTGAAGACAGTTTGGTAGGTAGTTATTAAGTTTAAAGCATTTTTTTATTCTTTCGATAACTTGGGGTATCCGTAGGGGAATAAATGTTGCAAAAGACTACATAATGGTAAAATGAAAATAGTACAGTCATCTTTGAATCAACCTTAAATTAATGAAAGCATGATATCCAATCGGATTCTAGTTGTTATCCTACACTCATGTGTCTTAGGTTGAATAAACGAGCATTGAAACCGTTTTTATGTGTGGCATGACCGTTCAATGCAAAAATAAGTAAAAAAACGATGATTATATTTAATTTCAGTATTTACAAGGTGTTATTTTTTTAAAGCACGTGTTATGTACTTAAATATAAATTTTTATTTGTTAAATCACTTCTGACGCAAAATAGTCTAGCACTGGCCGTGCATTGACATCAATACGCAATGATGAGGCAGATTCATTATATTACTTAAAGAAACGACTTACCTTGTAATAAAAAAAACGATAATATTTCAAGAATGTTTTTTGTATAGACACCCAATGATATTCGTTTCACTCATAATATTTAGTATAAATATACAAATGAAAGTAGTAATGACGCAGTACCACACCTAAAAAAGGAAATATATTATGTATTAATTGGGCCCGATATTTCTAAGTCATGTAAATCTACAATAGATGTGATTGTATACGAACTCTTATTGGGCAAACACTGCTTTACCTATGCTCTTTCTCTAAACGATTTAAATAAGTGGTGGATTAAAGAACAGGCTGCGTAGGCATAAGCTTAGTGTTTAATAAAGTCTCAAAAAGAACAGGCTGCGTAGGCATAAGCTTAGTGTTTAAAAACGTCCAAAAAAGCACCTGCAAGAAAAGGACTAAAGAAACATCATGCTAACCAAATAAGCACTTGCTGACGAGTTTTACCAACAATTTACGTACCTTAATTTTATATAAAAAAATAAAACAACGTACCTCGCACAAATATATTGATGCAATTTCAAAATTTTCAATTGTTATGCCAATTGCTTTTCCGGACATTATTATAACCTCTGATGAATAGAAAATTGTTGTGTAATCTAGAAATCGCAACGCGCTGGCCGTCAGAGGTAGAGGAAATAAGGCGATATCTGATTCCTGTTAATTGTTAAAAAGTCATGTTGTGGCTATTATTTACTCCCTTTGTTTCGATCATTGAAGTGATTCATGTCTTATATTCATTTTATTTCAATTTCACTTGATTTCTCGTTTTTTGGGCTTTTTGATAGAATAGTTCTATTAAATTTATGCATTCTAGGCTCTCATTAACTTTTTGGTTTTTTTAAAACTCGAAAATACAAAGATCATACGTATTTATTTTTTAGGTTCTTTATTATCTGATCTACTTAAGCTTCGGTCTTAAAAGGAATCCCTCCAGATCCCTAATTGCATTGCATCTTCTAGTATAGGTAGTAAGAACATATTACTAGATCTTATGTGGAACTATGTATTAAGTAACTGAAACTTTTTCTTATAACTTAATTTAAAGCTTAATTTATCTATTTAATTTTTAACTAATCATTAATAGCAAAATCGTCCATAGATTATCAATTTTTGAATCAGAATTAATATGTCAAAATAAATCAGGAAACGATGTTGCTACTGTTTTAATTGATGTTTTCAGTTCAGCCTACATGTATGTTAGGTTAACGTAAATGTTCTAAACATCACTAGCTCAGTCAAATTAAATTAAGTTTGAACCAAACTCGGAAAAATGTATGACAACTAACCATCTAGGCTTATCTTCGAAATTGGTTCTAGTAACGAAATCGTTTCATTCTTATATTTGATTTTGTTGCGTGTAGTTCCGAAAAAAATAGTAATAAGCGATTCTCGGTGATTCGGCTGTGTACTTTCCCTTGTCTACACGAAAAAGAAATCACTTTCTTTAAAGAGGAATGTATTGGAAAATGGCCAGCATTTGGTATATTTTGTTTTGTAGCTCTTGCGAATACACGGTGCACAAGCAATGTTGTTTGGATAATGATTTCCTACCACTTTATCCAGAGATTACAAGTTTACCTTCAAAAGTTTTTTCCTGTTGTTGGTGTTAATTTCGATCCAAGCAATTAAATAGCTGGAGCTTACAAATTTGTATCAAAATCTGACATTGCGTTTGAAACAAACAGTTGTACGACTAGCGGTCTTTCAAAATTAGCGTTATAACATTAATGAGACTCGACCATTATCTTGTTTTTATCCTTCCTATTGTGTTTTACTTGTGGCGATCTTATGAACCGTTTGACACCTTTTTCCTCAATTTTGATAAGACTTCAACTTTTAAAAAGTGACTTTATAACGAAGAAAATCAAATAATTCAACAGGAACCGACTAATCGTTCAAATCTTGATAATGGAAAGCGAAACCGTTCTCACGTTAGTTTGTGTCTTTCACTTAACTAAAAACATAAATAAAATAAAAAATGTCAAAGTTATACGTCGTACGTTTCTCACAAGTAATCCTAGAAGTCCATTCGCTTCGTTTTCGCTTGTAAAGTGACCAAAGTCGATCAGATGTTCGGTCTCAAATATATTGTCCAAAGTTAGTCTGAAAAGAAATAATTGCCAGTAATGGAAAGATAATTTTAAGCATTCGTTAACTTCTATATTTCCCAACGCCTTCGCCAGGCAGTGGTATATTCTGGTCACTTATTCAAAGCCAAAAATTATGCACCTCCAATTATATATTTATTAATATATTGGGTGACGGACTATGTTGAAACAACCCCCGCGTGTGCTCCAATTGCGCCGGAAGGCAGTTACCTAAATATCCTCTCAACATAAACATTTTCCCGTTATATAAATTAATTTTAAATAACATTCATGTTTTCTTTAATTTCCTAGCTTAAGCGGCCAATTCATTACCCTTTTGCTTTGTTTCCTAAAACCAAAAACCAAAACCATTACATTCTTGGCTCAAGCTCCAAAATAAAATATCACATAAACCTCTATAGCTCTGCAACGATAATGCCTATCGTTTATTCAACTATCACAAATGCTTAAAGATGCTTTCGTGATTTCTCAACCAGTGCGCATGAATCGTTTTGCAAGTAGTAACTTGTCAACTCCTTCTGTTTAAGCCTTCACAATTATTAACCTCTCCGGCGACTACAACAATGGTGGAGGTAACTTAATCATAGCGAGTTAATGCGTTTTTGTTGTCGCAAAATAGCAATACCTGAAGCTTTTATGTCTTAAACGATTAAATTGCTTTGTTCTTCCTCATATATATAATAAACTAGGTAACCAACTTAGCAACAATAAATTAACACCGATCTTTAAACCGTATAAGAAATTATCCAATTCCATCGGCCATAAAAAAAAGATAAAATATCCCTATCGGAAAATTTTGGGGTATGTAAAATTCCCTGTCTATGTAAAGGAATAAATATCGGACAACCAAAGCGAAACTTCAAATTTAGACAAAATGAACATAAAAACGACGTAAAAAACTCAAAAATTTTATTGCTCTGCCCTAGCGGAACATAATATTATAATATTATAATTACTTTAAATTCAATTTAAGAGAATCTCTGAAAATTTTGGAATATAAAAACAAAATATAGTTTTTAATAGAGATGATGCTCTCGGTAGTCTTTTAGCAGCACTTAAAACTAGTCGTGTATTTTTGTAAATAAAATATTTAAGTCAGTACTACGCAATAGTGTCATTTTTTACTTTATCTAGGTTTATTTATCTGAATTAATTGTCAAATCGTCATTAATCTGTCTAACCAAAAGTGGATTAATAAACAGACAAAAATCGAATGACATTGAAGGTTTCAACAAATGGGCGTATAATTATAGCTGTTGATCTACAGTTACATTATAAAATCAGGTTATGATATACTCGATCGAGTACCAGAGAGATAGCAAGTCAACTGTAATTTTGCCAAAACAAGTTATAAAAAAAAATATTTTACACAAGAGCTTACTATAAAGATTAAGAAATTACATTTTTCCTCAATTCCCATGGTAAAACCCGCTAAAATTACAACAAACAAAGATTATGAAGCTTTGCCCCGAAGTAAGCCTCCCTTTATCAACATTCTGTGGCTATTAGTGACGTTAGTACAAACAAATACGGTCTAAAATTAAACTGCGCTATTTTAAGTGTATTCCAACTCAAGGAACATTAAAACACACAGCTTGGTTATGGTGATACCTTGAAAAAATAAAAAACGTTTTGTAAACCATTAATAAAATTCTAATGATGTTAATTAATCTTTAGGAATAAAATTGAACACTAACGTTATATTTAACAAATGCAAAGCACTGTCGTAAAAACTCTTCGTCTGTCCTTGGATAGACAAAACATCATTTTTCTGCGTAAATAGCATCCACATTGGAACCTAATATAAATTTTACTATACAGATTAAACTTCAAGTTAACTAAATATTTAATGAACTAAATAAAAGCTTTACTGATCACAATCTTAGCCATTATAGTTTTTTAACTTATCTTTTTCGAGTGGCAGTTCACTATGTTTTATAAATATATAAAAAAAAATATCTATTCAATCAAGATTATATCACTCTGAACTCTTTTAATCATTTCGAACACAATCAATTCGATATCGATTACTCATTTTAATATTGATTTCACCCTTTTTAAAAGGATTGGATTTCTTGGCCAACTTAAACTGAGATGGGAGGTGCAGGTGCATGTTTTTGTGGTTCTTAACTGAAGGTTCTAGAAAAATATTTCGCAGTTAATTCGTATTAAATTTAAATAGTAACTATATATATATACATATATATACACGCATATATATATACATACATACATATACATATATACATATATACCTACATATACATATATACATACATATATACATATACACATATATATAGATATACATAACTCTAGTCTAAGATGTAATATTAGAGAAATACCGCCAGAGGGGTACGAAAGTCGTCGAAACCGAAAAATAGCAAAACCATTTATCCTATACGAAATTGCTGTTGATGTTTTTTTAATTATTAACAGATAATTTTTGTTAATTAATTAATAATTAATTATTATTTAAAACCGATATAGAAGTTTATATAATTTAATTTTTTTTAAGAATTTATTTATCATTTGAAACCAATAAATAAGCATATTAAATATGTGACGAAATGTTTAGAGCATTATGTGCTATAACTTGTTGGAAATTTCTGTTTTATGGCACAATAAACTCAATGCAATATATATATATATATATATAGAAATATACATATATACATATATATGGATATATATACATAAATACATATATATACATATATATATATATATACATATATAGTTGTTGGGTGGTGGAGTGGTTAGCACTTTCGCCTCGCAGCAAGGGGAGCCGGGTTCGATCCCAACTTGTGGCATTGGGTGCAAACTCGGAACAACTCCTTCTGCGTTGAGTTTGCAAGTTCTCTCCCCACTGGTTTAAGGGGTTTTTCCCCGAGATCTTCGGTTTCCCCTTCCATAAAAACTTGTTGAGGTTAACGGTGATAGTGAGTGTAGGGAGCTGTTGGCTCTTGTGGCTTGTAGGGCTTGCCACCACCCTCCTACGCATTGTAACCCGGCCACCTGAATTAAAGGCATAGGGTGGTGCCTTGGGTATTAGCCTAGCTGATTTATTATATATATATATATATATATATATATATACACACATTCCATATATTTATATACACATTCCATATATATATATACACATTCCATATATATATATACACATTCCATATATATATATATATATATACACATTCCATATATATATACACACATTCCATATATATATATATACACATTCCATATATATATACACACATTCCATATATATATATATACACATTCCATATATATATATATACACATTCCATATATATATATATATATATATATATATATATATATATATATATATATATACACACATTCCATATATATATATATATATATATATATACACATTCCATATATATATATATATATATATATACACATTCCATATATATATGTATATACATTCCATATATATATATATATATATATATATATATATATATATATATATATATATATATATATATATATATATATACACATTCCATATATATATATATATATATATATATATATATATATATATTTATATATATATATATATATATACATTACATATATATATAAATTAATTTTTCAAATTACCTGGTTTTGGAAATAAGGAATAGGGCCACATTACCATTTGAAAAATATTTCCCGAACATCCGGCAGCTTTTCCCCAAATGTTTGAAGTTTAAATTACTTTGTCAACCAATAAACTCATGCAAATCTTAACTCCAATGCATCGTTTTTGTGACGCCATAACCATCCCTTTAAGTGTAGTCTGCGTGTTACGTATCGTTTAACCTACATTACCCTATATTAACGTGGAAATGAGTCATTTATATCGAATTTGTGATTATAAAATTACATTCGGTTTTGCATATTATTTAGTAGTATATCAGGTGTTGTTAAAATTACCCGTGGCTTTTATATATTATATCTTGATTTTTAAAAAATGCAAAAAGATAAAAAACAGCTACAATGTAAATGCGTAAAATAACTTAAATCTGTCAATGTAGAATCGAAAGCTACCCCACAGTGATATACACATCCGGCTGTTTCCGAGTAAACCTTCCTTGAAACCATCGAAATTTTCACATCCTCTGATATATTAATGTCTAACGCCCTCAATGAATTTATGGCTAAGCTACTGCGAAAGCAGACATCTACCAATTTTTGCAATAAGTAAAGACTTATAACAGCAATATTGGACGTGATACAGAATAGTCAGGTTTTGGAAAGCGTGGATACAGCGTAAAACGATTATCTTCGTGACAATTAATAAAAAGTTTATCCAATTGCAACGTACCGCAGTGTATCCAAATCTTGGTGAAGACATACTTTTGCTCCCCAAAAATTCGAAAACTTGATAATTTACCTGAAAATTAAAAATTTGAGCTTTTTATTTATTCGTGCTTATTTAGCGAGAAAGGTAAACGTGGCGCGATAATTTACCGATGACAATGATTAGCATATTAATATTCAACAGGAATACTTCCCTAGTAGCACAAACCTGGCGTTTTAGAGTCGCCTGTGAGTCGCGGAGTCCATATAGTGTCGGCGTCGTTTTTAAGTCAATATTTTTCGGTTGCCCGCTAGTTGAGACGATTATATTTTTTAGCCGACGGTAAACACCCGATTAGCCGCCACCTGCATATTTTAGTTATAACGCTGATGTTGTTTTGAATATTTTATGATATTTGAACTACTAAACGATTACGCCAGACGCAATAAGAAAAATTAATCGTTAAAAACCAAATATGTCTTATATTTATACAATTATAAATTAAACAAGTTGGCATACATACATTGAAACATTTTAATTATAACAAAGCTTTAACGTCACGTACATTCAAAATACGCAGAAGTAACGTTATACTACACCCAATGCAATATCAAACATTTAAGTAACAGAAACAAAAACAAAATAAACATCTACGTAAGGTGTTTATAATCTTCCCACCCAAACAAATATTACATTTATTTTTATCCCGGTTTTACTGGTTTTTAAACAATAGAGATGTAGAGGTCAATGGCTCATCGGTAAGAAGTCCGCGTCATAGGAATGTGCCCCGGGTTCGATTCCTGACGACGGTCGTATTTAACTACAAATTGATCAATTTCCACATATGACAATTTTATACATATCAAAAAAAATAAAATGGTACCGGAAAAATTGACGTTAATACCTTTAAAACTGTTTAAAACACTTTCGCCAAAGCTGTTTTAGAAAAACACCATAGCTTAACAATCGTCGGTGGCTCAACAAACAGAAACACAACAGACTTAACAAACACAAACACAACAGACTCAAACCCACAACCATCATAACACAAACACAACAAACTCAACACCCACAACCTCAACATTCACACCCTACACATAAACATTACAATAACGTAATATCCAATAAAACTGAATTAAAACTGTCGCGACGGTGCGCGTTAACGAAAAAAAACCCAACCGCAAATTGATCCGTTAACGCTCACCGTCGCACGGTGGTTTTGCCAACCCTTCAACAGTCCTAGCAACTGCGAACGCAGATATTTCGAGAAACAGCGTACGCAATGATTAAGCTTTGCACGGAAAATGCGAAAGCGTTCGCAGGAGAGACAGACACACAGACAGACACACAGACACGGTGATTATATAACCCCTCCTAGGGGACTTTGTTGAGTTTTGTTTGGCCCGATTTTAAAAGCATTTTATATTATTTATTAACAAATACGTACTTTGCAGCCACAAATATTTAAAGGAATTTAGATTTGAATTTCAGAACTCAAAAGCCAACGCGACGGGCTCACCGTTTAAAAACTAATTAAGGATCCACAAAATAAATAAATTAGGATCGATATGGTGGTCATTGTTTGAAAATGGGCACTTTCCTGAGATATTTATGAAAATCGTTACCACTTGAAAGTTTTTCTTCCATTAAAAATTAATAGTTGTTAAACGATAGAATTTTATTTTTGGTTTTTGTCTCGGTCGCTATTTTTTAGACTAGACCTTGGGTGGTTTTCCTTCAATATGTTTATTTGGCAGCGCTAACCGTAGAAGTTATTTCCCCACGCTTTCGCTCTAGTGTGCAGTGCTTCCACTTTCAGGGTATTTGTCACCTTTTTCGAGAGGGATTTTTTTCGCGAATGAGGGTAATGGGTAAAATGAGGGTATTTTGATCATTTCATGGGGAATTTAAGGGTATTTAAAAATTTTGAAAATAATCTACCATGAAATATAATTTCCCTTTTTGACAAAGTGTGACTAAGTTGGCTGTAGGTGGAAAACTGGTTTTATGTAGTAGTGGCTAACCTGTGAGAGGGGGCGGCAAACAAGTAGGGGTGAGGCGGCCAAAAGGCGAGGGAGAGGCGGCAAACAGGTGTGGGTGAGGCGACAAACAGGCGGGCGAGAGGCGGCAAACAGGCGGGTAGATTTAAATACCCCAACAGCAAAACGGGTGGTGGCCCGATAGGACATTTCGACTCCTAAAAGAGCGGTTGCCCAACACACTGTTTCAATGGAAGTTTATTGAAATCTGTTCACACTTACCTTAGAAATAATTTACATGAAGTTATGATGATAGTGGTATTTTTTAATATAGCAGGATACCCGATGAAGAAAATATAAGAATGGGCTTTACCATTGTTGTAGAATCGATTATTGTCGTTAATTTCTTTAAAGTGTATCATGATTTATTCCAAAAACTTCTTAATCCATCAGAACTACCCACCGAATAATATTTGTTTTGATTTACACACCAGTACAACAAATGTGTTTGCAACTCGTTTAGATGAAAAGATGACTGAATTGTGTATGTAACAAGTTAGTTACTGCCTTAAAACAGACGTTAAACTGTTTAAGTTCGCCCTTTGCAATACGATGACACGAGCTAATTTATGACTTTAGACTGTTACATCAAATTTCAATTATTTTTTTGTTATTTAAAAAGTACAAGCTTTTACTAACCGCAGACAAAATCACAGATTTAAATAGAATAGAAGAAAAATAGATTTTTTATTTGGAGTTCAAGTTTAAAATTATGAACACCTTGTTTATCCTTAATTTAGATAATAAAACGTGATAAAGGAACGACGGCCCATCGGCAAATAGTTCAGATGGAAGGATAAATTCATAATATCAAACAGTTGTGACGCTAGGATCAACTTTAAATCTAAAATCGGAAGAGGGCCCTTTTAATCTCATTCAAATGTAATTTTAAGTTATCATCTTTACTATTTTAGTAAGGTCAACATGACAGTTCTGAAATACACAATAAGGTTCCTTAACTGGGTGGTTAATTACCATGGCGGCAACAGCCGGTAGTGACGGTGCTGAAAGTGTAAAAGCAGGGTGGTGAACTACCATGGCGGCAGCACCGGGCGGTGGACGTAGAGTGAAGAGCTATCAATTTCATTTTAATTTATTTAAATTAGTAATACTTGAGTAATTCATACTCAAATTTTCTACTTTTAAAGTTTTCGAATCTTTTTGTGCATATGTATAGTCCACATCTGTTAGGGGTTCGTATGTTAGATCGTTGAACAAGCAATTGATAGGGGGTAGTTGTGTTTCTTTGAAACGATCTCCTTTATCAATATATAAATAAGAATAAACCTCTTTACGCAAAAGAAGTTTCTTTTCCTCGAGATGAAACAAAGAGTTCAACGCGGAAAAGGCTTGGGAAGCACCCTTTCTTAGATTTGAAACAAACGTTTCAAGAAAGGCAGGCAAAAATCTGATGCTGCATACAAAACTTAATTTAACAAGCGTGAAAGAAATGAAGTTTCACTACTGGTTGCATTGCAATCAATATTTCTATACGGCCCCGTGTAGTGATCATGATCACGGGTTTTGATGGAAGTTTTTGAGAATGTTTCTTGGCAAACGTTACAAGAAGTCGATGACTGGTACGATCTTTCCTCTTCGTCCGTTTGTTTCATAGGGATATTTTTCTTTAACTTATCGGATATGGTCAAAAACTCGTCCATAATCATTTTCAAAAACTTTTGACTCCCAATCTTGGCCTCGACAGGTTTCGTGTTTTACGAGATAACCTATAAAAAGAAAATATAATTAGATATATTGTTTGATTTATTAACACTTGATTAACCTCACCAGTGGGGTCAATGATCACTGATGAGAACCCGCCAGTGACGTGCAAGGATAAAGCCGTGGTCGGCAATAAAGATGCGTCTGGCAAACATGTTGCAAACTTTGACTGTAATATTTCAAAATCCGCAAAACATTGTGTAGGGGACATAGGACACAACCATAAAATTATAACTTTGCAAATAAAATATTGTATTTAATATTACCATCTCCTAGTTTTGAAATAGAATAATGGTTCCTTGTGCGACATTATCACATGTTGCGGTTCGTGGACATTTCAATACCGCGTATGACTAACAACAAGTATCTTATTCAAATAGAAATGTAATTGCCGACAAATCTAGTTCATTCCCGTACCTTTTATAATGATCTATACGCCTGGGCTTGTTAGCAACTGGGTGTAGTGGTGCCAGTAAAGATCACTGGAAACATTTGTTGTCAATGGGGTATTCGGGATTAATTGCTAGTTTAGTTTTAATCACAGACGGTACCACCTACAAAAGGCAAATATTGTATTATGTTTATTTTAAAAAACAAATTTTTGTCTAAAACCACCAAACCAATACCAAGCCCTTCGTAATTGTTCATACTATCAGCAATTTTGTCTCAACTCGTTAATTTGTTGTGCGATTATCTCGGGTGACAGCGTAGCCATTCCCCTGTAGTATGGCATTGATTGAACGGCCGCACCGGTATTACTGAGTTCTCGAGTATATCTAGCACGTACAGTCCCGATCAAAAGTTTCTGGTCGTTTTCTTTTGGCCGCCTTTTTGTTTCTATTTTAGGTAGAGAGCCGATGAAGGCTTTTTTTTTGAAGAGGTTGATCAACTGCTTCGATTGGTGGTTGACCACTTTGTTGATCGGGTGGAAGTCTGATAGGTTGATCAACGGGTTGGATAACTGCTGGGTCAACTGCCATTGATTGTTGGTGTTTGACTTGAATATTATCCCAATGGTCGTCGAGCCATTCAACTTCCTCTTTGGACCTCAATAGATTGTTTAAAGTGTTGGTTGCACGAAATTTTAGCTATGGCTAATTAATGATTCATTAGAAAGAGCAAACATTTTAAAGCAAATACAGAAAATATCAGCAAAATCGGTTAAGTGGTCTTTGAATTATTATTAAAAGAAGTCAAAATGGTGGAAATCGAGTTTTTCGGCGAATTTCCAGACTTCTCAAATTCTTCTCGGCACCCATGACGTCAGAAAATGCGAAGCGTATCATTGGCTAATTTTCTGTAATACATTTCTTTACCTCTGGGATTAAAAGCAGGTTGATTTAACACCCAGGATAAAGTCCTACGCAGTAGTAATTGAAATAGGCATACTCAAGCCTACGTTGTAGAAAAACGATATGAAACCGAAGGCTCCTTGTAAATCCTTCTTAAAACGTAGGGTCGCGCGCGCCGCGTAGCGCACGCGTAAAAAATAACATTTTTTATTTCGATAATACGCCTAATATTATGATTAAAAACCTCTGGTTTGAAAACTTCTACAAGTAAACAGAATCCCTCCACTTCAGTTTCTTCTATTTTATTAATATAACTTTAGCTTTCATTTGCCACAAATTGCTCGTGCTACGGAGGCGAGAAATTCGCCGAAAATTTCAGGATTTTGGGGAGCGAAAAAGGTCAGTTTCGGACTCAAAGTTAATACACTTAGGCTTGGAAATTTGTTTCGACAATGACATTTTTGGAAAGAGAACGTCCTGGGCTTCAAAACAATCCCGCACTCATTCGTTTTTATTACTATCGATTTTCCTTGCAACCAACACTTTAAGGGATCAGAGATTTGTGATTCCGGTTGCACAACCACTCCATCACCGTGTTGATAATCACCGTTTTTTATAAATTATCTTAAGCCCTCATCATCTTGTGTGTCCAAAAACGCGTCATTATATAAAAATTATCAGCTAGGCTAATACCCAAGGCACCTCCTTAATCCCAAGTCTTCGAGCAACGTTTAATGCCTTAAAACAAGTAGCCGGGTTACAATGCGTAGCAAAGTGGTGGCAAGCCCTTCATGCCTACAGTTCCCTACACTAACTATAACTATAACTAAAGAACTCAGGGGAAAAATCCCTCTAACCAGTGGTTAAATATATTGTCATCCAGTGCGACAAGCTGGAATCCAACCCAGTTCCTCTTGCTTCGAGGCTAAAGTGCTAACCACTCCGTCACCCCACCTTCATGAGGACGTTACTATCATTTAACATCACTCCCAAAGCGTCCATTGCGCGATCACACTTCATATGTGTAATTTCTTCGAGTGCTGTTAATGTTTGCGCGGCTTCCACGTTCATGACATAATCATCCAGTCTATCGCCATCGACTTGTGTACACAATAACTCATTTAATGGGTCGAAACTTTGATTTTCTGACAATAGCTTCAACGAATAGTAATCAACTCGTGATTATTTTCATCCGCAACCGTGGCATATATTATCACATAAACAGAAGGAACTCTCAAAGTATCGGACGGTGCATGATCTCCTAAAGAAATTGGTTTAACATTGTTAAGGAAAAAATAATAAAATGACGTAAAGAGACCTACCACTTTAAACTCTTACTCTTTAACGAGAATTTGAGTCTGGAGATGAAGTCCTTTTAACAGGAGAGTTCGTCGGGGTAACTTTATGCGATGGACCTGGTTGCGGAGAGGGAGGCGACAGCTAGGCCTCCGTTGACAGTGATGGCGGCAGTACGATGATACCTGGCAGCAGCTCGGTTCGTGAAAATGGCCCTGACCTTGGAAACGGCTCGGGGTGCTGATACGGCATTGGCGTTCGTGCTAGCGGTAGATACGGTTGTCTAGATAAAACGGGTGCCCTGGGTTGGTCGTGATTATTTTTACTTCGATGATGACTTACATCAACGCGTCTCAAAAATTACCTATTACTTACGGGGGCATTTTAACAAAGTATTACCGTGAATGGTTATAATATGGTGGTTGATACTTAACTTTTGGGTAAAAACAATGGTACAAGTACTACAAGAATACATCTTGAACCCGAGTATGACCTTTTTCACCCTAACACTACCCTTTTATACCGAATGGTAGGCCTAACATGATTCATCACTTTTCTCAGCTCACCACGTCACCCAAAACTTGGTTAAAATTAGGAAAACAAAAACCGTCTGAGAGGGTGGTGTATTCTATGTTCACCCCGAGACATTATAGGGTGAAATGTTTGGGTCACATCTCCTTGCCCCCATCAATGACAGCGCTAAAGTAAAAGGGACCACCCCACTAATGCAGTGGCGTAGCTGACGGTCCGCAGGGCCCGCGGCGCGGGGGGGCCTCCGAGCTTCGGGGGGCCCCAATCAACCTACAAAAATCTTTAAATATATTTTTAATAAATCGGATTCAATCTCCATTAACCTCGTTCTTAACGCAGATAATTAAAATCCAATTAACAAACAGGGCTATTTATAATAAAAATATCTTGAAAGTTGAACGATACTAACAAAAACTTCAAAATACTTTTAATGTCTTTTCGACGTTTTCGTTAGTATCGTTCTAGCTATTTTGGTAACCGTCGTATTCCATGTTTATCCACGTTTTAGCAAAAAATGTAAAATCCATCTAAGCTATGGTGTAGCGACCACCGTCAATCTGCCAGAAAAAAAGGGGGAAAGCAGCAAGAGACGTTTTCATATTTATATTCCGGATATCACTGGACTCCTGCAGCACCAACAATAAAATATCAAAAACCAAAGACTGAATTAAACAATATACATTTTTTTTATAAACGAAAAATGAAACGTTTTTTCTAACTCTTAAAACTTACAAAAACTAAGCGTTTTTAAAAATTAGGATAATTATATATTATTATTTTGGTTTATATTTTATATATTAATGTGTTTTCTTCTCCTAGCAGAACGATTTTCGCTATGAGAGTTCGCAAATAGAACTGACTTCAATTTTCGAATAGTACTACAACTAATCTTACTCTCTATTATGCTTTTCGAGTTACTGTTTTCGAAACAGAATAATTTTTCCGTTTTTACATGAACGCCTTTAATCACAAATAGGAGGGAGGAATCAAATTTGCCCGTTATAGCGCCATTACCGCACATAGAACCGACCTGACATTAAAACCATTAACACTCCTATTTGTACCCTTTAGAATGTTACCTTGTTTGTCGAGTTACCCCGAACGGTTTTCAAGAAAAATGATTTTTAGCGTTATTACATAAGCGCGTTTAAAAACCATATTACAAATTGAAGGGAGGGTTCAAATTTGGCCCTTTATAGCGACATTACCGCACATAGAACCGACCTGATATTAAAACCATTAACACTACTATTTGTACCGTTTAGAATGTTACCTTGGTTGTCGTGTTACCTCGCACGGTTTTGAAGGAAAATGATTTTTAGCGTTATAACATAAGCGCGTTTAAAAACCATATTACAAATTGAAGGGAGGGTTCAAATTTGGCCCTTTATAGCGCCATTACCGCACATAGAACCGACCTGATATTAAAACCATTAACACTACTATCTGTACCGTTTAGAATGTTACCTTGGTTGTCGAGTTACCTCGCACGGTTTTCAAGAAAAATAATTTTTGGCGTTATTACATAAGCGCGTTTAAATTATTTTCCTTGAAAACCGTGCGAGGTAACTCGACAAGCAAGGTAACATTCTAAAGGGTACAAATAGTAGTGTTAATGGTTTTAATATCAGGTCGGTTCTATGTGCGGTAATGGCGCTATAAAGGGCCAAATATGAACCCTCCCATCAATTTGTAATATGGTTATTAAACGCGCTTATGTAATAACGCCAAAAATTATTTTTCTTCAAAACCGTGCGAGGTAACTCGACAAAGAAGGTAACATTCTAAAGGGTACAAATAGTAGTGTTAGTAATATTAATATCAGGTCGGTTCTATGTGCGGTAATGGCGCTATAAAGGGCCTAATTTGAACCCTCCCTTCAATTTGTAATATGGTTATTAAACGCGCTTATGTAATAACGCCAAAAATTATTTTCCTTGAAAACCGTGCGAGGTAACTCGACAAGCAAGGTAACATTCTAAAGGGTACAAATAGTAGTGTTAATGGTTTTAATATCAGGTCGGTTCTATGTGCGGTAATGGCGCTATAAAGGGCCAAATATGAACCCTCCCATCAATTTGTAATATGGTTATTAAACGCGCTTATGTAATAACGCCAAAAATTATTTTCCTTGAAAACCGTGCGAGGTAACTCGACAAAGAAGGTAACATTCTAAAGGGTACAAATAGTAGTGTTAATGGTTTTAATATCAGGTCGGTTCTATGTGCGGTAATGGCGCTATAAATGGCCAAATATGAACCCTCCCATCAATTTGTAATATGGTTATTAAACGCGCTTATGTAATAACGCCAAAAATTATTTTCCTTGAAAACCGTGCGAGGTAACTCGACAAGCAAGGTAACATTCTAAAGGGTACAAATAGTAGTGTTAATGGTTTTAATATCAGGTCGGTTCTATGTGCGGTAATGGCGCTATAAATGGCCAAATATGAACCCTCCCATCAATTTGTAATATGGTTATTAAACGCGCTTATGTAATAACGCCAAAAATTATTTTCCTTGAAAACCGTGCGAGGTAACTCGACAAACAAGGTAACATTCTAACGGGTACAAATAGTAGTGTTAGTAATTTCAATATCATGTTGGTTCTATGTGCGGTTATGGCGCTATAAAGGGGCGTTTATGTAATAGCTGCAAATTCATTCAGTTTCGAGAAGCTCGATATCATTTCTACAGCCTATTTCTTACAATTAATTGTTCCACTTAATTAAAACCAACTAATTGTAAGCAAGAAAATTGTATAGTATGAACAGAAAAGGTTCACACTATTTAATTTTCTTGCTTACAATTAGTTGGTTTAAATTAAGTTTAGTTGTACCATTCAAAATTTTAAGTCAGTTCTGTACGCGTATTATCATAGCGGATATCGTTATGCTAGGAGAAGAAAATTTAATAAAATATAAAATAATTAAACAAAATTAATTACAATAATGTAAAAATAAAAGTTATTTGTAAAAACGCTTGCAAGCTTTTGTCGTATTATAAAATATATTATGTTTTGTTTTGTTTATCGGTTTGAATATATTATATTTAATAAATAATTATAGATATTTAAATTTATAAGTAAAAACGTTGATTTGTCGATTTTATAAAATATATGTTTAGTTTCGACTTTCGGTTTGAATATTTTATATTTCGTTCTGTGGGAGTCCAGCGATATCCAGAGAATAAGCAGAAAACGTTTTTACTGCTTTCCCCCTTTTTTTTTCTGGCAGATTGACGGTGGTATGGTAGCGCCATGGCGGCTTAGCGACATTACAACCAGTTATATCAAGTACGAATTTCCGTAAAAGGCTAGCTGATAATCGCCTGCCCGAGGGCCGACACTCTGGACACTGAAGTTTTTGGCCTTCTGAAAATTAACGAGTTAGCTATCTGTTGGCCTGTTACTGATATTGCCAGAAAATATTTACTCCGAACTCGATTATTATTCTGAAATTTATACACGAGTAACCCGACGGCGACGGGTCGGACGGGCGACTGCGAGATCTGAATCGCCAGAGGTTTGTTAGTTCTTTTATCTGTATTTTTTTATAACTACATTAATTTTACATGCTATTGAATAGTATTGATAATATATGTTAACAAAGATTAATAACCTTTAAAATTTTAAGACCCAGGGTTGTTGGCTTGGCTTCTACAAAATCTAAAGTGAATTTAGTGAAACTGTAACTAAAACCTACGATTATTACTAGTAATAATAAGCATAGTTGCATAATTTTTGAGATGCAGTAGGTTGCACGACGTTAAAAGACGACATAATTTTTCGTTTAGATAATACTATTATATCGCAGATACGTAATCGATTGCAGTTTTTTATTGTTATAATTATTTGTAATTAATTACGACTACGAAACTACAAACATAGTCATAAAATTAATTATTCGGGTATTTGTTATTCAGGTATAACGGTCCTCGTTACGACGATTGTTAAACATATTTCTCAACCCCTATAAGACTGCGACGAATTGGACAACTCTAGCGCTTGTGCAATTCGTTGCAGATGACAGTTATACAACTTTACTCAATTCCTAACTGTGAAATTATGAAACGTGCTTATTCAAGTGGAGCGTAAAAGCGCAAAGAAAAGAAAGCGAAAGAAGATGAAGCAAAAAAATAAAGTCATAAACTTACTTCGTGGATCAATAAAACTGATAAGGCTCAAGGTAGGTTTGGTTTAATGGAATGCACATTTTATCGAGTAAATAAATAGCATGTTTAAATTTTCAAATATTTTAGAAACTACCCCAACGGAAATTAATGCCACTGATATCGACACTCCTGTTAGCACGAACAAATCAGATTCTCAAGCTATTAATGTTCTACCTGTAAATACAAGCTCAGAAGCAGACGTAGATGCGGCTAGATCTACCCCCCTTGAATCACTTAAAGCTAAAACGTTTGATGCGGAGAAACCAAACTATGACAGACAGTACCAAAATGTGTATTGCAGTGTACGATACAGTGATGACCACGATGAAAAATCACTTGTCGAATGGACTGACGTTCTTTCTGATTCATCGAAATTATTGCGGACTGCCAGGCCTTTTCCTTCAGATCGAGGACACTATACAAGTTTGCAAATTCCAGGTGATGAAATAAAAAGATAAATTATAAATTATGGTCCTTGTAAGCCGAAGGGACCATTTCCTAAGGACTCTCATAATAGAAGCTTTTCTGTAGACTATTATACGATAAAAACTAACGATTCTTCTCTAACATTACCAAGATTATGGCTCTGCTACTCGAAGGTACTCGATAAAGCTTATTGCGAGCACTGCTGGCTCTTTGGAGACCGAACAAATCCTTCTTTCCGTTTTGAATGGATTGAAGGAATAAATGACTGGCAAGGACTTTCAAAAAAAAATAAAAAAACACGCAAGTACTCAGCATCATTCTGAAGCGTCTTTAAGCTACGACATGTGGAAAAATAAAAAAACTATTGACAATTTAGTAAACACAGGATTGAAAGAAAAAGTTAATTTTTGGAAAGAAGTACTAAAACGCATATGTGACGTTATTTTGATGTTAGCCAGTTGTAATTTAGCTTTCCGTGGTCACCGTGAAGAAAAGATGAATGAGTACGATGTACATAATAGAGGTAACTTCTTATCTGTTATTGAACTTTTAGCAAAATATGATGGCGTGTTATACAGTCTTTTGAACTCGGAGCATGATAAAAGAGTAAATTATTTGAGTCCCGAAATACAAAATGAACTTATTTCTTTACTGTCGGTACAAGTTAAAAAGGATATCATTAAAGATATTCAAGAAAGTAAATTTTATTCTATAATCTTAGATACGACCCAAGATATATCAAAACAAGACCAATTAAGCGTTATTATTCGATATGTTAGCATCGAGTATGACGATGATGGCAATCTTCGCGAGCTAGTTGTTCAAGAAAGTTTTCTAGGATTTTTTCATGTTACGGATCAAAGCGCTCACGGGCTAGAAACTGAAATTTTGAAAATATTAGAGGATAACAATATATCAATCGAAAACTGCCGTGGTCAGGGGTATGATGGAGCGAGTGTAATGAGTGGTATTTATTCTGGTCTACAAACACGAATTAAAAATATACAACCAAAAGCGGCTTTCGTACACTGCATAGCCCACAACTTAAATTTAGTTTTAGAAGATTCTGTTAAATCTTTAGTGCAAATGCAAACTTATTATGAAATTCTTCAAAAGCTGTACATATTCTTTAGTGTCAGCATAAAGCGTTGGGAAATACTACTTGAAAATGATGTCCGCAGATTCACTAAAATATCCCGTGTTAAAGAAACTATGTGGAACAAGATGGTCATCTAGACATGATGCTATCTACGCTTGTCGATCGGGATTTAGGCTAATCATGAAAGCTTTAATAAAAATAAGTTTGATATCCAAAGATAAAGAAACAAGATGTGATGCAGAGGCATTGTATAAACATACGAGTAGATTTGAAATTATAGTTTTTCTAGTCATGGAGTGTAAGATATTAGAGATGACAAATTTAGTGTCAAAACAGTTACAGTCAAAGAATATTGATTTATTATATGCAACAGAACTATTAAAAACAGCACTGGAAAATGTCAAGGAATTAAGAAATAATTTCGAAAGTGTTGTTAAAGAAGCTGAAGTTTTAGCTGAAAGCTGGGGAATAGACGTAGAGTCCCAAAAAAGAGACCTAAACGATCGAAATCATTTTTCGATGAATTATCTTCACATGAAGTAATCACAGATGCAAAACATTTTTATAAAGTACACGTTTTCAACTCTCACCTAGATATAATTATTGGACAACTAAACACTCGATTCGAAGGAATTAGAGCAATAAGTCAACGATTTCGCTGTCTTTATTCAGTAAATCTCATAAGTATGAAAGATGATGAGCTCTTGACAGCGTCACAAGAGCTGATAGGTTATTATTCTGAAGAACTATCAAGTGATTTTACACATCAGCTTTTATCGCTTCGAAACTTAATTAAAAAAATATATCAGACAACAATACCAACATGTCCATTAATGATCTTTTTAAATACTTGATAAAAAATCATTTATCTTTACTAAGTAACATTCCAGACGTAATTTTAGCTATAAAACTGTACATAACATTGCCTGTTTCGGTAGCCTCGGCAGAGAGATCTTTTTCTAAACTGAAAATCATAAAAACTATTTACGCAGCACAATGACGCAAGTGCGATTATCAGCTTTAGCTATGTTAGCCATAGAATGTGAAAGAGCTAAAAATCTTGATTTCAGTTTACTCATAGAAGAGTTTGCAAATAAAAATGCCAAACGCTCGGAACAATTTCGTAGTAGCATGTAATCATTGTAATGACTAAACTAAAATATATTATGATATATTTAATGCTTGTTTTGATGTGTATAAATAAAATTTCTTTTATTTAAATCAATGTTAGTCTGTTTTTTATTAAATAATATTATTGTTGTTTTCGGCTGTAGAACGTTTCACGTATTACCCTTATTAATACATTAGTTTGCTTAAGAATGTACGCCAAGAACGTCCTGTGCAACAGTTTCGTTTGTAGTTAGAGTTTGAAATTAATTATATTGATAAATTAAAAGGGGGCCTCATTGAGATTATTGCGGGGGGGCCTCCGAGTTCTCAGCTACGCCACTGCACTAATGGGTTTCTTAGGATTAATTTCCTTCGAAGTACACCTGTGTAAGTGACAATAACGAGGGGGGGGGGGCAAATGTGCGGATGATCAAGGAGAGGGGCTTCTTCGACGGTTTAGCTCCACCTAAAAGGAGTAAGAAAGCTTTCCACTGCACCCATTTTTTACCAGTTTTTCCACAACTGTAAGAGAGCACTTCAAGATATGTTTTTCTCCACTTTATCTTGTGAAATAGTACTAACTAGGTCATGAAAATCATGGAAACTGCATGGCATCGTAAGAAAGGTTTACACTACATAGCCTTTGGACACCTTATTTTTACAACTATGGGCAAAACCCTTAATCCATACAAGGCACGAATAAGAAAGGCCCACAGATGACAAAAAAGTAGACCTCCTGATTTGTCAACATGGTTGCGGGTAACATTCATTCTATCATCGAGTGGTTGAGCAGCGTATTCGACGAGGATGAAGAATTAGTCCTAGATGCGATGTCTAATGTGTCGTCGACGGACATATTCCCCATTTTCGATGCGGATGATTTGTAAATATTTTATATTATTAAGTTATTAGGGAACGGAAATACTATGTAAATTACTAAATATTCAATTAAATAGTAGAATAGGAAATACTTAACGAACCGATCTCTGAACCTAGATGTATATTATCCGTGGGCCTGTAGAAGAAATGGCGGCTCTCATTCTAAACGTAGATGGATTTGTGTACATAGCCTATAAATCTTTAAACTATTATGGATTATCTCCTTGATTAAAATTTTATTAATACCTAATGTTCAAGGAGACGGAGATGACATCTCCGTGCTTTCTTTGTATGGCCAAAATCCATAGTCCCAAGCGATAGCGTGCACATTATTCTCCACCCAGGTGTTCTGATGTTGAGTGCGGTTAGGTAGATCGTCTCTGGAGTACGGTAGAAGAAAAATTCATACCGTGATCCGCGGTGAGGTCTCAGCTGAACAGGTCGCTTTTCTTAGACTATTTACAAAACCCTAAATCCATACTAGGCGCGTATAAGAGATGACCAAAAAAAGGAATTATCCTGATTTTTCAACATGGTTGCGGGTAAAAATCTTCTCATGGTGGTGGTTAAACAGCGGCCCTTAACGGGTCAGAGTGTGCAATAACTGGTGGCTTTACCAGAGAGTCGGGGTCCGGCTCTTGTAACCCATAAGGGCGGTGGTGCACTGCGAGATGTTAGCTCTGATCAAATGGTCCTATATCCACCTCTATTTCGGTAACGTATGTGTTGGAAACTGGGTTTCAGCTCAAAATAACGGAGAAGGTCCAGCCAAACTGGCCACCTCGGAGGATTGGTATGCCTGCTGTGGGGCGGTGGGTCTCCGTATTAGGTGCAGTGGTCCTGTTTCCCGGCGTTTTGGGGCAACACCGGGTGTCCGGTGCCAGCTGTGCCAGGTTACATGGGCCGCTGTGCGCCCATCGTTCCCCTTTAGTAGCTCTTTCTTTCTGTGGCTCTCTACTTACGTAGGTAGGGTGTCGGCTGGAGTTGCTATAGCTTGCACTCTCTATCCCACAGCTGTGCGCGAAGTGGAAGCTGGTCGCCTTATTGCTGCACCTTTTGTCAGGATGAGTGGCTTGCGTCGAGGGTGAGACCATCAGTAGTAGGGTACTACTACCCAAGCTAGATTTGTCACCTGTCCAGGCTTGTGGACGCTGGCGTAGGGCATTCGGATGAGACCACCGGTGTAGTAGGCTGTTGATACGCTTGGAGCACCAGTATATAAATTTCTGACCACATGGTGGTTAAACAGCGTGTCCGACGAGGATGACGAGATGGTCCTTGATGCGATGTCGATTGACACATTCGCCATTTTCGACGCGGAGATAGGTTCAAAGTACTTAAAGGGATTATACTTACATCGTTCTTGTTGGGTTATTCTTCTTAACTTGGACTTCAATTTTAATAGTCAATCCCTCTTGTCGCTCGACTTTATATAATAAGCTATGACATCATTGTATTTTACGTACAAACTGGGAAAACGCCGGGTTTTTACACCACCACCAGTGTTAAATTCACCACCAACCATTCGCCATTTTAATAATACCGGAAAATCAGTTTTTCAACTTTAAATATAATTTGCATATTAATATGTTTTTTATTTCTTAATTCAAAATTTACGCAGTCTTCGTACGGTATAATGTGTATAGGAGAAACGTACACCCTTCATACAGGTGGTGAAAAAGCGTTGTCTGTCAATCGCTAATACGAAGTAAGGTTGCTACCTTCAAAAAGTCGTTGAATGAAAGGGGAGAACAGTCTGTACCTTTTCATATTTACCAAACTCTACAGCGTTACACGTTCACCACCAGTGATGTCAGTTCACCACTCAACGAAAATCGGGGACTGTCAATCAGGATTAAAACCTTTCTTTTCTGTGGATGGGTAAAGAGTTGACAGTCTACCATTAATACATATAAAGGCCGCTGTCTTCTACAAGCCTTTAAATTCACCACCAGTGTTGGCTTAGCATTGATATTTCACCATTTTACGTTCAGCACACGGTGGTGAAGCCTTTACACGTTCACCACCGTCACATATCATTGGTAGTTAACATGTTGGTTTGAAACATACCCAGTTAGTTAACTTTACTTATTTTGATAATCTATAATGTACCAGAAAACTTTTTCATTTGCAATCAATATGCTATCCATAAAGCGGTTGTATGTTTTAAATGACCTGGACAAATTGTATCATCTCTTAAAAATCGATCGTCTATTCCCTCTGGATATAAAACACTTCATTCCTCAGTCCTTTTTTTAATTGGAATTTTAAAGAATCTCTGTTTTAAAAGAGTAAATAAAAATGTTTGTCCTATAGTATCCTGTCTGGTATATTTGTTTTTAATTACTTATAATGCCATGACTCTGGAAAGGTTAAATTTTAAAAACTAGGAAAATATTGTGTATTATCGTTAAAATGTTTATTTATATGCGTCTTGTAATAAAGTTCAGTAGAAATTTCTTCCGTAATTCTCGGCTTATTTATGAATTTTTGAGGCCTAATTTTCTGTTGAATTGGATAATCGAATAGAACAGAAAAATGTAATTATCATGGTAAGTCAAAATCGTGTAGCTCCGAATTTTAATGGCCAATAGCCACCCTCAGAGACTCACTATTTGCCACCAACAATCATAGTAAAATATTTAGTCTTCTAATAAAAATAATTGAATTTAAGATAACTAAAACCTCGACAACCACGTCGTGCTGCAGTAGATCCTGTCTACCCAAAAACCCCTTGAGACCGCTCTCGTAATTTGCCCTCCAGATTAGGGTGGTCCTTATTTTTGATTTTTTGAAATCAAATATTCTTACTTTCTCATTTTGTTTCTATATAGGTACTAAAAATTCATGTAAAATTCGGACATAATTGAACAATATTTAGGGGTAGCTCAATTAGTTCGAAAAATATATTTATTTCGTAAATAAAGTCAGTATACCATGGCTGTTATAATGGTATATAATATGATATATAGAAGTTATGGTATCATTTTCTTATTTTTTGGTGACTCATGAGCCATAGCGTTTTCTATTTCTTCTTTAAGATTATTAAATTATATCTAAATAATTATTTTTTATTTAAGATGGCATCATTGGCAAAAACAACACGATCACAGAGTTGTATCTCATTCGCAACGCTGTGACTGACTTAACGGGAATTAAGTTGCAATCATTATGTATGGCTCTTGGATTCTTTCTACATCACCATCTCGAACTGAAGGAGACAGTTCGACAATATTCAGCGGTTACCATCACCGAAATAGAAAAGTTTTGGTTAAATACTAGAATCCGGACGAAAGATCGTTAAAACTCCGAAACTAAACTCGAAAAACATTTTGAAGAATGGCGACTTTCGAAGAATAACAAAGGGCGAGCATTATCAACTCAACGTGAGCAATAAAACTCTTTTATTTCCAGACTGGCAGACCTTTTTGATATCGCTAATGCCGGTGCCAATAAGTTAGTATTGCAAGAAGACAAGGATTTTCTATTAGCTCAGAGAAAAAAGAAAGAGTTTATCGATGGCTAGAGTAGATGAGATGCTTGCTGCAAGGAGAAAAGGGCCTCCAGTCGTGAGCGAATGAAGGATATGGATCTGCTAAGAAATGCAACAGTTGAATTGACTTCATATAACTCTGAAAACAGTTCAGCAGATGAAAAAAAGGGTAATCGTGACTTTGACAGTTTAATTGAAGGAACTACTGGAGACTTGCCTCAAAGAGGGGGTGAAACATTGTAGTTACCTCATTACTTGCAGCAGCTCTAGATCGCACCGTAAGGCGGTTTTTGTTATAGCAGAAACTGCCAAAAGCTTAGGCTTGAACCTTAATGATCTTGCTCTAAACAGACTCAATTCACCAACAAAGATTAAAATACCGAATCCAGAGATCTGAAAACATAAAGATTCAAGCTAAGGTTCCACTTGTTGTTCATTGGAACGGTAAACTGATTTTTGAATTAGTTGGAAACATAGCTGCACACCAACAATTGGTCTCGGACTCAGTTTCACCAAACGTTTTCTTTGGCCATAGTTTCGTCTCGGTCTCCCAAAAATTTCCCTAAACACACGAGAGCTCGTCTCAGGCTCATATAAGATTTTTTCCTACATACGAAAGCTTGGCTCGGACTCATAGTTTTTTTCCTAACTACGAGAGCTCCACTCGTACTCACAGTTTTTTTCTCCTAATTACAAAAGCTCTCACAATTCCACTCCCTAAACATTTGAGCTTGTCTCGGGCTCATAATTATTTTTGTTACTAACAAGGGCTCGTCTCAGTTTCATAAGAATTTGCATAACTCACGGGGCTCATTTCAATCTTTTAACTTATTTTTGAAGTCTTTATATTTTTCATATTGATATATAAATCATGAGTCAAACGAAACAGCCAGGCGTCCAGGCCTGGTACTCTCTTCACTACAACAATCTTCTACATTCTAGAAGATAGTTTACTTTGGACCAATCAGAAAACGACTGGGTTAAATCACGTTATCCGAAATAGTTAATTACCATAATTCCGAATTAACCCAGTAGACACAGCTCTCTTCAAGACTGACACGGCCAACTGTGATCACGCGCTGTTCGCGCTTTAGCTATAGCGCAAACAGCACGTAATCAAAGTTGGTCGTGTCGGTCAAAAAAAAAGCGTTACGGTTACGGCACGTGTTGCTATACGCCGCAGCGCTCCCCAGTGGCCAAGCAACGCATAACCGTCTCTTAAAAATTAAAAGGTCTCATATCGGGTCCGTTACAAAAAATATGGTCTCATCTCGGACTTGTAGTAATTCACTATATTACATTGGATTCAGCTCAGGCTCACAGCAATTTACTTTATTTTAATGGTCTCATCTCGAGCTCACAAAAATAAGCTTTATTATATAGGTCTCATTTCGGGCGCAAATTAAATGACCACAACGTTTTGGTCTCTTCTCGGGCTCGTATCATTATCATAATAAAGCCTGGGCTCAGTCTCAAATCGAGCTTGGGCTCTTACAAGGAGAGTACCCGAGGTGTTTATTGCCGATTTAGTTCAAAGTCGGCCGTAATGTGGACCTATATGAGATATGAAATTCCCCAAAGAAGACGTTGCACTACCCATTCGATTTGCCATGGCAACCGAAAATGTTTTTGACCACTTACAACCAAAATAAGATTTTTCCATTATTTTATCCAAAATTTGTTACAAATTTACCCTAAAAATGTTTCAATTTACCCAAACTAGATGAAATTTACCTAAATGTGGTCCAAATTACACATTTCGTGATTTTCAAAATTTTCGTAGCTAGGACCCTGTGAAACCGAGAAAATCCCATGCTTTTTTAAATGGAGATTTTATTGTTTTAAGTGATCAAAAACATTTTCGGTTGCTATAGCAAAACGAATGGGTGGTGCAACGTCTCCTTTTGGGAAATTTCATATCTCATATAGGTCTACATTACGGCCGACTTTGAACAAAATCGGCCATAAACACCTCGGGTACTTTCCTTGTTAGTGCTTCTGCCCGTTCAGCTTTGGTTGGAAAAGAATAAAAGGGATCGATTGACCGTATTAGTTTCTGGGAAAGGTATTTTTCAGTTACTTACTGTTGACAAACTTTCATCCGGAACAGGCTGCTGCGGTCTTGTAAGCCATTGAAAATTTGAGCTTAGCTGACAGCATTCGAGCTATGTGCTTTGACACAACTAATTTAAACACTGGTTGGTTCGCCAGTGCCTGTGTTTTCTTGGAGCAAAAGCTTGGCAAAGAGCTCTTGTCTTTAGCATCCAGACATCATATTAACTATTAATTTGTTCAGCATTCCAAGTGTGTTGAGGAGCCACATCTTCTCATGAGATTCCTCTGTTTAAACGCTTCCGGGCATACCGGGTTCAGATAGACACAGTGTAATATGAACCAGGGACTGGAGTGCATCACGTGGCAAGTCTATTAGATGACGTAAGGCAAGACATCATCGAGTATGCAAACACTTATCTTGAACAAAGACATCCAAGATATGACTATACGGAATTTTTGGAACTTGCAATTGATTTTCTTGGTTCTGCATCTAAAAGAGGCGTGCGTTTCATGTCACCCAGAGCAATGCACCACGCCTGCTGGATGTCCAAAGTTATATACAGTCTTAAGATATGGATGTTTAAGGCTCAGTTTAAATTAACTACTGAAGAAGAGCAGGATTGCAAGCGGTTTGTGTCTTCACAGTACGTGTCTACCTTCCAGCGGGGATCTCTGCACCTGAAGCAGCTAGAGCTACTACAACGACCTGCTTCTTCTCAAATCATTAACACTCGACAATACATTCAGCTATCTCACAGTCAACATCACGCAAGTTTTGGAATCATTTATGGTATTTCGAGCTTCGCTTTCTTCGATAGTCGCATCAGTTCGTTCACTAAAAGACTGATGGTGAGTGCCTTGCAGAAAGTAGATACAAATCATTTTCATTCCAAGCGAACCAGCGTTGCTCTTGATTCGATTATGGAGAAGAACTTGGAAGATTTGTTACAGAAATTCAATGAAACTGTTCAAAATGATGTCACATCCAGATGGTTTCTAGCATTCGATCCGGACTTTTTGGACAAACACGACTACAAACAGGCCATGGAAACCGTAACATCTCTTAAAGTAGTAAATGATCACGCTCTCATTCAAGAGTATTGTAGATTTATAACCCATGATGAATCGCAACTGAAATTTCTGTCACAAGTTGCCGAGGACCATCGCAGAATGTATCCAGATAACAGAAAACAAACACTGTCTGCACACAGTGCGCAGCAATGATTAGTAAACTACTTTAAAAACATAAATAAATAAACTATGTACCTACGAAACTATTAAAAACTATTTAAAAATAATTACTGTGCTAATTTCGAACTATAAACGCATAAGTAGCCTAATTGAAATATTTTTACAATTTTTGTAACCATGAGCTACTACTTTGAAAACGAATTTATTCCTGAAACTTTTGCTGAATTGTTTCTATATCAAAAGGAACCATTTTAGGGGTAAGACTTTTAATAAAGAAAAAATTTTTCCCCATTTTTAGAACCACCCTACTCCAGATTCTAAATTGAGTTTTACCTGACTTATTTTGTCAAATATATTTTAAAGAAAAGGATGCCAACTATTTTACTATATTTTTGGTAAACAATGGTAGTGTCAACGCGAGAATTTAATAAACTGCTAAAATTCCACCCGCTATGTCTACGGTAGGCTATTATAAAACACAAATCTCTATATTACTTGAAATGGTTAATTAGTACAAACAAGATTTTGAAAAAATATTCGTGAAATTGTACTCCTATCCTGTACAACGTATTAAAGTATAAAAAAGTGTGCCTTTAAAAAAAATGCTTACATAAAGCCGGTCTTGGTCTTGACAGTCTTCTTCTGAAATAAATTCAAAAGATCTAGGCCACTGCCTCGACTACTTCTTTTGATATATTTATTTTTCCAATAAACGAGCTTCTTTTCTTTGTTTAACTTCTTTGTTTGCACGAGAACTGCAAAAACCAATAGAAGTTTTGAACACGAACAACATTTCAGCATTCAATCGAAATGGTTCGATAAAAAATCCAATGATCACGCCAGACTCGTTCTTTTATCGAGTGATTTTACGTTGTTAAGCGACAGTCTCGTATTTGCCCAGTAAGCGCAAACAGAAACCAGGAATTTATTGTTAATATAGACTTATTTTTGCTTTAACGTATATTGACGAGGATGAATTGAAATATCCAATTATTTTACTTAAATATTTCAAAACCAATCTTTTTAAAACACCACAGCAAGGAGTAAGAAATCTAGATAGTGAAAGTGTATTTTTATTCAATCGTCGTTTTTTTCTACAGTCTATCCTGTCAATACTGTCGTTATATTTAGTATAGCTACATTTTAAGGAAAAGCGTAGTTTATCAAATGAGATGTGATGTGACCGTCTAATTTGGAGTGATTTTTATCACTCTGAATTTTTAATATAATATACTAGCGTAAATAAAAAAAAATGGGTTCTGGGTGTCCCCGCCCTGTATTTGATCTGTTTAACGTACAATTACATTTTATAATTGTGTTTTAAGCTAATATTTTAGTATTTATTTGTAAATTTTGCTTATATAAAAATCCAGAAGGTTTTTTCTCTGGGCTTTTCTATACGGCCAAAAACTAATAACCATTAAATAAATAAAGTAATTTTTAAAAGAATAAAAATTAAAATATTTTCTCATTTCCATGCATGAAAGGGAGATATATCCTAATTTTAGTGCTGGTAAATTTTAACTCGCAGAGTTGCTGTAACTGTATGGATAATAAGATGTCTTTCCAAATCTGAATCTAACAGTTTCATTTCATACTTTAGGCAAGGCCAAAGTACTTTAACGTTATTGGTTAAAATATTCTTAAGCAGTAAATTTGGCAGATTAGGGTCCAAAAACAAGTTAAAATTAATATTAACATAAACGGTTAACAATGATAAGCCACAAAAAAATAAATTCATCGTTTATTTATTCTTTTGATATAAAAAAGATAATGTTTTGAGAGACAATTCTTTGAAATATATATTTAAAATCTAATAACTATAAGCCCTACAGCACCGACTTTTTAATAGGTATTAGTAGGTTTACATTTATTGACCAGAAATTGTTTATCAATTTATAACAACAATTTCTTAACCGAATTTTTAGGAATTGTTTTTATCATTATATTTCATTTCAGTTAATAAATGTTATGTTGTTGTTTTTAAATCGGATTTTGAGTAATTATAAGAACTGGGCGATTGGTTAACGGTTAGATATAAATAAACAGTCGTCACATTTGCCAAACATTACGTTTTGAAACAAA
Organism: Leiobunum rupestre; assembly: GCF_980474605.1. Classification (NCBI taxonomy): domain Eukaryota; kingdom Metazoa; phylum Arthropoda; class Arachnida; order Opiliones; family Sclerosomatidae; genus Leiobunum; species Leiobunum rupestre. The sequence continues at coordinate 10,247,175 of NC_143384.1, read as the reverse complement.
AAAGACCGTTGAGTAATAGAACGTTTACTTAAATTGGGGTCGCAAAATAGTAAAGAAATATATTAGACATCGGAATCTCAAGCAGCCACGCCCTTCCTATTGGCCACTTCCCATGGCCCGCGACCCATTGACCGCGACTCACTACCCATTGCCTTCTTAATTTTAAGAAGACTATATAAAAATACACAACTTTTGCAATCTTAGGCGTTCTCACTTCCCATTGCCTTCTTAATTTTAAGAAGACTATATAAAAATACACAACTTTTGCAATCTTAGGCGTTCTCACTTCAAATTGCCTTCTTAATTTTAATAAGACTATATAAAAATACACAACTTTTGCAATCTCAGGCGTTTTTGATTTCAAACTTTTGATTTTTTCGATCCGTCCTTAAAGACTTTCGTCGTACCAACGACATAGTCTTAGTCGATAATTCAAAATAACGGTCAAAAACGCCGCCGATCAGTTTAGTAAAATATTTTCGGCAGCGTAATCGTCTTCCATTTTCGGTATGGAGATACAGGGCAGGCAAGGCTGCCAGATGTCGATAGACCGAAAACGGCCAACTCTCTCAAATGTTTTCGTTTTCAAAACGAAAATTTTGCGGCGTAGCTATCGACTAAGACTATTATGAAACTTATTAAAGAGAGTTTAAGTTTCGCCCTGTAAATCTATATTTTCAGTACCAAGAAGAGCATTTGTAAAAGACTTCTATGTCAATGTTTTAATGACACTGGTAACTCCTGTTCACCTCCACTTAGAAGAGTAAGTATCGATGTCTGTTAAGGTACTCGACAGAGGGCACTGTGTGAGTTTCAGGCGTCACCTGTTTCTACAGACTGTTTAACGGCTCATCGTAGCCACTCTCTCTTGGAAAACCAACCATGCCTCATGTTTCCTAGATATGCTAATCGTTTATTAAATAGTTTAAGTTCAGAACAAGTATCTTGTTTGCAAAGATTAGTCTAAATATGCGGTCATAAGTGTCTGGAAGGGAAGTAACAACGCTTCACTTTTCTTCTTTTCTCTAAGCTACCCTCGCCAAGGGCCGCGTCGCAAACTTTCGTTTTATTCTCACGTGACTTCCACCACAACTCAATATGGAAGACCTCTGCCCATTTCCGAAACCTATGATGATGAAGGGTAAATTGGCGCAGAACTTTGACGATCTCCGTAAAAACTACGAAGATAACCTATGACGGTTGCAGGAGAGATACCGAGATAACATAATTGTTTCCACAATTGGACTGGTTTTTCACCAGCGATGGAATCCGACATCATAGTAATGGAGTTCAACGAAAGTAAGAATATGCACGACGTTGAGAATTTAAGAATTATTCGTGAAGAGGAAGTTTACGCCAATATAAAGAAATTGGTTGCGTATGGAACTAAAGTGGAGAAAATTTAATGCGCTGATCACCGTGGTACGAAACTATAGCTCGTAATTTCATTGAAAAAAGATTGGATGAGATGGACAAAGTGGAAACCCCCCAAGGAAGAGATCAGGCAAATTACGGAGAAAATTGTAAAAAAGCCAGATATGAGCGTGGAAGATTTCGAAAGAAAGAAATGCGAAACAGACTTGGAAATAATGATATTTTTTACCCCCTTAAATTTATTGTTATTGAGAGCCACTGGCCCAGGGGGGGGGGAATTGGGGGAAAAATTTAAAATTAGGTAGGGAAAATAGGAAAATAAAAATTGGTTACGTTACTTACATAACATTTATTAACTTTAAAACAAGCAAGTTTATCATAATATCACACATAATCATTTGTAACGCTAGATCCGAGGGGCTGATCACTCCGCGTAATCGGTGTACAGAGCCGTACCTTTGACGGTACTAATGGGATTACGCGTAATCTTTGAAGTCCCTGCCTTTGGCAGTGCTAATCTAAGCGTAATCCGGCGTAATCGGTGTACAGACTTTCTAAGAGTGGTTAGCCCCTCGGCTAGATCCCGCTCTCTGATAGGGTAGGAAAACAGAGTTTCACAAACGGCGTACAAATCATGTTCCAGAAATTTCTGTAAAATGTTTAATAAATATTTTTTAAATAAATTGAGAGCCATGGTGGACCGCAACCCCCGTTCGAATGTTTTTATTTTAAGAGCCCACTGATTTTTATTAAGAGCCATTGGCCCCAAGACTCCCGCTAATTCCAAGTCTGATGCGAAATAATGAACGAGCTAAATGTAACACCCAGCGAGCGAGACGCGATTCAAAATCGAACGATTGAACAGACGAACTGCGAAGAATGGCACCTGCAACAGGCGAAACGGAACACGGCTTCCAGCTTTGGAACTATCGCGAAACGGAAAACGACAAGTGGTTACATGTCATAAAAATTTAGTAGCGTCCACCTTCTAAATGTACTGTATTTATTCGTCCTTCTTCACAATGCGATGTAGAATTGGAACAACTAACTACTTTTTTATAAACATGTTTGATACAGAGAGACTAATGGCGACTAAAATGTGTAAATAGACTAATTAAAATTATGATTTTATAATTCTTTGTTATTTCAAATTGTTATTTTGATGATTTAAATAATTAAATTTATTTTAATCGTTGTCGTGCGGCGTGCATAGTTTTGAACACCATTACCAGCCTTAAATTGTAGGTGGGTCAAGGTGGGGCACATTTTTTAACTACATATTTTCAAGGGCTAAATGATGTTGTAAAAGTAAAATAGGAGGACATTTAAACCAATTATTTAATATGAAATATTTTTATATTTTTACAAATACAAATTCATTTGAATTGCATTTATTTAAAGCATGATATAAAGATAGTGCTGTCTTTAAACTTCTACATAAAAATTATTGTCAAAGGCTGGTTTAAATTTTGATTTGCCCTTTTGTGAAGATTAAAGATTTATCTCTTTAATATTCATGATTGTCTCAGTAGAATTAAAATCATATTAACAATAATATATTTCACAAATTGTTTTCTGCAGTTTTAGTACTAATAAGATTTACTTACCAGTTACTGAATTATGACAGCGCAACTCGTCACTTCAAGGGAAAAACCGGGAAAGCAGTTCTTCCATCAGTGACGATTTTATTTGTGTGGCCGGTACAACGAAAACCAATAACTACGAGACAGTCTATGAGCTAACTTCACCAAGGAGGGGGAAAATTGTGCAAATTACTATAAAATTTTGTAGGCGACAAGGCTCTATTTTTTAATTTAGAACCTTTTAGAGGAAAGTGGAAACGTTGCCACCGTCGGTAAAAAATAGAGGTCGCTAGGGGCATTGGGAGTTTCATATCTCTAAAAGTGCTTCTATTATGTTTAGTGTAAGTTTATTTTCCACGTGCCCTTAACGTAACCTCAAGGTGGGTCATGAAATTCTGCATCTGCCTATAGCTACTTGGACTAACTCTTTCCGTAAGATGAATTGGTGACACAAGTACAAAAGGAGCACTGATGACTTAGGCCTAAGGTGGTGCCTTGGGTATTAGCCTAGCTGATTATTATTATTATTATTATTATTATAATTATCGTTTATTAAAGGTACATTTACATGTATAGTGAACTTTAAGCTATGTTCGTTATACAGGGTGTCCACTAAAAAATGATCCAGGGCGAATATCTCAGAAACCGTTTTCTCTAGCAATTTAATTTTTTTTATGTTACGTAGCACATGCAGGGGGCCAAAGAAGAATGATAACCTCGATGACCTTGAACCATGTCTTCAAGGTCAACCAAAACCTATCTCGAGAACCGTAAGTGTTAGAAAGTTGGTTCCAATTAGAAAGGTGTTCCCCGTCACGTTTTATGCCAACTTAGCGTGAACATGATCGGATTCGACCAATAGTAAGTCGAGAAAATTGGTACAAAAATCACAAAGGTCGTAAAAGGGAAAATTGCAAGACAGCGCTAATAACTCCAAAACAAGTCGTGCTACATTATCGAAATTTGCTAGACAATCGCATCATGGTAGGATATTTTAATATTTGGAAAATTGTACGACCTTGAACCATTGTCTTCAAGGTCATACTAAATTTATCTCGAGAACCATTAGGTTTAGATCAAAAATTCCAATTAGAAATTATAATTTAAAGTTAATAATACATAAAATGTGACGAAGAACAACTTTCTAATTGGAATTTTGGCTCTAAACGTAATGGTTCTCGAGATAATTTTAGTATGACCTTGAAGACAATGGTTCAAGGTCATAAAATTTTCCAAATATTAAAATATCCTACCATGATGCGATTGTCTAGCAAATTTCGATAATGTTGCACGACTTGTTTTGGAGTTATTAGCGCTGTCTTGCAATTTTCCCTTTTACGACATTTGTGATTTTGGTAAAATTTTTCTCGACTTACTATTGGTCGAATCCGATCATGTTCACGCTATGTAGGCATAAAACGTGACGGGGAACACTTTTCTATTTGAAACCAACTTTCTAACACTTACGGTTTTCGAGATAGTTTTTGGATGACCTTGAAGACATGGTTCAAGGTCATCGAGGTTATCATTCTTCTTTGGCCCCCTGCACGAGCTACGTAACATAAAAATTTCAAATACTTAGAGAAAACGGTTTCTGAGATATTCGCCCTGGATCGTTTTTTAGTGGACACCCTGTATAACGAACATAGCTTAAAGTTCACTATACATGTAAATGTACCTTTAATAAACCATATTTATAAAAATAATAATAATAATATTAATCAGCTAGGCTAATACCCAAGGCACCACCTTAGGCCTAAGTCATCAAGCGACTTTTGAAGCCATTAATTCAGGTGGCCGGTTTACAATGCGTAGGAGGGTGGTGGCAAGCCCTGCATATTTATCCGTTTTCCTCGTGTCTCAATAAGTGAGTTATTGGGTTATATTCCGTTTGTAACCTTATACTTAATCGTTCGTATTATGTTGATTTTTTATGTTTGGTACAATTCTATACTTTTAGAATGCCTTACTTTCGGTTTATTTTACCTTTTTATCTTCGGTTCTTTATAAAACTATATCACGCTTAGTTTTAGTTATAATCGTTTGTGTGTTTATTACGATATAATGTTTTTGTTATAATATTGTAGTTTCCTCTAAAATAATATGTTATGTCATGTTTAATACCAAATTACGGTATTAAAATAGTTTCATATCCTGCTTTTCAATTAAAAAAAATGGCTCTGAAATATATCGCTCGTGGAACGGTAAAAAGAGGGTTTATTTCATTACTTGTATCGTATTAATTTATGTCATGTATTGTATTATTTTGTATCGTGTATGGCACTATATTATATCATGTTCGGCTCTATTTTATGTCTTGTACCATACTAATTTAGATCGTATTCAACTCTATTTTATTATCTGGCACTACTTTCACACCATAATTCGTCGCCGTTAAAACAAAACCATGTATCTTTTCGGTGGTCTTTTTGAGAAAAATGGATATTTAATTTTGCGTGTAAGGTTTTTACACGCGAGTTAATTTTATAAGTAATTAATTTCGTTTCAATATTGAATTTATGAGGATTTTAATTTAAAAATATTTTGCTAAAGGGGAATTTCTAGAGATACGTGGTTTTGCGTCATGAAGTGAAATAGGAGCTGAGAATAAGCAAGATACGTGTTCTGCGCGAAATGCGTTGTTAATATAAAAGAAACGTTTAAATGTTTTCTTGATTTAAAAAATAAATTCAATTGCAACCTATTAATGTTTTTAATGTTATATACGTAAATTGGGGTGTAGAATATAAATATGTCAATTTTTACAAAACCACGTATCTCAAGTAACGGAGTTTGGTTTTAACGGCGACGCATAGTATGTCGTTTGTAATTTAATTTTATATCAATATATATGATACTATTACTCGTCGTGTATGATCGTTAATTATTTTCTGTATGGCACGGTATGATGTCGCGTCTAGTAATAGTGTTAATAGTGTTCTCTTTACACTTAACAAGTTAAAAAATAAAAGTTTATATGGTTATTTCATGTATAGTTTATATATTTTATTATTTGCTTCATGCTTTTATAATAGAATTCTCAGTTAAATTTTGGGCTGAGTGCACCGTTTCTTCGTTTTGTGCTCCCAAATAATTCTAGCTCCAGCCTGCTTTGACCATTCTTTTATAATGTGTTCAATGATTTTAGTTCTCAAATTCTTGTTAAAATGGATTTCTCTGAAAATAGAAACTATTTGGAAATTCAGTGGCCTTTCATATATATACCTCTGAAAAACTTCAAAATTAACTACTAAGATAGTTTAAGCATTCTCTCGTATACTTCATACACTAAGTTTCTTTTCTGTTGAGCTCTGGATTTCAGTCTCATAAATTCATATATGATTCGTTTAATCAGGGAGCACTAAACCCCTGGAGAGGTCCTGTTAGGTAGACGCTTCCGGCCGGGATAGTTCTATAATTTCCCCCAAATTCTTTTCCCCATCCTTGTTTTCAGGACGTAGGTTCAAACTGCGCATGTGCCGCAGAATATTTAAGACGAGCGAGGCTTACGGAAATCTTTTTAAACGGTGTGCTCCCTGACGGTGGCAAGTTTAAAAATGGTTTTTCATAGAAAATGCTGTTTTAAGGAATGTGAAAGTAATTCTAGATACGAGAGTGAACGTTTCATAAGTGGTAATAAATTTGTGCCTTTTCCTAAACCGAAAAGATATCTAGAAAAGTGTCAAAATGGATTAAGCCTTTACCCTTTTAACGGAACTACAATGATGACGTTACAAGCATGCGCATTTAGGATTTCCGTCCCTATACCAGGAAAACGGGGGAAGATAATTTGGGGATGCAAGAGGTATTTTCCTATCGCCGGGTTTACAGCAATTCTACCCAACAGGACCTCCCCAGGGGTTTAGTGCTCCCGGGTTTAATGCACCCTATACAATCATTTTCAAAAGCAGAAATCATATATATTGGTAAAGTGGTGAGCGAGGGGTGGACCACTATCCGTAATCGGTGTGCAAGCCCTTAGCTTTGACGGTACTAAAGTGATAACAGATTGAGCAACTACGAAAGGCTGTATAATCGGTGTACAGAATTTAATGAAGTGGTTAGCCCCTCGGTGGTGAGTTGGGAAATTGCGTTCGTTAAAAGCCATTCTTTATAGCATCTTCCTCTAGTAAAGAGGAAAGAGGCTGTTATTTTCGCTCCTGGTGTATGCGGTGGTGGTGATGATAATGGTGAAGGTGAATAATACCGTGGAAGCTATGGGTCCGTATAGTCTTTAGCTCCGTATAGGTCCTCGTGAATCAACGAATTATCTTCAACGGCACTCGATATAATTAAATTTAGGCGTCATTCGATTGGAATAAGTTATCTCTATCTACCTATGCCAGTGCTGATTCGTGGTTTTTTTTTATCAAAGAGGGATATATCACCCCCGATTGGAAATTACGTCGGATGGGTCCGGGAAATCGACGAATTATCTTCAATGACACTCGATATACATACAATTCAGGCGTCAATCGATTGTTATTAGTTCTCTCTATCTACCTTTGTCAGTGTTGAGCCACCACTTTTAATCAACGGGGTAAAATCAAGAGTGCTAGGAGCAAAGATGCTACTATAGTGGCTGTGCCATCTTTTTAGTTTGGTTACGGAAACTAGCATGGAATGTTAACTGGTTATCAAACTTTTCTTCACAAAAACCACGCAAGAATAATAAGCATATAGTCGTTTTATACACAGTAAATAAGCTTTAGCTGGGGCGTCACAAAGGAAGGGACTCAATTTATTTCTAAATCATTTTCACCAAGCTTCAACGACTATAAGAATCAGTCTAGTGGCCTGGTTTTCCTATTCCATAATAAAATCTTATAAAGGGTCATTTTTCATTTGTTTTTCAACAATTTTCCAGTATTGCCCAAAATTTTCCTTCGGTACTCTTGCGAACAGGTATACCATCAACACTTAAAGAAAAGTTTATCTGTATTGTATTTTTTATAATCCGCATCTAAGTGAATTCAGTAAGCCACTGTGGAAATTCTCGCCGTTATCTTAGTTTTCTAAATATCTTTAGAATAGTTCTAGGATACAAAGGGAGATACTCTTAATAATGTGGTAGTATTTTAGGAAGGCTATTTAAGACTTGGTAGGCTTACGTTTTATTACGACTGAGGAAGTTCTTATCGCAAGTTAAACACATTATTTCCATCCGAGATAATATCACTAAATATTCAAAGGTTATCTTAATGGTTAGCTCCGTAATTTGAGCTTTTATTTGAAATTAATATAGAAAATATATCTTAACAAAGTTTTATTCAATTCCTCATCTTTACTTTGCGAATTAAAGTATATTGATAGGTATTTATGTTATCAGCATGTGAGAATTTCAAAATTTAATTTAATTTTTATTTACATTGTTAAAAATCTTGAGCAAATATCGTTTTGCTGCAAAAACATTCCGGGTTACGTTTGCAGTGTTAAATTTAAAATACAAAAATTGCAAATTTTTGTAAAAGTATGCGAAAGCAGGTTTCAAAATAACATGCAAGGATAGTAGGCAAATAGGCCTACTTATCGTACATATTATGTAGTATAGTGTATTTAAATATTATAGGAAAGAGCCATTTTAGTACAATATTTATAAAAGAGGGGGCTATATTAAAACGAGTCTCGGCCTACCCCAAAAATACGCCATAATTAACTGTACTGACGGCATGTGGGTCGTTCGTTCGTAATTTTCGACATTATAAATTCATTTTGGACCTTAGTACCCTCAAATAATCAGAAAGTCAAATGCTTTATTTAAAATGTCTTTACGCTTGCCCAACTTGTTGAAATGTCGCCCTGGAATAGTTCAGCCAATGCCTAAGTATGAGTTCATAAACTCTTTAGTGGGAAATAAAACGGATCCCCAGCTGAAGTGGGGAGGCAACTTTTCAACAAGATGGCCAAGGTTATTTTATAAAAAGAACTATTGAAGCAGCTTCCAATATAGGACGGTTAGAGTCCTATTTTGGAGGGCAATTCAAAGATAAGATTTTAATAAAAAGCCTCCGATAGAGGACGATTTGAGTCCTATATTGGAGGCCAATTCAAAGATATGTTTTCAATGAGAAGCCTCCACTAGAGGACGCTTAGAGTTTTCGTCGTCAAAATGTGAACCTTCGTCTATTATCGTTGCAGCGTCGAGAAGGGACCCTGTCCCACTGTTATGCGCACAACCTTTCTTAGTTTTAAGGTGTATTACTGACATACCTGAAATAACTTAAGTATTTTTCGTGCTATTTATTTAATATTTACTTTAATTTGCTGTGTCATTTTTCACGGGGGGAGGGGGAGGTAGCTTAATCCGGCTCTTTGTTTGTAGTTCGCTATTGTTGAACTGGTAGCACTGAAATAATACGCGATCTCCACTGTATACGCGGTTAAACAGAAATTTCATTGACGCTCCGTAAGTCAATAGCGAAAATTGAACAAAAAAGGAACGCGGTTTTCGTCCCTGAATATCTGTCCCACATCGAGATATATATATCGAAGTGGGACTATTGCTATGGACGGATTGTCGTTAAGTGTTGTATGTTTGTTTGGCGTCGGCGTCGGCGGCGTGGAAAAGTGACGACACGGCAGATGGAGCTGCGAAAAATTATTTATATAAATTATATTATTGGCGGCACCGGGACTCGAACACAGTTAGCTGCTGGCAGCGTTACTTCTAAAACCGACGCCTATACCAACCGTGCTAGGCCGTACTCGTCAAAATTGATGCTTGAACTTTTACCATCGAACAATATCCCCGGAACTAGCCTTCTTTAAACGACAATATTTTTACAAAATGCTAGTTCCTGGGCGTAAAGATTTTCTTTATCCTGTTTACTGTTTACTCAAAGAAAAAACAAGAATAGTTATATGATAAAAACTTGCACTGACTAAAGCTGCAGGTGATAGATCCATGTTTAACTTTCACCTAGGAAGGATCTAGAAAGTTTAATCATCGGCATGGTTGAATTTAGTTCTAGCGCTTCGCATCGCGACGGTGGCGCCGCCTGGATTGTGGCAATTTTTCTTATCGAAACCGTGTGTGGTCAGAAATAATAAATAAGTGTGGCACTATCTGATCGAAACCGTGTATGGTCAGAAGTAACAAATAAGTGTGGTACTTTCTTATCGAAAGCGTGTATGGTCAGAAGTAACAAATAAGTGTGGCACTTTCTGATCGAAACCGTGTATGGTCAGAAGTAATAAATAAGTGTGGCACTTTCTTATCGAAACCGTGTATGGTCAGAAGTAATAAATAAGTGTGGCACTTTCTGATCGAAACCGTGTGTGGTCCGAAGTAATAAGTGTGCCGCTTTCTTATCGAAGTCACAAAATAATATTATCGCCTTCTTGGCGAACTTGTATAGTTTTTATAGTGGGTCCAGAGATTTGGTCTCATTCGATAGAATTCTTTGACGCGCACGCAGTGCCGTTAATTTCCGCCCCATCCGAACAACCCCCTTAAATGGAGAATGACCGAAAAAAAAGTTGGTCCCATTCGATAGAACTCTTTGACGTGTACGCAGTGGAGTTAATTTCCGCCCCCTCCAACCAGCCCCCTTAAAGGGAGAGTCACCAAATGGTACGAAATCGTACGCCACGAAAATTGAAATACGCCCTAAAAATAGCGATGAAATCATCGCACTGAGCCACTGACGCGTCTTCAACTGATAACTTATTTTCCGCAAAATGGGTATTTTTTTATGAATTTGCGAATTTACATGACTTTTGGTGCCTAAACTACCCAAATGTTTGATATAAATTTCCTAAAATAAACACATTTGAATCCCAGTTTTAGAATTTCTTTAAATCATATTTCCACTAATTTCTATAATTTAAAAGAATTACTTTGGTCGTGCTTTGCTTACCTATTTCTTCTTTGATACTCTCCGTCTATCTAACGACTGGAAATCAAATGGCCTCAACAGCTTATGTATTGGTTTGCCCACACGCGTATCCTGAGGGTGGGCGGTGCCCACTCTCTAACATAGGATGGTGAATTATATATCAAACAATAGGAAATCACATGGGCTCAACAGCTTTTACATCAGTTTTCCCACCCAGGTCTCCTGATGGTGGGCGGCTTCCACTCTTTTACTTAGGATGGCAATTTATATATCAAACGATAAGAAGTCACGTAGCCTCAACAGCTTTTGTATTAGTTTGCCTACCTGTGTCTTCTAAGGGTGTACAGGTTTGTCCACTCTAATACACTGATGTGGAACTAATATTACGGCCTGGGCCAACTTGTTAACCGTAATATTTACAATAATAAAAACGGTTGCCCTTTGCTAATGTGAACCTTCAATTTATGACGCTTCTTAGCCGTAATATTTACAAGAATAAACATGTTTTTTTTGTACGGAGAACTGTTTTGTATAATCATATTATAATCGACGACGTATTGTGTGTCTATCTGCCTGACGACAAACACGAACGAGATCCTTCGTGGTTACAGGGCCGTGTTATATGCCTGTCTTCCGTTACTAAGCGACAGGGCGTCAGTGGGAGAAGGAACGCGACTTTCCATTTTTGTTTGAAGCGGGGATTATAAGCGGAGAGGGTCGTTGAGTTGGTTTTGCGTGTCTGTCTTATAGAGCTCATTCGTGAGAGGGCGATATAGAAAGAGAGAACATGACTTTATATCTTTTTATCTGCGGGAATGATAAGAGAGGCTAGTTGAGTTTATTTTCATTTTCAATTTTTCATTTTCACTTTGCCAAGATAATCTCTTTTCCTCGTATTTCGCTCTTTGGACTGGGTTCCCCCAGACTTTCGGGATTTTTGTCTCACAATTTCAGAAATTCATTTTGGCCACGAAATAAGTAAATTGTATTGTTTGAATAAACTCAATTGGAGCCTAAGGTTGTTCAGTTTTATTTCTTTGGTTTGAATATCTGAGTGCGTGGTATGTTTTGATATTACGTATTTCGTTGTTAACAGTGGTATTTCCTAAATCATAGCGCTCTTACCCAATAAGTGATTTTTAGATACATGTACGTTGCAGAGATGGGCAAAAATTGCGAGCGCTTATATTTTAGAATCCTTTATAGTGAGCGAGCACTTTAGATTAGAAGTCAGCTAATCTTGTTAGGAGTTAGGGCAAAACTGAGCGAGCTCAGTAGGTGCGTCGAGATATTATCTCAGTCACTGATGGTTCACGGTTCGTTAAACGAGATCGGCTGATCGACGCGCTAGCATGCTCACTTCTGAGCGCTGCGTCGTCTAGCGGCCAAATAGTTCGTTCAATAAAAAGCGCTCACTCGGCGGGAGGCCTACCCCGGGTAGCAAAATTTCGTTGATTAACGGCTGTAAAACGGTTACAAACTTGTTGTTAAAAAAACGTTACGAAATCGTCAACAATGTCCGGCAATAAAACGACAGATAAAACGGGTGAAAAAACGTTATGAACAACTTTATACTCACCAAATATCCACGATATTAATTTTAACGTCTTTAGAACGTCTCTATTAAAACGTTTTTGTAACGTGATACCAATTTAAACAAAAACCTTATGAATCCTTTGAAAATGTCTGGCAATTAAACGATGTTTAAAACGGTTGAAGAAACGTCACACTCACAGAATAACGACGATATTTTATTTTAACGGCTTTTAAACGTTACTTGTATAACGTTTTAAATACAATAAAAAAACCATAAAATGAAATTTACAAAAAGTTTTTTTAACTTTAAACAACAAAATATTTTTTTTGCTTAAGTTATTTCACTTAACCACAGTTGACCCTGTGGTAGGTTTTAACATCAAATGCTAGTTAATAAAATCAAATGATTGCTTTTAACACTAGGCGTATTTTAAAGAAGGCACTTTTGTTTCAATTTACATCAGGTACATTGCATCTATTTTTACATCAGGTACCTAGTCTCTTTTAACATTAGCTAATTATTTGTTTATTTAAGTATCAGATCCTTTTTATGAAGATTTTAATATCAGGTTACTTTTTATATAACTTTTAAAACGAGGTAGTTTCTAACTATTTAGTCGACAAAACTTCTTTCTAGGTTGAGGTCAATATGGTACTCGTTATCACAGCATGCACATTTTAACCATAACAAAACACTTTACCAAAATCAATCTTAGATAAATGGAATCGTTAGTCTAAATGCAGAAAAAACTAAACGATTAGCTAGTTGAGATAAAACTTTGAATTTCTTTAAAAAAAATATATTTTTGCAGAACAAATATTCTCAAAACAATTATCTATTAAAACAAACTTTTATAAAAAAATTACTTAGAAATTGTCCATTCACGTGGTGTTTCAAAACGTTTTGGTATGATTTAATAAAAATACTAAAAAAAATTAGCGACCGTCTTGTACGCCTAATTAAATATTTTTAAAAACACATCACCAAAACAAGAATCTTGCAATAAGCCTGGTTTTATCTAGCCCATGTTTAATAAGAGCTTGAGAGCTTCAGCATTAGCTGTCTTTGCTGCATTTTCAGTAGGATCTGTTGGTTCTTTCGATTCAGTCAAAGATGATTCTGAAGTTACTGTAGAGCTCACGGGGGTACTAGAAAGCTGTTTTCGGCTCTTCAAACGAGTCTTGGAATATTTTAATCGCAGCTGCAATTACAAACTCATCCGCTTTGTAAAAGTACTCGTTTGACCGTACTGCAGCTATAAAACAAAAAAATTACTTGCAAAAATATTTAATCTAAGAAATACAGTTGATTAAAATTACCAATAACAACATCTTTCAGAAGTAGGGTTATAAAACCCATTTTGTTATGACCAGCCCAGTTTAACTGACCAACCTCATTATCTAACCACTTCAAAGCTTTAAATATCACCTTAAAATATCAATTGGGAAAACTATACTTTTGAAAACTAGACTAGCCCCTTCTGGTTTGAAAGAAATTACTTGAATGTCACAAATCAAAAACATAAAATATGGGTTAATCCATTTAACTAATATTTTATAATAAATTTAACTGACCAACCTCATTATCTAACCCCTTCAAAGCTCTAAATTTCACCTTAAAATATCAATTGGGAAAACTGTACTTTTGAAAACTTGACTAACTCCTGCTGTTTTGAAAGAAATTACTTGAATGTAACAAATCAAAAACATCAAATATGGGTCTATTCATCTCATATTTTATAATAAATTTAACCAATGATACCAAGAGGCAAGTTTTTTCTACAGAAGTCTGGGCCAGTAAAAAAATTGTGCAAAATATGGTAAAAATGGCTAATAGCTGCTAATAAAGAAATATCGCATGTAAAAAAAGCTAAAAATCAGTATTTTTACAAGTTAAAAACTCGATATTTTAGTGCAGTAATGTTCTAATGTTACTTAGTTGTAACACAAAATTTTAGCCCAATAATACCTTTATACTCTGGTAAAATTACAATTTTCATGAGTTTCTCTAGTAAAAAAAGTATTATAAATTATTTGCCACATTCCATGTGAAATCGACCAACGTCCCCACGGCACCATCTCCGATTTTATTGAAACTCCATACACAATTAAAATGAACATATTTAGGAAGAAATCCAAAGTTTTAGGTCCAAACTCTTATAACTTTTGGAGAAATGGTCTTTTGAAATTTGTTAGTGCACGTTACTTTTTTTGCGCCGTTTTAAAGTGCGATGTTTGAGCCTTTATAATTAATTAATATAAAGGAGTGCATTTATGAAAAAAATTGTAACATTTAAAGACTTGTTGGAAATTTGCTTAAAAATATTAGTTTTGTACTGTGGGATATATATAATTTTTAAAAAAATGTCAAAGTCGGCGTAATTTTCACCGAAACTGCAAAATGAGATAAGCTAAAAGGTCAAGATTTTCAAATTTTTTCTTTACGGTTACTATAAAACTTTGAATATTTTTGCTAAAGGATGCCTTTCACCGGAAAATACATTAATATTCAGGATCTCAGTAAAACTTTTCCAATTTAACCTCCTTCAATATAGACGTTTTTACCAAAAACGTGAAAACATGGTAATACGTTTAGTGTTATATAGACTGTTGGGAAACTAAAAATCACATAAAATCTTATTCCAATAAAAAGGCAAGATTTCAATCTACAACATGTAAAAGTAAAAATGTTGACTATTAAGGTTTTTCTGGTCCAAATTTAAACGTCAACTTTGACCGTTTCTCAGATATTTATTTGTTGCTTTTGTACAAAGATACTATTTTGTCATAGTCTAATTTTTTTAGAACGCATTTTTACCTCTCCGAGGGGACAAAGTCCCCTAGGAGGAGTTATACAATCACCGTGTCTGTCTGTGGGTCTGTTGGTCTGCGAACGCGTTCGCATTTTCGGGGCAAAGAGTAATCACTGCGTACGCAGTTTCTCGAGACCTCTGCGTTCGCAGTTTTTCGAAGGGTTGGCAAAACCACCGTGTGACGGTGAGCGTTAACGGATTCATTTGCGGTTTGGTTTGGATGGTGTTTTTTCGATCACCGCCGTGACGGTTGGTGTGTTACGTTTTTGTAATGTTTATGCGTAGGTTGTGAGTGTTGAGTTTGTGTTCTGATGGTTGTTCATGTTGAGTCTGTTGTGTATGTATGGGCGTTTTCTCTCCAACTTCTTCTTAATGACTTTGGGACGGACCGAGTGCTGAGGGTAATGCTACCTCTCAACGTCCAATGGCAGGGTTTCCACCAGTTGTACACGGTATTCGTCTTAGTATCAATTTGCGATCGCATCGGGCGGGATTTGAACCCGAGACCTCCTGCTTGACAGGCGGACGTTCTACCACAGAACCACCGACACTTGTTACGCTGTATTGAAAATTATACCTTCAGCTTTATCGGAAGCTTATTTAATATTACGAAATTTTGGTTTAATTGAAATAGAATTGAAATTAAAATTTTTGCATCGAAGAAATTCTAATTTAGCGTTTCTCTATTGATTAAAAACAAATGCGCCACCCAGGTTTCGAACCCAGGCCATTCGGCTTGGCAGTCGAGCGCTCTACCGCAGAACCACCGATAGCTGCTTAGGTTCACTGAAATTAAGACACGCATCGTAAGCATAATAGGTAATAAAGTATTTTTTTATTAAGGAATTTATGAAGGCCTAATCTGGTTTTTTTACGAATAAGAGGGTTAAAGGGTAGACCCTGTGGGTGGTCCACTTTGTTACTTTTTGTTATTTATTTACGGGTATTCTTAACGACCTATATATAGTTGTGTTAATTCAAAGTTGATAATTTAAAGTTTATTGCTTTAAGAGCTGGCGGTTAGTCAAGTGGCTCTCTGTGCTTTGTTGATGGTAAGGTTTTTGCTTCTTGTAAATATATTTGGTGTGGATATTTGGATATCTACGATTTCTAACGCAGTCAATGATTTCCTGGGTGTGCGAGTCATTATATGATATTGGAAATTGGACGGCATTGGTCTTTTTCATGCGGTATGTGTCACAACGTCAACTGGAAGTCTACATGTACGAGTGTTGAAATAAAATGAGCGTTAAAGATGCGGCAAGTATTTCGTAAGCGAGAAAAATACAAATACCATCTGTAGATATTTCTTTCATTAAAATTTGCTTAGTATTATATTCAACTGATAAACATGTACTGTAAAAAGGGTTAAATTCAGTTGTGCATTGTTTTAGTAAGTCTAACTCGCTGTTGTAACTACTTAATTTATAATATTCTGAATAAATTGAACTCGATTGTTTCGACTCAATTATTTAAATTAAAATTAAAATTTTATACCGGGCAGGGTTTGAACCGATAATACGTTTTTCGTAAATAACTCTGAATTGCGGAGATATCTTTGGGGGTCGTGTCGAGAAATTAATACCACTAGGGACCATTCTTCCGAGGAGAGGTATATTTTGGCTTGCCAACTTGTTTACAATCTGAAGTCGTTTGCGGAGCAAGAATTGCTAATATATTCTGTGACGGTATCCAACATACATCCATTCTGCGTGGAAAGCCCTTTCCGTTTCATGCAGTTTACCGAGACATCTTTCTGCTCTTCTGATCGTTCGATAACGTTTCCTACGTACAGTGATGGGCATTTTTCAAAATTTTCTGATAACTCTCACTCCACCTCATTCCCTTTTCTAAAATTTTAATCTCAAACTAATCTCCTCTAACCACCATAAACTAACTTATTATCTCATCTCCTCTCATCGAATTTCGCTATTTAATCTACCCTCGCGTACACTCCCGCTATTTTTGTTGAAAAATCTGATCTCATCTCAAGCTCTTTTCCGTTTATGGCAGTCACAAAATATCTCCTATAAATCTCCTCTCTCTGAAATTCATACTTTGTGAAGTTCCTCTCACGTTCCTCTCCTTTTGAAGTTTTGGCCATCTCACCACCTCTCAGATTCTCACACTGTTCTCACAGGGGTAGAACAACGACCATCACTGGCCGTTGGCCACATTAGATTTACTGTCTTTATCTTCTTATAACCTTCTCACGTCAGCATATTATCTTATTGTACGTTTAGGCTTTGTTATTGGTCAAAGTTACATAATTATTTCCAAGAAGGTCATGTTTTTATATTTCCTTTGTTTTGGTTTTCTTACGTCTAAACTCAAACTCCCCTCCTCTCACCACCGCAAACTAACTTTTTGGTTGATCTCCTCTCATTGCATTTCATTAATTAAATTAACGTCGCTCACACTCCAAATACTTTCTTTGAAAAATATTATTTCCATTCACTCTCCTCTTCCTTAAATTCATAGCTTGGGAACTCATTTCACGCTCCTCTCCATTGGAAGCTTAGAGCATCTCAACTCCTAACAATTGCTCTCTCTGAACTCACGGTGAGAGGAGATTGCCCATCACTGTACGTACCACTCTTCATCATAGGTACAAGCAATGAAAACTACTGGTATGCAATCTTCCCATGATGTTAGTTGAAAGACGACTGGACGAAATAATACAAATTTTGTACCTCGTTCTCAGACTCTGGTATAAAAGCGTGATGTGATCGCGTTCCCGGAATAGACTTAATACCAATGTGCCTTTCGTTGAGGCATAAATCTGTCACATGGTTGGCAACGTCTACTTTGGAAAGGTACCCAAAATCAATGATTTTTATGTTCAAACAACACCAAAGGAACATTTCTTTACGTGTTTGAAATTGAGACTTGTTTAACACCGCTCGTAAACTGGCTTTAGCTACTAATCGTTTTACTGTACCACCGATACCGTCACAAGGGCTTTTACCATGTGAGGTGGCGAAGAAATGCCACTCTGCCTTTATATTGAAGTCATTTTCGTGCGCGCTTAAATTAGCTAAGTTCTTATAATTCTTATACTGGATCGCGGCACCATCACTGAAGTAAAATATTTTCGTGATATTCGGAAACTTAATTTGAACCTTTTCTAACATTTTCCCCAAAAATGCGTGAACGGTATTAGCATCGTGTGTCAAGCAGTTAGATATTATACACAAATTGAAATGATTCAAAAGCCTCGTATCAGAGTTCTTCGCCACCTCACACGGTAAAAGCCCTTGTGACGGTACAGTAAAACGATTAATAGCTAAAGCCAGTTTACGAGCGGTGTTAAACAAGTCTCAAATTCAAACACGTGAAGAAATGTTCCTTTGGTGTTGTTTGAACATAAAAATTTGTATTATTTCGTCCAGTCGTCTTTGAACTAACATCATGGGAAGATTGCATACCAGGGGTTTTCATTGCTTGTACCTATGATGAAGAGTGGTACGTTACGTAGGAAACGTTATCGAACGATCAGAAGAGCAGAAAATTGTCTCGGTAAACTGCATGAAACGGAAAGGGCTTTCCACACAGAATGGATGTATATTGGATACCGTCACAGAACATATTAGCAATTCTTTCTCCGCAAACGACTTCAGACTGTAAAAAATACGTTCTAAAAAAATTAGACTATGACAAAATAGTATCTTTGTACAAAAGCAACAAATAAATATCTGAGAAACGGTCAAAGTTGACGTTTAAATTTGGACCAGAAAAACCTTAATAGTCAACATTTTTACTTTTACATGTTGTAGATAGAAATCTTGCCTTTTTATTGGAATAAGATTTTATGTGATTTTTAGTTTCCCAACAGTCTATATAACACTAAAAGTATTACCATGTTTTCACGTTTTTGGTAAAAACGTCTATATTGAAGGAGGTTAAATTGGAAAAGTTTTACCGAGATCCTGAATATTAATGTATTTTCCGGTGAAAGGCATCCTTTAGCAAAAATATTCAAAGTTTTATAGTAACCGTAAAGAAAAATTTTGAAAATCTTGACCTTTTAGCTTATCTCATTTTGCAGTTTCGGTGAAAATTACGCCGACTTTGACATTTTTTTAAAAATTATATATATCCCACAGTACAAAACTAATATTTTTAAGCGAATTTCCAACAAGTCTTTAAATGTTACAATTTTTGTCATAAATGTACTCCTTTATATTAATTAATTATAAAGGCTCAAACATCGCACTTTAAAACGGCGCAAAAAAAGTAACGTGCACTAACAAATTTCAAAAGACCATTTCTCCAAAAGTTATAAGAGTTTGGACCTAAAACTTTGGATTTCTTCCTAAATATGTTCATTTTAATTGTGTATGGAGTTTCAATAAAATCGGAGATGGTGCCGTGGGGACGTTGGTCGATTTCACATGTCTAAAATGCCACCAGTCTAAAATCTCATTTTTCTTCAGTCCCTAAAAATTTACAATTTTCCATGGAATTTCCCCTTGGATCAAAATCATCAAATATGTAATAATATATTTTATTTGATATTTTGTAATAGTTTTCACCAATTATCCTCATTATACAACCCATTAGCAGACTTAAATTTCACTTTAAAATATCAATTGGAAACATTTTGCTCATGAAAATTAGACACTAGAATTAAGTAGCGGTTGATTTTCATAGTATTATACAAATAATTCTAAAATAGATAGATTCTAAAATAGATAGAAAGATCTTCCACTCACCATTTTGTTTGCCAAATTTCAATGAAACCAAAAATTTTGCGTATTAAGCCTTTGCATATTTATCACCGGGCAGAAAATAAACTTAAAATACCAAAAAATTTAATTCTTGTACTAACAAATTTCTTATTACGTGCAAACCATATTAAAATATTTAGAGAATACCAGGAACTGAGGAAAGCTTTTTGCGGCGTTAGAAATTTCAATTCCGGATAAAAACCGTTAACAGGGTTGTCATACGTAAAACTCAATTTTTATTGGATGGCAGTTAAGTCGGCTGTACTTACGTAATATGGTGGGAATATTCAATTTATTATTAAATAAGTAAATAATTTATTTAAATCTACCTAATTAATTAAATAATATTTGATTTATTTTAATAACAAGAATTTCCTGAATTAAACCAAACTTTATTGTCAGAATAATCTGCTACTTTAAGGTGGACATTTAGGCAAGTTCAGTTGGCTGCTGGCAACTCTATTAAGTAAATTTGTGGGTAATTTTTGTCAAAAGTACGGTCACAATAATATCAATATAGTTCATATTCACACTAAAAGATAAAGATTGTTTTTGCCTGCAGGTTCGGCTCACAAGGCGGCCAAATTTATGCCCCCCAAGCATTTGAGCTATGCTAAATGTTTTGGTATATTTTTTTAACGAAGACCCTTTTGCCTCCCCTACGATTGTCTGTAGTAAAAACGTTAGCAAAACGTTTTGATTTTAATATGAAATAACGAAAACTTTACGATCTATGTAAAACGATAATATGACGTTACATGGACGTTAACATTTATGCGGTGGATAAGTTGTGAAATATTCACTTATTTTCAACGTAGAATGTAAAGTTATTAAAAACGAGAAAACGTCAATTTGACCACAAAACAACAAATCCACGAACATGAAACGTTTCGTTGCTACCCGGGACGTCTCAAGATTCTTAATTTCTTATCATTATAACTTATAATCAGTGACGGGATGAATATTTTCCTTAATTTCTCATCGATTTGTGTGTTCTAAAATTAAATAAAAAGCGGAACAAAGGGTCCGCAATACTAACTGCAAAAATTAAAAAATATTTAGAATAATATAAAGGACTACTAAAAACAATTGGATAAAATAAATAATTAGACTTCCATATCTATATGGCACTATTTTATTATAAAAGATATTGACCGACTAACCCCTTCTAGATTGAATGTTACCGTTTTAAGTATCAGGTTCATCAAAATCTGAGGTGCTCGATTGCTGCAAACCTTTTTATCTCGATATAAATTAATCCAGGTTTTATACTGAAAAATTATTTGGGTTTTTAGTCATTCCGCTGGATACGTCACATAACCCCTTAAGCAACCAAACTTTTGTTAGAATAGTTTTTATTGTCTACGGATGTAATCAGTGGCGTACAGAAGGGGTCGGATTGGAGGGGAGTTTGTGTATCAGTTTTGTTGCCCGGTGTACCGCAAACAAAAAGCACGCCACCGGAGTACCTTATCATATTGACCTACGCCAGCGTCCACAGCCCGGACAGGTGACAGAACAGCCAAGGCAGCGAGAGAACCCTACCGCTGACGGTCTCACCTTCGACGCAAGCCGCGCAACCCAGCAGAAGGTGCAATAATGGGAAGACCAACCCTTCACTTCGCACACAGCAGTGGGAATAAGAGCGGATGGCAACTCCAGCCGACACCCTACCTACGTAGGTAGAGAGCCATACCCTTCATAAAGAGTGTTTAAAAGGGAATGACGGGCACACAGCGGTCCGCAAAACCCGGAACAGCTGGCACCGGGAAATGGGGCCACTATGCCTCATACTGAGACCCACCGCCCCACAGCAGGCAATCCAATCTTCCGAGGCGGCCAGTTTGGCTGGACCCTCTTTGTAAACCTGAGCCGAAGCTCAGTTTCCAGCCCATACCTGACCGAAGTCGGGGGTGGAGATAGGACCATTTGATCAGAGCTTACATCTCCCATTTTCCATCACCCTAATGGGTTACAAGAGCTTGACCCCAACTCCCCGGTAAAGCCACCAGTAATTGAAGACCCCAACCCTTTGAGGGGGAGTAGCTGTTTTACCAAGTCTACCCGAATATTTCCAAGTCACAAACTAGACCTCAGTTTACCGACAATCAAAAGCTTGGGGGGGGGGGGGGGAGCCTCCCACATCCACTAAGGGACGCCTCTGGAAATAACGATTATAATATAATATCTTATTTTACCTTAAGGCGTTTACAATTATTTAAAGCCTTCAATATGTTTTCCCAATTCCAATAAGTTTAGTCTAGCAGGCTGCTCACACATTTAAAATGTCTGGTTTCAGCGTTTTTTATATAAGCCTCTATGGAGAGATGGCCCTAAAAAGTGTGATCAATGACGATGGCGTCAACGGTCACCGTCGAGCTGAGGATGTGGCGGACGACCAACCGCTGGTTAATTGGAGTACTAACACCTCTTATATCCTTTGGGGAAAGGGGGGATATAAAACCTTACGAAGGTGGTTTTTGCAAACCAAACGTTCTAATTACAAAATCAACTGAATTCTGCGACAAAGAAATGTGGGGGTAATTGGTTTTCACTGGAACTGAATTGTTTTTTACATACAATCCTTAACGTATTTGTTTCTATTGAATATAAAATAGCTGTTTTGGGGATAAAAATATGATGTAAAAGATTTGGCATACTCTCATATTTAAAATAGATATTTGCGGTTTTTACCTCTCCGAGGGGACTTAGTACCCTAGGAGAGGTTATACAACCACCGTGTCTGTCTGTCTGTCTGTGGGTCTGTCTGTCAGGCCTGCGAACGCGTGCGCATTTTCTGGGCAAAGGGTAATCACTGCGTACGCAGTTTCTCTAAATTTCTGCGTTAGCAGTTTCTCGAAGGGTTGGCAAAACCACCGCGTGACGGTGAGCGTTAACGGATTGATTAGCGGTTGGCTTGGTTTCGTTGGTCTTTTTTTCGTCAACGCTCATCGTCGCGACAGTTTTAACTCAGTTTGATTGGATATTTCGTTATTGTAATGTTAATGTGAAGGTTGTGAATGTTGATTTCGTGTTACGACGGTTGCGGGTGTTGAGTTCGTGTTATGGCGGTTGTGGGTGTTGAGTTTGTTGTGTTTGTGTGATGATGGTTGTGGATGTTGAGTATGTTGTGTTTAAACGGGCGTTTTCTCTCCAACTTCTTTTTAATGACTTTGGGACGGAACGAGTGCTGAGTGATAAGCAACCTCTCAACGTCCAATGGCAGGGTTTACACCAACTGCACACGGTATACGTCTTAGTATCAATTTGCGATTTATTGGCGCCGGTCGAGAAACGAACCCGGGATTGCCTCGTGCAAGAGATGTACTCTAACCACTCAGCCACCAACGCTTGTTATGTTACGGTGTTTTTCTAAAAAACAGCTTTGGCGAATGTCCTTTACAAAGTTCTAACGTTAGGTACTATAATTTATTCTACATCGTTTTAAATATTTGTAAATTATATTAATCTTATATTCAATTAAATATTTATAGATTATATTAATCTTATATTTAATTAAATATTTATAGATTATATTAATCTTATATTTAATTAAATATATATAGATTATATTAATCTTATATTTAATTAAATATTTATAGATTATATTAATCTTATATTTAATTAAATATTTATAGATTATATTAATCTTATATTTAATTAAATATTTATAGATTATATTAATCTTATATTTAATTAAATATTTATAGATTATATTAATCTTATATTTAATTAAATATTTATAGATTATATTAATCTTATATTTAATTAAATATTTTAGTAATTTAATGTAAAATTTGATCGTGATCAGGAATTGAACTCGGGTCGCATTGTAAATGAACATATATGATAAGGCGGGTTTTTTTACTAAACGGATTAATACAATATCTGTAAATTTTGTTTATTGAACTTTGTTTGTTTATTCTTTGGTACGGTTTTTTTTTTTAAATTTTTGTTAAATTCTTAAAAAAATTTCGTTAAAACACAAAACGTAGTTCATTGTTACCTTTTAATAACGCTTAGAAAAAGGGTAATTATTCAAAACTCCCGCGGAAACTATATCAAAGTAATAATATAGCACCACCGTGTGGGGAACTATGAATTAAACCGGGTAAAAAATATAATCTCTTCAATTTTTCGAACTTTAGTCAAATCTTGACGGGCCAAAAAAAACCCCCAAAATATAGGTATATGAAGCCGTTGCCGTCAATATAGAAGAAATCGTCTTTCTTAGTTCTTGGCTGTCAGACGAACTACTACAGGACGGGGTCCTAGTGTCGGTTAAAAGTTATGAGGTAACTTTGCGGTTTTAATTAGTATGTTCGGTCTTCGGTCAAGAAAAGAGTTAAATTCTGTTTCGCGTTTGGATCGTAAGTGAATGGACTTAAGTGTATGAACAGTACGTGTTTAAGACTGAAAGTGTTAAAGTAATTGTTAACTAACTCAAGTCAGCTGTAAAATAAAATTGATTGTTATTATTTTTTGAATTGGAATAACCTAATTATACCCTTGAAATTATCAATTCAACCTGTGAGGGTAATTAAGTAGATTGGAAGTAATTAGTAGCAAACAGCTCTCAGCTGTTAATAAAGACAGAGTTTATAGTTAGGTAGTTTGAATTTAGTTAAAATTACTCAGCATAATTTATGATATTTACTTAAGTGTAAGTGTGTTTTGGTTTATTTTTCAATCACGATGAACTAAGACAAATCTAGCCTTAGACACTTGAGTACCAGTTCTCTACAATTACGTAGAAGGGATATATACTGTTAGGTTATTGATGAAAGTTAAATCTAGAACGTTCCATAGACTGTTCTGAATAAAAATAAACATTTATAATTTTGGATAGTTCTGGTTGCCATTTTATTTTGAAATCACTCGCCCACAACATTACAGTTCTGGCAATCCCGAATCAAATAAATTTTCGATATAACGGCGACGGGAAATTATTCTCGTAAATTTATCGCGCGGCCTTAGGGAATATTCTTTTAACAAAATTTCGATAAACTATCGTTTAATTAAAATCGACCCGATTCCGTTAAAATTATAAACCAAAAAGCGAACGGTCGTTATAATACCCTCTGTAGATATTTCTTTGATTAAAATTTGCTTCGTATTATTTTTAACTGATAAACTTGTTCTGTAAAAAGGGTTAAATTCAATTGTGCATTGTTATAGTACGTCTAACTCACTGTTGTAACTAATTAACTTATGATATTCTGAATAAATTAAAATTGGTCATTTCGTCTCAATTATTTTAATTATAATTAAAATTTTATACCGGGTGGGATAGAACTGGGATAACATTTTTAGCAAATAACTCTAAATTGCGGAGATATCTTTACGGGTTATCTCGAGAAATTATTACCACTAGGGACAATTCTTCCGAGGAGAGGTATATTTTGGCTTGCAACCACTCCCTCTAGATCTCGTGCATTCCGACAATAATCTGGTCGGCAACTGCAGGGGCAGACGACCCAGGGCTAGCATCGTCAAGTGGTATGTTGCTTACCCCGGGACATCATTACTTCTATCGTCCTCTCAACGGGTGCCTCAATTAGCCAATATAACCTCGATAATAATCAATAACAATAATAATCAGCTAGACTAATACCCAAGGCTCCACCTTAGGCCCAAGTCATCTAACGACTTATAATGCCTTTAAACAGGTGGCCGGGTTACAATGCGCAGGAGGGTGGTGGCAAGCCCTTCATGCCACGCAGTTTTTGAGTAAGCTTTCGAATCCTGTAAATTTAAGCGTGCATGAACGATTGCACCATGAAGCCTTATTTTCAGTTTTTCAGCAAATGTGCCCGCGCTTCGATTATAAGAAATATGTTTGATATTAACTCCCAATCCATAGGTGCGCGAAGTTCTATGTTTAAGTTCAAGGTTTCTGGCGAATACCGTGATAGGGACAGGACACCCATGGCTGATGTATGGATACCACTCGTTCGGGGTTGGGGTCGTCCGCCACATTACTTGCTTCCCAGACGCGTGGAATTACAGGACGACGCCACTGGCCCCGGCTTCTCAATCTACATGACAATGGAAAAAAGAGTAAAAAATATAGAAATTTATTGTTACTTATGTACCACACTAGTTGACATTCATTAAATCACGAAACACGATTTTGGAAACAGTTTTATCTCTTTTTAGCTTTAAACGTGCTATTAGCTAGTTTGCGCCCTAATTCAGGTTGACACCTTTTAGATCTAAGGAATTGCAATCATCTGATATGAGGAAAGTCGTTTGGACGTGATAAATGAACTTTGTTGCCGTAATTTCTCATGAAAATTGATAAACTAAAATAATTAATTTCAATCAAGAAATTTTCACCAAATATAATTGTTGTATAAGATATTTATCGTTCGTGATCCAAAGAAAAATCAACAATTATATATAAAATGAGATTAAGAAATGACGTCTTAAAATAAAATTTAAAATCTTCGTCTTGGATTACCTATCTGCGTTCATTGAAACAGTGGTTTCCATCCATTGACTCACGAGAGTTTCTTAAAACAGAAAAAAAATGGTTTAACTGCCAGACTTATGCAAAATCCACGTCCAGTACACAACAGAAAATAAAAGCATTATCACGGGAAAAAGTACCCGGGAATAAATATCTAAATAGCATTTGCTCGGTTCATCCGATATGTAATGGTCGTTTAATTTCGAAACATCTTCACTGCTATCACGCAGATTTTCGGTCAAAATAATCTGCAAATAAAATAAATTTTCAGTTAAGCAAAATTTGAAAAAGCACACGCCATCCCACAGGCTCAAAATGTTCTAAGCCCATACACAAATAAAATTATTTTATACATCATGAAATCAAGTTGAAAATTCCAAAGAATTTGAATATCGAACGCAAGAGAACGAAAATATTGCTCAAAAACTAAAATAACCTAGTTTCATAGATATATATGAAATCCTTTACTGATAGACATCTAATCTATCTAAGTAAATTTCTGGAATTTTTGTAAATTTATTTCCACAATGGTAGGAAGGTTTTACTGATTTTGGTTTGTTTGAATTTTTGTATCCCTTTTATTACCTTTATTGCGTGGTGAGAGTTTGTTGTGTTCCAACATAATAACCATGACAAGATTAAGATAAGTATAATAGTCAATTAATGAAGATTTTATTCACATGATGGTAGAAAGAGTAAAAGGAGATATAGTCGACTGATGCTTATGAAATGACCCGTCGTATTTATAGTCTGCGGTCAGCGTGTATAATTGATAAGATAATACGGTGTAGGTTAAATAGTTTTTTACATGAACATTACAGAGTTTTATTTCGCAAAGGTACACAAAATAACTTGACGGAAAAATATCTATAGCTGGGAAGCGCGGGCGAAAGTTTTGTACAGAAAAAAAACGCCTCTTACCCTATTTTTAGGATGTATTTTGTCTGATTTAACTCCCATTCTTTTAGGCCAGCTATATCGTGAATAAGCAATGCCGTATTCAACAATGGACGCGAATATGAGAGTTAGGCAGGCAAACACCCAAACATCCAGAGCAGTGACGTATTGGACTTGAGGAAGGCTACTTCTTATTTCAATCATAATCGTGGTAACTGTCAACAAGGCCGTCACCCCCAGAGTGACCCTTGCCGGGACTGCGTCCAGGTCCAGCCAGAATGACAACCAAGAGCAAATGACGACCAGAGAGCTCGGGAAATAAAAGTTGATGATGCTTCCAGTCAAACGCCTGTGCAATTTTATCTCAACCCAAAGGTCGGTGTAATTGCCTGAAATCAGAATAAAGAGTTATTTGTCGCCAATGGAGCAAGATCGAAACCACTTTTACTCGGTAAGTGATATAGTTTTAACTATTTTTCATTAAGGACATGAGTAAGATGATATTAAGATTTTTGGTATTTCTTTTGAAATAATAAACATTTTAAGATACCATGCAACATAGATACCCAATAAATAATTTTTCAAGTAATTTTATGCCATAACATCACCCTTCAGAATGATTTACCAAGAGATATAGAGGAAAAACTTAGACACTCTTAAAATATCTGGACGTTTTTGTTTAATCCCAATTTAGTGGCGATCGATTTAGGCATCCCTTTATTTAACGCTTAATACCTTCTTAAATATTTCGTTTTGACTCTCTTCTGTGAATGGTTAGGGTCCCTAGAAACTTCATAGTCGTTAGGAGATATGGAGCCCTCATTGCCACTACAGGCCTATAAATTTAATAATTTTTGGGATATTAATTACTACGTAAGTAGGAAATTATTCACTTCACCATCTAGAAAATTAAACTAACAAAATATTCAACTTTTTTTTCAGAGTTCCTTCTAAGACGTGAAGACCATACCTGAATACCAATTTTCTGTCCTTGAGAATGTCCTGGGTTCGTCCACAACGAATTGCAAAGAGTGGACTGGATACGCAAATGTTGCTCCGCTTTGGTTTCGGTACAACGGGTCGGTTTGCAGCTCAGAAGCCCAATGAAGATGTATATCCTCATCAGAACTATACACTAAGAAAAATTAAATTTCCAATAATATTGAAACTTTTCTAAAATTTAAAACATTATTTAAAACAAAAAATAACTTATTTTGTTACAATTCTTGCGTCGATCATAAAAAGGAATCTTACTTAATCCAATCCTAATGTAACATGTTTGAGTGTCTACAGGATAAAGATGAAATTCCATTTGGCAAAATGTCGTCATAATAGACCTAAACTTGGAGGAAAATTGTATGTATTCTGGTACTTAAGAGAACAGTTACCTTTCACGCATTATTTCCGAGTACGGAAAATTTTCAATTAAGTATATTTGTCCAAAATTTGGAAAATGTGATTAATTAAGCACAGTTCACGATCTTCGAAGAAAAAACCCCTAATCCAAATAATTTATGTTATATGATATGTGGTTTCTAATGAAAATATATATATGATATCTTCATAGGCTTGAGTAAAGTGTGTTTGACAAATAATTTAGAGAAATAGTGAGTTCCTTTCGAAAATAGGGTATAAAATTTGATTTCAACATTAGATCAAAAAACGGGCAGTCTCACATTAAATCCAAAATTTATCTTAGGAATTATTTACACTTAACGAAATTTACTTTTCATTGTTATGATTTAAATTATTTAATACAATTCAAAATGGATGTGAGCTCACCTTTCAGTTCTGGTGATCATTCCGTTTAGAAACAATTTAAAACTTAGATTGGGGACAGTGTTGAAAAACATTTGAACATCCTTCGTATTTGCAAATATGATATCTGGTTTCCACATGCATTTGGCCACGTCCTCCGGGATAAGCATTGGACGACTTATATTAATAACATCAAACTTAATCTTCGGATTAAGCCATTTAATCAGGGTGTAGCTGTGAATTTTCATTTCCTGGTACACGATAAACATTTAGTACATAAAATATTTTAATTTTTTAACAGGATCCGGCATTCACTGTGTATAAATATATAGGATGCTGATGAATCTATGATAGTTTATTTTTTTTCCTTATATTTGTTAAAAGTATATCTACAGAGATCCTTTTATACAAAGTGTTACGGATAACAGTACCGAAACGTTTATATTGTAATCTATGTGTATCTACGAGTTTAAAATGTCCAATGAACTATGATCCTAAAAAGCTAAATTGCGAGCTCTCAAAAATCGACCAAGACACATTCTGAAATTGTTTTTTTTTAAATAAATAGAAGAATATTTACATTAACTGTTCAAAATGCCCACCTTGGGCTCTAATACACAAACGAAAACGTCCAAAAAATTATTTCCGATCGTTTTCAAAGATTTCTGGTGGAGCCAAATATAAGTACTCGTCAAGTTAAAGACAGCTGGGCGTTAATCGTGTCATGGTGTGGATAAAACTTCACGGGCATCGTTATAACCCTATCCACCTTCGAAAAGTCCAAGCCTTAAACGAAATCGACTATCCTCGCCGCATCAACTTCTGTTAGTGGTTTGTGGACATCGCGCAGGACTATCCACAGATCCTATGTATCATCCTAGCATGCGATGAGACCAATTAATCCCTAGGTGGTATTCTCTATTTGGACTATAACCACCAGTTGAACCAAAACAACCTTCACGGAGCTGTTGTCGCATAGCACCAAGATAAATTCAGTCTCAACATCTGTGTGGCATTGTTGGACCAAATTTACGGTAACTCAACTTCCTTCCACCTACATGTAGGCTAAATGGAGAGTCGTACCAAGATTTTCTTTAACGAGCCTTACCAGAGCTACTGGAGGGCGTTCCTTTAGCCACTAACCAGAGAATGTGGTTCTTGAACGATGAAGCGCCACCACATTTCATCCGTCCCGTAAGTGATAATCTTGAGGTCGATAGGGTGAGAAGGAGCCATTATAACCGGCATGATCTCCCAATTTAAACCCATGCAATTTTTATCTTTGGGAACATCTCAAAGACTTCATTAAAAAACCATAATCCGAGGTGCCGATGACTTACGGCAGCACATATTTGATGGATGTGAGATTATTCGTAATAAGACAGAAATCTTAAAACACGTTCTCCAATTATTTTTACGACGTTGTCATTTGTGTATCAGAGCTCAAGGTGGTTATTTTGAACAGTTGATGCAAATTATTTTTTGTATGTGTCCTTGGCTTTTGCGTATCACACACTACTAGAAAGATTTATGAATTTGTCAATCTTCCCAGTTTACATTTATTACGTTCAAAATCTAGCAGTACATACATCTGAACGATCTCTTAATGATATTTATATATTCCACAATCGGTTTATCACTTTATCGCTAAAAAAACCCATACAATTTGTGTAAACAATTGGGGCTAAGGAAGAATAAAGATTTCACATTTGCTTTGATTACCATTTTTTTAAGCAGATTTTTGAGAGCTCGTAACTCTGAAACGAGTTTTTTGAGGACCATGGTTCATTTGAAAATTGAAACTCGCATAAATAACTCAATTAATATCAAATTAAAGTTTCGGTATCTCTAACACCCATACATTGAAGTTTCCAATTTGCTTTTATTTATTTTAACAATCACGATGCGTTAAATTTAGTTAATTACCATTTTGTTTTCATCGATTTGTTCGACATCCAAAAATGACAAGGATACATAAACTTTAAGAATCCTAGACGAGTTTATCGCTATTCAAAATAAAAATCATTACTCGAAAAAAATATTAATTTATGTAATTAAATGTTATCAACACAGAATGAATTAGAGTCCAAAGAGTGACTATTTATAGAAGATCTGAAGCCGTTGGGGTAGATTTGCTCCGGCAAGAGTTGGAAAGGGTTACATAAATGGTACCAATGAGATACTGGGAGATTGGATTTTTCAAGGGGAAAATATTTTTCTCTTCGAAAGAAATATGTGACTTACGCTAGAAAGCGTCTCAACCAAGTCATAATCTTTAATTTTAGATAAAAACATTTTTACTTTTACTTAAAAAACCCTTAATGTGGTACACTCAATTTAATTTTGAAAATCAAATATTTCAATTGTTTTTTACTTTCAATTGGGATTGTTGGGTCGGTTTTTTCCCAGCAGTTATTCAAATCTTCACTTTGATTCGGATTCATTAATCTGAAATATTTTAATTTATAACAATGTATATTAATTTCTGTAACTGATGTATCTGTACGAAACTGTATCATTTTAAATGTGTAGCTGTACCCAGGCCCACCCAAAATAATGAACACGAAAACATTAAACATGTAAGGACGAATTAATTCAAGCATTTTTAGAACAGAGGCGTAGAAAAAACGATTTATGAAAATTTGTAATGGACCGCTTTGGATAATGAGCCAGATACCTGAAATAAGCGATCGACGGCCTCGATATCGTATTGGCCCTGAGCCCTGGGAAGCTTATTGGCATGGTTGCTAATCGCGTTCATTTTGCGGTTTGTATCCCCCGAATAATTTTGAGCAGCCGGTGTTCAAAAAACAATGAGGTCTTCGCGACCATCTGAAGTTTTGTATCCAATCTGTAAGATTTATATGGAACTTTAAATATAATAATCAACTAGGCTAATACCCAAGGCACCACCATAGGCCGAAGTCATCAAACGACTTTTGAAGCCATTAATTTAGGTGGCCGGGTTACACGCCCTGCCAACAGCTCCCTACACTAACTATTACAATAAATACTATACTAATTACTATATAAAACTTTAAAAAATTACCTCTTTTACTAAAAATCGTTTTGATGACGTATATTTATTTTTAGGCCAAATCATGGCAAAAAGAATGTGTACGGCTACAAACGATTCCCTAGAAGAAATAACTAAGTATTTGTAACAATAAAAAAACACCTATAGAAACTTACATTTTTGTTACTCCTGGAAGGCTCACTAGGGTCAGGATTCCTAGATTCGGGCGACTTAAGGATATATATACTACCTAAAACCCCCTAGGGGAACGCGTTGGAAACTCTAGCAGCTGTTTCTATTTCGTTGCAAACCATTTTGGTTTAATTTTCGTAACGTGTTTAAAGAATTATGTACAGGTGGTTAATTTTATTAAGCTAACGTAACTGAAAGTGTAAATGTAACTACTCTGACATTTTATAACCCCTAGCGGGACGCGTTGGAAACTCTAGCAGCTGTTTCTATTTCGTTGCAAACCATTTTGGTTTAATTTTCGTAACGGGTTTTAAGAATAATGTGCAGGTGGTTAATTTTATTAATCTAACGTAACTGAAAGTGTAAATGTAACTACTCTGACATTTTATAACCCCTAGCGGGACGCGTTGGAAACACAAGCAGCTGTTTCTATTTCGTTGCAAACCATTTTGGTTTAATTTTCGTAACGGTTTTAATGTACAGGTGGTGTTTTTTATTAATCTAACGTAACTGAAGGTGTAAATATAACATTCGACCACTTGTTTAAAAATGAAAAAGATGGCGGCGTTATCCAAGCATCCTAGCAATTACCAAACTCGGGATCACACTTTGAAATAAAAATGGATATTTTACTATCGCCGTCGCTATGAAAGTACCTAATTCGTCACCTTTAAGTACCCAGTATTTCCAAAAGCATTTCGTGAATCCATTGGAAAATCCATTTCGAGATTTAGTTTGTTTTTTCAATTCTGTAGGCTTCCTTCAGCTTTCAACTTTTTTTCAACAGATCACGTGATATAAACTACGTCACCAAGTCGTGAAATAATTTTCATAGATGCGTTGTTGTTTTCATAAGCCAGCCGCTATGGGAAAGAGAAAGATGTCTCCGCTTAGGGTACCAAAGATATGCTGGATATGTGAGGAACGATACCAGTCCGTGAGAGGTTTCAAACAACATTTAATGACTCATTTATCTTGTAATAAAATAAAAGAAGAATCGGATCTGGCGTGTGATTGTGAGGCGAGTGAATCTCTCCATTATACCGAGCAAGAGGAAATGTCAGATGATAAAATTATCGATTATCTTAACGAACTTATTGTGGCATGTAAAAAGCGCGATGAAACTAATCAAATTCCTAATATTAAAACCGTTGTAAAGAAATTGTGAATACACGTTCTTTCTATTGAATTCATTGTTATTTTTAATAACATTTTAAGGGGGGCGTATAAAGTACTTTTTAATTAAAGTAAACTAACATAGATTTTTTAGAACACTTACAGTTTAACACTTAAAATTTTATGTAAAGGCGGTATTAAAAAACTCGGATACATATTTTTTTACATTGATACGTTATTATAATATTTTTCGTTACACTTTGAAATTAAAAATATGTTTACGACTTTTGTAATATTGTTACATTTCCAACTTGGCATCCTTGAATAAATGGACACAATGGAATTGAACGGCAATGAACTATTAACATACCGGGTATGTCTTCATCTTTCCATTCCTCAACCACTAGTCCGCAATAAGGACATTTGACACTCGAGTCGTTCTTGAGCGAATAAAATCCAAAGGCGGCCAACTCTTCGGTTCCATATTTAACCCAGTTTTTAAAACTTAATAATCTTTCTTGTTCCGAAAACATTTTTAAAGACTCGTACGAATGCTCCTTTCGTATCGTAGGAAGGACACTTTCAAGTTCTATTCTCGCTTCTATATATTCCGCTTGAAGTTTTCGTTTCTTTTTTTTCAATATATTTATACCTTTTAATAGTTCCGTACACGGTTCGTTATTTTCCTTATCACTCATTATCCAACTGTCGTCCAATTTTGTTCCGTAAAATGAAATATGTAATTCTTGCTTCGTAGGGTTCACCCTAAACTCGTTACCGAAAACAACTGCTAGTAAGTTATTTCCGCCCGTTATTTCATATGACGCTATAAAATACGTATAACCATTATTATTACCAAATTAATACGCGGGAGATTATAACAGAAAAACAAGTTATAGCTTTGGTCCGAGTTTGGACGACAACGTATTTGTTAGGCTTAGATTTTTAGTGTGTGCTGCCACTAAGTTCTTAATTTACCCCTGGTGGTGAAACTATAATGCTCTTTAATACCCTCGGTCAACGAATTAAGTAACGTTCGTTATTTGTTACGTTTATAAGAGTTCAATTTACCCCTAGTGGTGAGAAATAGCAATACTATAATGTCCTTTAATAAACAACGAACGTTTATAAGAGTTCAATTTACCCCTGGTGGTGAGAAATGGCAATGCCACTCTAAAATCTAAATAGAATCTGTAAATATTACTATAAGCCCATATCTGCTACCCATTTAATAAAACTATTAATCATTTTAAAGGTTCACAAATTGAATGAGCGTTCTTTCACGTAGTGGCCCCTCCCATAATTTCGCTACCACTTACGAAAATTAACGGACCATACATGTTAAAGTCAATTAAACCGCTACGTAAACATTCCTCGTGCCGCTTGGTAAACACGGAATAATATACAGCTAGTTAACGATAGATTAGAGGATCTTTTTTACGTTTATTCAATATTAAAGATTTTTACGACATTTATAACGGCTCAATACAAGTATAGTTCTTAATACTATAATTTATATACACGATATTATTGATAAACTAACGCAAAATTACAAAGAATCGCAGACATGTTCGACTGGTTATATGTTGTCGTAAATGTTTTATGCAATGTACACGTTTAACACGAATAACCGTTTAAAAGTTCATATAGGGGCGACTTGTTTAAGTAACAGGTTTAGGTAACCCGAATCCATAGATACCAGCGTGTTTAACTTTTTATAATCAATCTTTATGGACATATCCTTTAGCGACGAAAATTCAGAGCTGCAAACGTTGTTAATTATGCCTAAGATACCACAGTATTAATTCAAACCGTCATTGATCTATTAAAATGATGAACGGTTATTGAAATATCCATTACAAAGGCAAGTGATTTACCCTACAAAGATTACTATTATTTAAATTTCATGAGCGCGAACCGACCTTGTTATGTAAATATTTCGTATAGTGTCAATGTATAAATGCATTATATTTACTAGGATTTATAAGCGGTAATATTAAATTTTATGCGTAAAACTGATATTTTGAGGAAAATGTATACGATGTGCGTAAAGACTGTGAAACATTTATAAGGCCAGAGCTGCAAACGTTGTTAATAATCCCAAGCTTATTCTTAATATAGGGACAACTTGTTTCAAACTGCGAGGTTAACGATTAGACCAGACCGATGGTACGGTAATATAAAACAATGTATACGTAAACGATTTATGTACGTGAGGCATTGTTAGATTAACTTTACACGAAAATAGTTTCCCCTGTTTGGGACAACTTAACCAAAATTGAAACTTGTACAGTTTTCATATCAGGTAATCATGTATCCGAATGAAAATATCCATAGATAGCGACGTTTATACCTAAAAAATGCATTGCATGATTATAATAATTTAATTTATGGAAGACCCCTTTCATTAACCATAAATCAGATGATCACGTGACGCGGCTTTTTGATCGAACCATATAGGGAAAACTTGTTACACACGCCGAAACGCGAGTTATTGAAATGTCTTTTGGCATTATGTAATTCACCCTTTTCAACACATGTTTACGTGAGATGACCCCAAACACGCTTCCTAACGGACGACAGGATATACTATCTTTACTGTCATTAACGTATTGACTATTTTAAAAAACTTGAAATATCCAAGATGGCCACTAATAAACAAAACTCCCTAGTTAATTTCTTCACCCCAAAAATAACCTTGAATACCCAGTTTACATTTCATAAATTTTAGTTTCCTAAGGCTTAATATTCACGATGGCCAGGCTACCTACAAACTTTACCCCTGCAACCTTATTAAAGGTTAAGTGACGGTAATATATAGTTTTTGATGCATTTACAATGTCATAATAATAATCAGCTAGGCCCAAGCCATCTACCGACTTTTAATGCGACGTTTTATGTTAATATATATATAAAAATCCTTTAGGGACAACTTGTTTAAAAACAAGCTTGAACATGATATAAAGTAAATATGGCAAATTTCCTAAAAAATAACAAAGATAGCCACACTTTTCAATACACCCTACAGAACCCGTTTGAATATGAATCATTAAAGATGGCGGCCAAACCACATGAATTTTCCAGCCAAAAATGACTAACAACCGCTAAAAGAGAGACCACTCGAAACCAGCCTAAAAGCTTTACCCCGTTATGTGTTGTTAGCGTAAATATGAATCATTTT
Source organism: Leiobunum rupestre (assembly GCF_980474605.1). Lineage (NCBI taxonomy): Eukaryota > Metazoa > Arthropoda > Arachnida > Opiliones > Sclerosomatidae > Leiobunum > Leiobunum rupestre. The sequence goes on along the minus strand of NC_143384.1, from coordinate 10,210,669 downwards.
TACCACGCTTCGGGAAGGCGCTTTTAAGAGTCTATACTTTTTATGTGCAAAAAGACATTTTTAGATTAATAACCTAAAAACCGTTAAAAAGGTGCCCGTATTAGGGGTGACTTATATTTGAAACTTCTACCCGAATCCAAAGATACCAGTCTAGTGGTGAAGCTTTGACAAATGTTAAACTTTCACCAGCAATCTTTATGGAAGACCCATTTCAATTACCGTAAATAAGATGGTGCGTGTCACGTGACGTGGCTATAATCATTAACGAACCATATAGGGACAACTTGTTACCCAATGAGACACCCCTGGTGGGACACTATAAAGATGACCACGAATGACAGGTTATAACACGATACAAGCTTTATCCCGTTATGTTCAGTCATTAAAAGTGAATCATTTTTACCACGCTTCCTAACGGTTATTACAACACAGCTTATTATGATGTAACCTTTTATTATACCTTTAACTCTCAATTTCTTCCTAAGAGTTCAACCAAGACACCACTTGTTAGTTGGTCGATACATTTTCTCCCTAATCATTTCACATGTTAAAGAATTTTCAAGTAGACATAGTAGGGAGGAATTTGATTGCCAGATGCGGAAACAGCACAAAGAACTGCGATTTGTGATTTAGAATTTCCTGTAATTTGTCATTACATTTATCTGCATTTTGGAGGCCAAACCCTTTCCAGTTTTTGGACCAAGCGCGAAGCCAGATTCGTCGCAATTCCAAATTCGAGAACAACCGCTGTACAACATTTCCGAAAGTGAAATAAAGTCAAAAAACCCATCAAACCACTCGTTAATGGTTTTTGGCGTACATGCCATCGCTCTCGCTAACTGCAATGGTTCAGGTGTTAAAAGTTTTACTTCAGGGTGTCTATTTAAGAAACCGATCCACCAATCGTTTCCAGGTCTATTTTATTTGAACGGTGAAGGCTTATTTCCATAGTTATAAGTTGGTAAACGTTTTCAGCAATCTGCCGTTTCGTTTGTCCATAACCGATTTTAGACATTTTAACTGCCCAGGTAGCTAAATCATTTTCTAGGTTGGTTTTCCAATTTTTGCGAACACTTCCGATTTCCCACGTAGTTTGTTATGAAGCGTTTGTCTTGGTATTGAATAAAGCTTGGCGACCTTTCTCAAAGACATCTTCTTTGCATTCACAGCTTCCATGGCTAAGCGCAGATTTTTGTCGGACCACTTTCGATAATTTCTCTTGTTTTTGGCTACTGACTCGTCAACTATACTACCAATATTTTCTGAAAGTAAAACACAAAAGTTATTATATTTTTAAATAGATCGTTATATAGAGTAAATTCTTTCCAAAAACACCACTTTTAAGGGACAACTTGTAAAAATATTTAACCATGAGACCCTGTTTTCTGGCCAAATGGAGTAGTATGGGTTCAAATATACCTTACTCGATTTAGATTTGTTGACCAAATCACTTGCCTACATAAGAAAACCAACTGCGTGCAACTCCGCTACTCCCAATATCAAATATGAAAACCTTCACTTCCCTAAAACCAGAGAATATAAGCCTACTCTGACTTCAATTTCTACAACCAAATGACTTCCTCTTCCTAATATTTGTGGTAAAAAATCCTAACCAGTTTTGCTCTTAACTTTCCATAGCGAAATAGACCAAAAAATGGTCCAAAACACCAATTATAAGGGACACATTGTAAAAATATTTAACCATAATTACCTGTTTACTGTAAAAACCCTATATTCTGGCCAAATGGAGTAGTATGAGTTCAAATATACCTTCCTCGATTTAGATTTTTTGACCAAATCACTGGCCTATATATGAAAACAAACTGTGTGCAACTCCTCTACTCCCAATATCAAATATGAAAACCCTAACTTCCCTAAGACTAAACTCTTAGATTATAAAAGCCTACTCTGTCTTCAATATGTATAACCGACTAACTTCCTCCTCCTAATATTTCTTAAAAAAATTCATACTTTGCAAACTTAAAATCACTTTATACATTTTTAATTATTGTTATATAATGCGTTTTAAGTGTCCAAAGTTAGCCACAAGAGTGGTGTAATTAAATTTTCTAAAAATAGTATAATTTAAAGGTCCTTGCAAAATGTTTACTACTTTATTGAATAGAATAGGGTTCATTTTATTTATTGAGCATATATTTAGATAAATCTTGCATAAAGTAAACCCTCTAAACCTTATTTCGTTAACTAGCAAGAGATAATCATTATACCTGGTTCAAGTTCATCCATCTTGATAACTTAAAATCTGAGAAGCAGAAAATGTTTTGCCCGACTAAGTCAAAGGTTAGGGCTAAAGGAAATGACTTTTGAAAATCGTCTGCGTCGTCTGCTTCAGGCGGGAGGTTTTTTTAAGTTTAAAGTGTCCAATTTTAGCCGTGTCCCAACTAACCCGAAACCACCATAAAATAGAGAAGTTAGGATTGTGCTGGAATCGCTCAGGGAAAACAGTGTGATTGAATACGAAATCTTATTGAGCAAACACTGTTTTCACTAAGCTCTTTGTCTAAACGACTTAAATTAGTGGCGGATTAAAGAACAGGCTGCGTAGGCATAAGCTTAGTGTTTAATAAAGTCTCAAAAAGAACAGGCTGCGTAGGCATAAGCTTAGTGTTTAATAAAGTCTCAAAAAGAACAGGCTGCGTAGGCATAAGCTTAGTGTTTAATAAAGTCTCAAAAAGAACAGGCTGCGTAGGCATAAGCTTAGTGTTTAATGAAGTCTCAAAAAGAACCGGCTGCGTAGGCATAAGCTTAGTGTTTAAAAACGTCCAAAAAAGCGCCTGCAAGAAAAGGACTAAAAATATCATGCTAACCAAATAAGCACTTACCGAAGAGTTTTACCAACAATTTTCGTACCTTAATTTTATTTATCATATAAATTTAAACAATAACGTACCGCGCACGAATATATTGATGCAATTTCAAAATTTTTCTTTGTTATGCCAAATGCTTTTCCGGACACTATTTTAAATTGTTGTGTAATCTAGAAATCGCAGCGCGCTGTCAGTCAGAGGCAGAGGAAATAAGGCGATATCTGTTTCCTGTTAATTGATAAAAAGTCACGTTGTGGCTATTATTTACTCCCTTTGTTTCGATCATTGAAGTGTTTCATGTTTTATATTCATTTTATTTCAATTTTGACTCGATTTCTCGTTTTTGGGGCTTTTTGCTGGAATAGCTCTATTAAATTTATTTATATTATTTATGCAATAACGGTTTGGTTTTTTTAACTCTAAATTAGACAATACAGCTTGAAAATACAAAGAGCATACGTTTTTATTTTTGAGGTTCTTTATTATCTGATCTACTTAAGCTTTGGTCTTAAAAGGAATCCCTACAGATCCCTAATGGTATTGCACCTTCTAGTATAGGTAGTAAAAACAATTCACTCTATCTTTCTTGGAACTTAACTGAAACTTTTTCTTATAACTTAATTTAAAGCTGAATTTCTCTATTTCATTTTAACTAATCATTAATAGCAAAATCGTCCGTAGATTATCAATTTTTAAATTAAGAATCAATATGTGAAAATAAATCAGAAATCGATGTTGCTACTGTTTTAATTGATGTTTTCAGTTCAGCCTATGTTAGGTTAACGTAAATGTTCTAAACTTCACCAGCTCAGTCAAATTAAATTAAGTTTGAACCAAACTCGGAAAAATGTATGACAACTAACCATCTAGGCTTATCTTCGAAATTGGTTCTAGTAACGAAATCGTTTCATTCTTATATTTGATTTTGTTGCGTGTAGTTCCGAAAAAACTAGTAATAAGCAGTTCTCAGCGATTCGGCTGTGTATACTTTCCCTTGTCTATACGAAAAAGAAATCACTTTCTTTTAAGAGGAATGTATTTGAAAATGGCCAGCATTTGGTATATTTTCGTTTTGTAGCTCTTGTGAATACACGGTGGAAGATACACAGAAAAAAAGGTGTTTAGGTTTTTAACATCTAAACATGTTTGAAAGCTAAACATGGGTAAGAGTTGGTGTTGTTTCCTTAAACCCATCTGTTTAAAGAAAACGAGTTTCTCAAACAATCTTCCAAGATCTTTCCGGTAGTGTTCCAAACCGGAACAGCTGGTCATGTTTAGAAATTAAACTTCGTGGTTTTTAAACATAATGCTAAACAATGATGTTTAATAAGTGTATATTGCGTTACGAGTTTAATGTATATTTCGCGTTGCCTATATATTTCGTTTAATTTAGTTTTCTATTTTTCTAAAAAAAATAATATTCGTTAATCACCGTTATATTAATAGTGTTAAGTTGTTAACTACAATATGGACCGGGTTCTTATATAATCTCTTATTTTTAAGTTATTGGTAATTAAGACTAAATTAATAAATCAATAATTGAACGTGAACTACTAAAAATTAATAAAATAACACTACTTTTGATATGATTTAAGGCCGTATTTACACAAATAAAATTTAAATTAATTATAAATTAAAATATAATCAGGCAGTTTAAGAAATGAAATTCGTAGCCAATTAATATTTATATTATTTTAGATCGTAACTAAACAACTCAAATATACGGCTACTCAAAGAGTGGCGTATACGGCAAATTTACCACACCACCCAAACCTTTGAACATGTTTAGAAAATAATCTTAAAAATCTTTAGACGTGTTTTCATTGTAAGCGCCAAAAGCATTTAATATGTTTAATCTCTAAACGTATTCTATCTAAACACGTGTTAACGATAAATATGAGAAGCAAATAACACGTTTAATTTCTAAACGCATGATGTTGCAAAGTTGAACACCACTACCGCCTATACATGATCGTTTTCAAACATGATAGATATTCGGTTGCATTTTGGTGTTTAAGAAACTGTTTAGTATCTAAACACCTTTTTTCTGTGTAGACGTACCCGGCAATGTTGCTTGGCAGATGATTTCCTACCACTTTGTCTAGAGATTGCAAGTTTACCTTTAAGAGTTTTTTGCTGTTGTTGGTGTTCATTTCGATCAAAGCAATTAAATATCCGGAGCTTACAAATTTGCATCTAAATCTGACATTGCGTTTGAGACAAACAGTTGTAAGACTAGCGTTTTTTCAAACTGAGAGTTATAAAATTAATGAAACTGGAAAATTATCTTGTTTTTATCCTTAATAATGTGAAGAGAAGTGAAGAGAAGCACATTGTGAAAAAAACTAAATTAAAAGAGACTGAAAACGGTTTTAAAATTCTAAATTTATTTATTTAAAAAATGCAAAGTCCCAAAGTTTTACCATTATATCGTCAGACTTGTAAAAATCCCTGAAGAAGGAGGAAATGTTCCTCTGCAACGTTGGATTATTAAAATAAATAAATTGTGAATTTTAAAACTGTTTTAAGTCTCTTTTAATTTACTTACTAATGTGTTTTACTTGTAACACCTGATGTTAATCTGCAATACGAAATATTTAATACTTCTTTAGTTTAAAATAATTTTATCGTGATATGGATACACTGTACATATTTTGGTTTCGTCTGCAACGCGAGTACGGAGCAACTTTATTGCTTTAAACAGCTGACATTGAATTCTTAAATAATGCAATTTTCAGAACATACCCTAAATAGTTTTTCAATGAAAGCATGCAATAATGGATACAGAGAGAACGGTATGTAGACTTTTAAATCAGTTGGGATTTTCTTAACTGCGGGGCCTAAATCTTATTTGACTGAGCTACACGCAAAAAATCTAATATTATAAACGAAATTTTATACCAATTTTTAACTGATTTTAAATTACTACGGCAATTGGATTATGAAATAAATTTTTCTGATCATATTTAAACAGTTACTCTGCCAATTTAAAGAATGCCTGCAATGTCAAAAAGGGAATATTTTAAAGCGACTTTCTTAATTATTGGAAATTTGTAAAAATCGGTCTGGTGCTAAGAAATTCAAATAATTCTACAGAAACCGTCAAATCGTTCAAATCTTGAAAATGATAACCGAAATCGTTCTCACGTTAGTTTGTGTCTTTCACTTAACTATAAAACATAAATGAAATACAAATATCAAAGTTATACGTCGTACGTTTCTCACTAGTAATCCTAGAAGTCCATTGGCTTCATTTTCGCTTGTAAAGTGACCAAAGTCGACCAGATGTTCGGTCTCAAATACATTGTTCAAAGTGAGTCTAAAAATAAATAATTGGCAGTAATCAAACAACGAACTGAACAAAAATGCATTTTAATAAGAAGGTTTTCATCGAACATTTTAAAATGTGATTCAATTTTTTCTGACTTCAGCGCTTTATTAACCCAATTTAATGTACAGTCACAAAAGCAGCTGAAGCCTTTTATTACTGCAGTTATAAGATGCTATTGATAACGATTACAATGTTAGTTTATTCAAAACAGAAGATCCTCAAAAATCAACTATTATGGAAAATGGTCTTCTGGTAATTTTTGCTACATTAGAGTACACACCGACTGAATTTTAATCGTGTATCGTGGTTTATCCTAAAAAAAGTGAGTCGTTAGACCCTTACGGAGGGCATACATCCCGCAATTTTAAATTTAACCCACTCCCAAAATTGTTCCAAAGTTCCCCTAAAATGTGATCGTTCTTAATTTGTAAAAGCAAATTTCGAAACTTTAGTACAAGGCAATGCAAAAAAATAAGATTTTAAGCATTCGTTAACTTCTAACTTCCCCAACGCCTTCGCCAGGCAGTGGTTTATTCCGGCCACTTATTCAAACCATAAAAATATGCATCTCCAATTATATATTTATTAATATATTGGAAAACAACCGCCACGTTCCAATTGCGGCGGAAGGCAGTAACCTCAATATCCTCTCAACATAGACATTTTCCCTATTAATAAATTAAAACGTTCTGGAAAATTTTAAATAACAAAATTGTGTTATCTTTAAATTCCTAGCTTAAGCGGTCAATTCATTTCCCTTTGGCTGTGTTTCCTAGGACCAAAAACCAAAACCATTACATTCTTTGCTCAAGCTCCAACATAAAACAACAGAAAATATCACATAAACCTCTATAGCTCTGCAACGATAATGCCTATCTTTTATTCAACTATCACAAATGCTTAAAAATGCTTTCGTTATTTCTCAACCAGCGCGCATGAATCGTTTTCCAAATAGGAACTTGTCAACTAATTCTGTTCAAGCCTTCACAATTATTACCTCTAGGGCGACTACAACAACGGTGGAGGTAACTTAATCATAGCTAGTTAATGTATTTTAATTTTCGCAAAATAGCAACGTCATTAGCCTTTATTTTTTAAACGATTAAATTGCTATGTTCTTCCTCATATATTATTGTTATTTCTCACTTTTCATCTTAACGGACCAAAATATACTTTTAGACAAATTAATTTGCAAATCGTCATTAATTTGTCTAACCAAAAGTGGATTAATAAACAAACAACAATCGAATGATATTGTAGGTTTCAAGAAATGGGCAAATAATTATAGCTGTCGATATACAGTTACATTATAAAATCAGGTTATGATATACTCGATCGAGTACCAGAGAGATAACAAGTCAGCTGTCATTTTGCCAAAACAAGTAAAAAAAAACCAATAATAATATTTACCTTACTAATAAGATTTAGAAATTACACTTTTTTCTCAATTTCATTTTAAAACCCGCTAAAATTGCAACAAACAAAGATTATGAAGCTGCACCTTTTTGTTAGCCTGTCTTAATCAACATTCGATAAATATTAGTGACGTAAGTACACACTAACACAGTATAAAATAAAATTGTGTGCTGGAAAAGGCAATTTTTAAGAATATTTCAACTCAAGGAACATTAAAACACACAGCTAGATTATGCTGATACCTTCAAAAAATAATCAACGTTTTGTAAGCGATTAATAAATTTTTATGATATAAATTAATCTTTAGGGATTAAATTGAACACTAACGTGATATTTAACAATTGAAAAGCACTTTCGTAAAAACTCTTCATCTGTCCTTCGATAGACAAATCATTATTTTCCTGCGTAAATAGCATCCACATTGGAACCTAAAATAAATTTTAACATACAGATTAAACTTTTAGTTAACTAACTAATTAATAATTTAATTTAATTATAGCTGTTTTGATCACAATCTTAGCCATTATGGTTTTTCAACTAATTTATTTCGAATGGCAAGTCACTATACTTTAGCGTGCCCTAATAATCCTAATTATCAAATTAAAACTTTATAAATAATTAAACGAAATTTTTTCTTTTCAATCAAGATTTATATCAATCCGAACACTTTTTAAACAATTCGATATCGATTACTCATTTTAATCGTGATTAAGCCCTTTTTAAAATGATTGAAATTTAAGTTTAAATAATTTCAATCACGTAGTAATCTTTAAACATGAGTTAATTAAATTAATCGCGATTTCGTTTATTTATTCATAATATAATCATTTTAATTATATTTGAATGTTTTATTTTGAAGGTATCCTAATAATCACGATGATGACGTTGGGCACTATCATATATTTTTTGAATCTGATACTTTTTTTTATCGATTTCCGAAATATACCTAATAATTCTATCAATTTTGATACGATTTTTAACCCAAGAAATTCTATACAAATTGATTGGTTGTGATTCCACGGAATTTTATTGATAGAAAAATTAATCGTAATAGTGAAAGTGGCTTTATATAAAATAATTTGAGAGGAATAAAATTGATCGAGAAAAGTGTATCATCTTTGATTTTAAATTGATATTTAAACATTGCGGGGTTGGTGCTCTGTCTGTCTCAACGATACAGGGTTCAAGTTTCAAGGTTTTATTGTAACTCGTACATACGTACACGTTAACCTAAGCACTGCCAACTTCGATCTTGCGCTATAGATTAAAGATGGCCGTGTCCTAAAAAAGGCGCCAGCTACAGTGATTGCTGATTGGTGGTTTCGAACTTTCGATGTCGTCACGTGGGCTTGGGACTAGCCGAGAGCCACGGAACTCTGCATCTTTTGTGTAAATTGTAAACAAATTCTACAAATTTCTTTAGGGTGCGGTAAATAAAACTAAAACCAAACCAAACCATACATTATTCGAGAGATTAGGATACGTGGCTCACCCTGCAATTGGAAAGCAACCATTGTGAATTCGTTTGACTCGTCTCAAATTTAGAATTTTTGTTTAAAAGGTAAAAATTATTTTCATAAGTTATAACTTCTTATACTTGATATGTAACTTAAAGGGCTTTAGATAAAAGTTGATATGGATTTGATATTGGTGCATAATTTCCAAATATTTTTGAAAGGTAAAAAAATCCATCACGTAGGAAGTACTAAGATTTGATTTTAATTTGTTTTTAATTTGATTTTAATTTGATTTTTAAACTTTGTGGGTTTTTAGAAAAAAATGATCGGGTATTGAGGTATTGTTAGAAAATTTGATCGGAATAGTGATAGTGGCGCTATATTAAGAAATTTGAGAGGAAAAAAATGATCGATTTAAGTTATTCACCTTTGGTTTGAAAATAATATTGAAACGTTGCGGGTTATAAAAAAAATTGATCGTGATAGTGATATTGGCGCCATCTTGATGATTTTGAGAGATAAAAAGAAAGGATGATGACAGGCACGTGATCGGCATTTTTGAAATTTTTATGGTAACTCTCACTCCATCTCTAAAATTTGGAAATCAAACTGACCTTCTCTCATCACTATAAACTAACTTTTCAGCTCATCTCCTTTCATCGAATCTCTCTAATTAAACTAACCTGGCGCACACTCCAAATAATACTTTCTGTGAAAAATGTGATCTCATCTGACGCTCTTTTCCGTTTATGGAAGTTATAAAATATCGCTTTTCACTCTTCCCTCTACCTGACGTTCGTGCAATTGGTTTCGTTCAATTTATTACTTATTGGATATTAAGGACGACCCTCCATCCCTCTCTAAATAATTAATATTCTTAGTACAAATGTGCAAAGAAGGGCTCTGCAATTAATTCTGTGGTCGACTGTCTTCAGTGCTTTTAACATTTATAAAAAAAATTAAGTATTTTAGGTCAGTACATAAAATTGGCCTCTCCAGAAAATAGGCATTGGCTATTCCTCACCCAGTTAAAGCCAATACGTCCCGTTTTGCTTACCTGATTTCAAAATAAATAATTTTTCTTGTGGTTTATATTAAAAAAAAACAATTTTTGTATAAAAATGAGATCCTAAATCATAATTTACATTAAACTGTTATAAGAAAAAACATTATAGCAGTTCTATGACTAAAGTTTGAATTAAAAACTTAAATTATTGTTTGTATTAATTGGAATTGCGAATTCAATGTCAGTTGAACCAAAAAGTAAATAAATCAAAGTTATCAGACTGTTATATTCCCCGAATACGATATACGTAGATGCTAAAATCTAAATTTTATATATATTTATATACATATACAGACGATCGTCTGTGTATGTTATTTAACCAGAAGTAAATGAACCGAAGTTATCAGACTGCTATACTCCCAATGTTGGAGGCGTTTTCCTTATGCAGTTACATTTTGACCTTGAATTTGATATTTTGCACGCTCCTAGGCCGAAAAAAAACCGTTTTGGTTTTTATGAACCCATTTTTTAAACATAGAAATAGCTATACCAACAATTCCCAAGTAGAATTAATCGTGTCAAAAGACGGGGATGGAAATTAGCTTTAATTCGACTCTTATTTTCTCATCATTTTCATAAGGAAAACGCCCTCCGATTCTGAGCGCTATTTCGATAAATTCGGTTAATTTACTTCTGGTTGTACCTAATAATTTAATTGTGAAAGTCTCTATATCTAAATACTTTAGTTGTTTTTAGTAAATAACATTGCTTTTGTACACTATGTGCCGAAATGAATGTTGGTACGGGGCAACTTGGTAAATAACGTTTGAGAACGGTGGCGTACTCGCCCACCACAATTGCCGTGCTTTTTATCTTTCGATTTTAGACGCATGGAATGAAACACTTCGTGACATTTGTTTTTGTGTTTATTGTGGACCACTGTCTGCCCGTCGTTCCCATTTAGGAGCTCTTTCTGAAGGGTATGACTCTTTACTTACATCGTTAAGGTGTCGGCTGGAGTTGCATAAAACTTGTAGAGGTTAACGGAAATAGTTAGTGTTGGGAGCTGTTAGCTCGCGTGGCATGCAGGGCTTGCCACCACCCTCCTACGCATTGTAACCCGGCCACCTGAATTAATGTCTTTAAAAGTCGCCTATGGTGGTGCCTTGGGTATTAGCGAAGCTGATTATTATTATTAGTTGCTATAGCATCCACTCTTTATCCCACTGCTGTGTGCGAAGTGGGGATTGGTCGTCACATTGCGGCACCTTCTGCTGGGTTGAGCGGCTTGCGTCGAGGGTGCGACCATCAGTAGTGGGGTTCTGCTACCCATGCTGGATTTGTCACCTGCCCGGGCTTGTGGACGCTGGCGTAGGGCACTATGATGATAGACCTCCGGTGGTATGGTCTTTGTTACTAGGTACACTATGTTTAATGTCTATACGGAACGTTTTTAAGGTTAATTTTTGCTCAACGTCTTCGACGAGATAAACAAATCAGTATATATAATAATATAACCAAGGCACCTGCAATTCATCTAGCGACTTTTAATGCTTTAAACAGGTGGTCGAGTTACTATGCATAGGAGGGTGGTGGCAAGCCCTTCATGCCAAGCGAGCCAACAGCTACCTTCACTAACTATTACTAAATTGGCGCACAATTTTCTAATTGAAACCAAGTTTCGAAACTAAACGGCTGTCAAGATAGTTTTTGAATGACATATTTCAAAATCATTGAAATTTTCAAATGTTCCCCTGCACGAGCTACGTGATCTAAAAATTTCAAACAGATTTGCACTCTGTAGATGTTAAGCCAGTTAGTTTTATCTCAACACAAACTATCCCTTCTTACAACGAACATGTACAGTTAGGTGTCCCTTATTTTTCGAAGGTCAAAAAAAATTAACGCATACCATATTATTATGTTTATTATGACACATTTTGCACTCAAAATAAATTTTAGCTCATTCTATAAACGAGAACCCGTGCCGACTTGCATCTAAAAACGTGCATACAAGTCGGGCAGGAGAAGAGGCGTGTGTCCGCGTAATTTGCCATTTTAGTGTCCATTTATGCGCAATTTACACATTAATATACGGTTCGAATGGCGGCAGTCGAACTAAGAAATGCTTAAAATGACATTTATTTAGTGGGAGATGTACACCATCAGATAACAGGTGCAAAATTGTCTTCAAATCGACAGGTTCTGGCAGTTTTGTTTTTCAATATTCTGGAAGTTAAATTAGCAGTAAGTGAATGTCATTCACGAATTACAAGATTCAAAATTTTCTTCCGAAACTAGTCGGGTTGTGTAATTAAATTTTTGTTTTTATTTTTTGATTAAATTTTGTGCACTAGAAGAAATCGTTGTTTTTACTTTAACTTTTTATTAGGTTTAGTTTTTTCAAAATGCTAAGATAATAATACCATTCGAGACCTGTAGAGAATCTACCCGATCGTATCTCCACCGTATAAATGTGAAAACGGTAAAATATACTCGGTTACTTTAAGGCATAACAATATGTCACGGACATTTAAGTACACACAATCCCCCCGATTCCCCCGATGTATAAAATATATTTTAAATATTAAATTGATATTTGGAGTAATTTTCAATTATCTTATCCAAAATGGATTTTATCGAAAAATAATTTTGTAAATTACCTAGTTTTGGAAATAAGGTAGCGAAACGCGAACACTTTAATTTAAATTATTTTTTTGACAAACCAAATTTTTCGAGTTACCTGGTTTTGGAAATAAGGAATAGGGACACAATATCATCTGAATAATGTGTCTAGAACATTCGGTAGCTTTTCCCCTGGCGTACGGCCAATCATGATTTGGAATTTTTTTACCCAAGTTCTCCAATAAACTCATTTGAATCTTTACTCCAATGCATCGTTTTTGTGACGTCATTACAATCCCTTTTAGTATAGTCTGCATGTTAAGTATCGTTTAATGTGGAAATAAATCATTTATATAGAATTTGCGATTATAAAATTACTTTCGGTATTTCACAATATTTAGTAGTAAATCAGGTGTTGTTTAAATTACCTATTGCTTTTATGGTATATGTTTGTTTTTTATTTTTAACGAATTATATCTTTATTTATAAAAATGCAAAAGATAAACAACAACTACAATGTAAATACGTTAAATAACTCAAATTGAAGCTCTCGCTCTGAATTTTGCTTGATCTGTCAATGTAGAATCGGAAGCGACCAACATTGAGTAGACCTCTCTTGAAACCACCTAAATTTTCACCTCCTCCGATATACAGGGTGTTAAATTGCGAGAAAAAGTGTTTTTTTTTAAACTATATGTTTTCTAGAAATTTAAAATTTTAATGGTACGTTAAACATGCTGGGTGACACTTGCTGACAAAATTTCATCGATTTGAGAAATTGTTTTCACGTTTTTTTCACCGCTAGGTGCTAGAATTAATTTGTCAATTATATACTTGTATAGTGTCATCGAAAACATAAGAATATCGTTGGTTCAAAAAAATTAAACTAATTTTTCACTGAAAAACACGACTTGAGAAAGTGCCAAGTTTGGCTAGCTAAATGTTTTCTCCTTTAATTTTTATTATTTTTGTTGTATTTGTACTATGGTTATATTTTCTAGATAATTTTCCATTTCTACAACATTTATTCAAATTGGCAATTATCACATGAGCGCTAAGTATGTACTGTACACTTGACAGATATTTTGTCAAACGCACCTTTTATTCAGGGGTTAGACCTTTGTCACTTTAATGCAATGACTTTCTGCCGTATGGTAATGTAGAACCTAGATTTCGATGTGTTGGTCAGCGTAATTATGACTTGGAGAACACAGTGTTGGCATACTTTGTCGCGTACCCATGTGCTGATTTGGGGTGTAGTAAAACACGTGTATGGGAAATATTTCGTGCACATAAGTACCATCCATACAGAGCTACGCTCCACCAAAGTTTAGTAGATGGAGACACTTAAAGACGGCTGGACTTCTGCAAAAATAACTTTAACCCTGTATAAATGTCTGACGAACTCAACGAATGTATGGCTAAGTTACTGCGAAAGCAGAAATCTTCCAATTTTTGCAATAAGTAAAGACGTAACATTTCACAGACCCCGTGAAATCTTATTACAGCAATATTGGACGTTATACTGGATAGTCAGGTTTTGGAAAGCGTGGCTATAGCGTAAATCGATAATATGCGCGAAATACCCGGCCACCTGAATTAAGGGCTTCAAAAGTCGCATGATGACTTAGGCCTAAGGTGGTGCCTTGGGTATTAGCCTAGCTGATTATTATTATTATTATTATTATTATTATTATTATTATATATACAACAATTGAAACGTACCGCAGTGTATCCAAATCTTGGTGAAGACATACTTTTGTTCCCCAAAATTCTTAAACTTGTTAAATTATCTAAAAATTTAAAATTTAGACGTTTATTTATATTTGGTGATTTAGCGAGAAAGGTGAACTCACCGCGATAATTTACTGATGACAAGATAATCACATGAATACTCAACATGAAAACACGCGATCCACAGTCACACGACCAGCAAAATCTCTTAAACCAGTAATAGCAAATTGTTTGAATGGAATTTTATTGAAATCTGTTCCCACGAACCTTAGAGATAATCTAGTTATAATTATAATGGTAGTTTTAATAAAGCAATATACCCGATAAAGAAGTTATAAGAATGGGCTTTACCCTTGTTGTAGGATCGATTATTGTTTTTAGTTTCATTTATAGTATATCCTGATTTATTCTTAACCCATCAGAACTACCTGCCGAAAAATATTGGTTTAACTTTACACACCTGTACTGCGGACCCGGTTTTACAACAAATATGTTTGCAACTCGTTCAGCTGAAAATATGACTGAAGTGTGTATATAACAAGTTACATATTGCCTTGCAACTGACGTTAATCTGTGTCTTGGATCGCTTTTTGCAATACGATGACACGTGTTAGTTTATGACTTAAAACTATGTTACATATTATTTTTTTGTTTATTTAAAAAGTACAAGTTTTTCCAGTCGCAGCCAAAATCACAGATTTAAAAAGAATTAAAGAAACCTCGATTTTCTATTTGGAGTTCAAGTTTAAAATTGTGAACACCTTGTGTATCCTTAATTTAGATAATAAAACGTGAAAAAAAGAAATAGTTCAGATGGAGGGATTAATTCAGAATATCAAACAGTTGTCCCGTTATAATCAGCTTTAAATCTAAAATCGGAAGAGAACTCTTTTATTCTGATTCAAATGTCATTTTACGTTATCATCTAAATTATTTTAGTAACGTGCCAGTTCTGAAATATACAATGGAAGTCCCTCACCAGGGTGGTGAACTACCAAATCGGCACCAGACAGTAGTGACGGTGGTGAAAGTGTAAAAGCAGGGTGGTGAACTACCAAGGCGGCACCAGCCAGTAGTGACGGTGGTGAAAGTGTAAAGGTTTCACCACCGAGCGGTGAGCGTAGAGTGGTGAGCTAGCAATTTAATTTTAATTTATTTAAATTAGTAATAATTGAGTATTTCATACCCAAATTTGCTACTTTGAAAGTTTTCGAATATCCCTATCCTTTGTATTTGACAGTCTAACATTGTATACGTTTGAATTACGCGCACTCTTAAAAAATGAGAACGTGAGACACCACGAGCGTGTGTTGAAAATTATGAAGACGTAGTCTTTATTAAATATTTAAACTAAACGGACGTTTTATTTCAAACCGCTTAAATTTGAAGCATAACGTATAGAAAACATGAAATTGGCGACGGAGATGGGATTCGAACCCACGCGGGCAGTGCCAAATGGAATAGCATACACCCTCTATACGCCACCGTGTAGTGATCATGATCACGGGGTTTGATGGAAGTTTTTGCGAATGTTTCTTGGCAAACGTTACAAGAAGTCGATGCCTGGTACGATCTTTCATCTTCATCGGTAAGTTTCATAGGGATATTTTCCTTTAACTTATCGGATATGGTCGAAGAGTCGTCCATAAGCATTTTCAAAAACTTTAATGCCCAATCTGGCCTCGATAGTTTTCGTGTTTTACGAGACGATACCTATAATAAGAAAATATCGTTGGGTAAAATGTTTGATTTACTTACACTTGATTAAACTCACCAGCAGGGCCAATGATCACCTGCATATGACGTGCCAAGGATAAATCCGTGGTCGACGATAAAGATGCGTCTGACAATCATGTTGCAACCTTCGACGATAATGATTCAAAATCCACCAAAAAATTGTGTATGGGACCTAGGACGCAACCATAAAATTATAACTTCACAAAAAAATATTGTATTTAAAACTACCATCTCCTGGTTTTTGAAATTTAATAATTGTTCCTTGCGTGGCATTATCACACGTTGCGATTCGTGGACATTACAATCCCACGTATGACTAACATGAATGTCCTCCGTAGTGCTTCTTTTGAAGCACCTACGACACTAAACAGTCTTGTGTTCATGTTTGGAGAATTCACCGAACAGGCGACTGAAGTGATGAATAAAGACAAAATGTATGATAAGCCCGTTTGACACCAAGAGAAAATCAATTTATCTTGTCTCTCACACTCTTCGCTCTCTCACAAACGCGAAAAATATCCCTTTTCGCACGCAAAAATATTTATGGACAAATTACTCAAATTACTCACCTCATCGAATTTTGTAACTTTAAAATTATCTAATTCAAATGGGAATGTAATCACCGACAAATCTAGTTCATTCTCGTACCTTTTATAATGATCTAGGCGCTTGGGCTTGTTAGCAACTGGGTGTAGTGGTGCAAGTAAAGATCACTGGAAACATTTGTTGTCAATGGGGTATTCGGGATTAATTTTTACCGTTGCTAGTTTCAATCACAGACGGTAATTGAAAATATGTACCACCTACGAGCGGCAAATATTGTATAAGGTTTATTTGTCAAAACGAAATTATGTCTAAAACCACCAAACCAATACCAAGCCCTTCGTAATTGTTCATACTATCAGCAATTTTGTCTCAACTCGTTAATTTGTTGTGGGATTATCTGGGGTGACAGCGTTGCCATACCCCTGAAGTATTGCATTTATTCAACGGCAACACCGGTATTTTTGCCGAGTTCTCGGGCATATCAAGCACGTACAGTCCCGATCAAAAGTTTCTGGCCGTTTTCTCTTGGCAGCCATTTGGTTTCTATTTTAGGTAGAGAGCCAAATGAGGGCTTCTATTTTGAAAAGGTTGATCGACTGGTTGGATTCGTGGTTGAAAACCTTGTTGATCGGGTGGAAGTGCGACAGGTTGATAGGCGGGTTGGATAACTGCTGGGTCAACTGCCATTGATTGTTGGTGTTGGGCTTGAATATTACCCTAATGGTCGTCGAGCTATTCAACTTCCTCTTTGGACGTCAATAGATTGTTTAAGGGATCAGAGATTTGTGATTCCGGTTGCACAACCACTCCATCACCGTGTTGAACATCCCAATTCTCTGGAAATTGTATTAAGACCTCATCATCCTGTTTGACCAAAAACGCGTCATTTGTAATTATCAGCTAGGCTAATACCCAAGGCACCACATATTTTCTCAATAAGAGAAGGAACTTTCAGAGGATTGGACGGTGCATGATCTCCTGTAGAAATTGTTTTCACATTGTTTTGGAAACATAATAAAATGACCTAAAGAAACCTACCACTTTATACTCTTACTCTATAACGATAATGTGTGTCTGGAGATGAAATCCTTTTAACAGGGGAGTTTGGTGGGGTAACAGCTTGGCCTCCGTTGACGGTGATGGCGGCAGTCCGATGATATGTGGCGGCAGCACAATTTGTGAAAACGGTCCTGACCTTGGACACGGCTCGGGGTGCTGATACGGCTTTGGCGGCTGCGCTAGCGGTAGATTCTGTTGTCTAGATAAAACAGGTGCCGCGGGTTGGTCGTGATTATTTTTACCTCGATGATGTTTTACAGCATCGCGTCTCGAAAATGACCATTAGCATAGGGCATTTTAACGAAGTATTACCGTGAACGATTATAATATGGTGGTTGAGACATCCCTTTTGGGTAAAAACAATGGTACAAGTATTACAAGAATATACATCTTGATCCCGAATATGATCTTTTTCACCCTAACACAACCCTTCTATACCGACTGGTAGGCCTAACATGAGTCATCACTTTTCTCAGCTTACCGCGATACCCAAAACTTGGTTAAAATTACGAATACCAAAACCGTCTGAGAGGGTGGTGTATTCTTTATTTTCCCCGAGACATTATATGGTGAAATGTTTGGGTAACATCTCTTTACCCCCCCCCCTCAATGACAGAGCTACAGTAAAAGGGACAACCCCCACTAATGGGTTTCTTAGGATTAATTTCCTTCGAAATACACCGGTGTAAGGGAACATCACTAGGGTGGGGGGCAAAAGTGCGGATGATCAAGGAGAAAGGCTTCTACGACGGTTTAACTCCATCCAAAAGGATTAAGAAAACTTTCCACTGCACCCATTTTTAACCAGTTTTTCCACAACTGTATTAGAGCTCTTCAAGATATGTTTTCCCCACTTTATCTTGTGAAATAGTACTAACTTCGTCATGAAAACCATGGAAACTGCATGACATCGTTAGAAAGGTTTACACAACACAGTCTTTGGACACCTTATTTTTACAACTATGGGCAAATCCCTTAATCCATACTAGGCGTGTATAAGAAAGGCCCTCAGATGATCAAAAAAAGTAGACCTCCTGATTTGTCAACATGGTTGCGGGTAACAATCTTTCCATAACCGAGTGGTTGAGCAGCGTGTACGACGAGGATGAAGAATTAGTCTTAGATGCGATGTCTACTGTGTCGTCGACGGACACATTCTCCATTTTCGATGAGGATGATTTGTAAATATTTTATATTATTTAGGAACAGAAATTTTATGTAAATAACTGTAATTCAATTAAATAGTTAGGAAATACTTAACGAACCGTTCTCTGAACCTAGAAGTATATTATCAGCGGGCCTGTAGAAGAAATGGCGGCGGTCATTCTAAACATCGACGGATTTGTGTTCATAGCCAATAACTTCTTTAAACTATTTAGGATTATTCCTTAATACCTAAAGTTCCGGGATAAGGAGATGGCCTAAATCCATAGTCACTCTGGGAGATGTTAGCTCTGATCAAATGGTCCTATCTCCACCTCCGACTTCGGTCAGGTATGGGCTGGAAACTGGGTTTCGGCTCAGACTAACGGAGAAAGTTCCTTCAAACTGGCCACCTTGGAGGATTGGGTAGCCTGCTGTGGGGTGGCGGGTCTCCGTATGAGGTGCAGTGGTCCTGTCTCCCGGCCTTTTGGGGCAACACCGGGTGTCCGGTGCCAGCTGTGCCGGGTATCTTGAGCCGCTGTGTGCCCGTCGTTCTCCTTTAGGAGTTCTTTCTGAAGGGTGTGGCTCTCTACCTACGTTGTTATAGCATCCACTCTCTATCCCAAAGCTGTACGCGAAAAGGAAGCTGGTCGCACCATTGCTGCGCCCTTTGTCGGGATGAGTGGCTTGCGTCGAGGGTGAGAGCATCAGTAGTAGGGTACTATTATCCATGCTGGATTTGTCACCTGTCCGGGCTTGTGGACGCTGGCGTAGGTCATTCAAATGAGACCACCGGTGTAGTAGGCTGTTGATACGCTTGGAGCACTGGTATATAAATTTCTGACCACATGGTGGTTTACAACGTGTCCGACGAGGATGAGAAGATGGTGCTTGATACGATGTCGAATGATTCGTCGATGGACACAATCCCCATTTTCGACGCGGAGAATAGGTTTGAAGTACTTTAAGGGATAATACTTATATCGTTCTTGTTTGGGTATTCTTCTTAAATTGAAACTTGGATTTAAATAGTCAATCCCCCTGATCGCTCAACTGTATATACTAAGCTATGCCATCATTGTATTTTACGTCAAAACAGCATTGTACGAACAAACTGGGAAAATGACGGGTTTTTACACCACCACCAGTGGTAAATTAACCACCAACCATTCACCACTCTAATAATACCGGGGAAATCAGGCGTTAAAATTTTCACGTTTAAATGTTTTTTATTTCTTAATTCGAAATTTACGCGGTCTTCGTACGGTATAATGTGTACCATAGTATAGGAGAAACGTACACGATTCATACAGGTGGTGAAAAAGCGTTGTCTGTCAATCGCTAATACGTAGTAAGGTTGCTTCCTTCTAAAAGTCTTTGAATGAAAGGGGAGAACAGTCTGTACCTTTTCATATTCACCAAACTCTACAGCGTTATACGTTCACCACCAGTGATGTCCAAACTTTGTCAGTTCACCACCCAACGAAAAGCGGGGACTCTCAATCAGGATTCAAACGCTTCTTTTCTGTGGATGGGTAAAGAGTTGAGATTTTATCATTAATACAGATAAAGGCTGCTGCATTCTACAAACCTTTAAATTCACCACCAGTGTTGGTTTAGCTTTGCTAGTTCACCACTTCACGTTTAGAACACGGTGGTGAAGCCTTTACATGTTCATCACCGTCACCTACTTGGGTATGTTTCAAACCGGCATGTTAACTTTACTTTTTTTTGGATAATCTATTATGAACCAGAGAACTTTTTCATTTGCAATCAATATGCTATCCATAAAGCGGTTGTATGTTTTAAATGACCTGGACAAATTGTATCATCTCTTAATAATCGATCGTCTATTCCCTCTGGATATACAACACTCCATTCCTCAGTCCTTATTTTAATTAGAATTTTAAAGAACCTGGGGAAATTAATTAAGATTATGGAAAATCGGGAAGATTGAAACAGTAAATATTAAGAAAAATGTAAGAGCAAAAACACGAGAACCACCAATGGTCTAGAGAGTGAGGAGTAAAAACGCGAACAAGTAAAGAGACCAATAAGTGGGGGAGAAAACTAAGCTTTAATGGGGAAAATATGCGGTACTTCGGCCGATAGACCTTCAAGGCGAAAAACTTTAATACGACTAACCGACAATTTGAAAATGTTTAAAAATATTAAAGACGCGAGGTGCGAGGCGCGAGATGATAACACGCGACAACAAAAGGAGAATACAAACACGCGACAAAAAGGGAGGGGGGGACTAGAAAAACTAAAAAAGCTAAAAAGGACTGTCATAAAAGGGGGATGTTCGCAATAAGTTTGATGAACAATTAAAGGGGGAAAAAACGACGAAAGAAAAACGAGAGGCGAGGAAACCAAACATCAAATGCTTGCGAACAAAACCCTACCCGACAACCAAATAACCGTCCTCGTTCGAAAAAGACGACAATCGAGCAATGTCTAACGCAGGCGGGAAAAACACGAAGTCGGGATGACCGCAAAAAACACAACAATAACCACTAAAAAACGAACCACCCTAGCTAAAAACTAAATTAATGATTAACCCCGACGGAAACTCTGTGGCTAAATTAAAAATGAGTCGGTTTTCTTCAGTGCGGCGGCCTTTCGTGGGGAGATAAGTAGTTTTCATGACGAGGATGGAAATGTCATTGATGTTGTGAACGTTATTAAAATGTTGGGTAACGTGGTTCTTTGCTGGCGTCTTTCTAATGTCGTTGAGATGCCCCCTGAACCGGTCGGCGAGCCGCCTTTCAGTCTCACCGATGTTTCCATTTTCCCCATTAAAGCTTAGTTTTCTACACTACTTATTGGTCTCTTTACTTGTTCGCGTTTTTACTCCTCAAGAAAAATGTAAGTCATATAGTATCTTGTCTGGTATATTTGTTTTTAATTACTTATAACAATGCCATGACTCTGGAAAGGTTACATTTTAAAAACTTGTAAAATGTGTTGTATTATCGTTAAAATGTTTATTTAGATGCGTCTTGTAATAAATTTCAGTAGAAATATCTTCTCTCGCCTAATTTATTAATTTTTGAGGCCCAATTTTTTGCTGAATTGGGTAATCAAATTGAACAGAAAAATTTAATTATCACGGTAAGTCTAAATCGTGTGGCTCCGAATTTTGATGGAAAATAGCCACCATCAGAGACTCACTATTTGCCACCAACAATCATAGTAAAATATTTAGTCTTCTAATAAGAAATAATTGGATTTAAGATAACTAACACCTCGACAACCACGTCACCGCTCTCGTAATTTGCATTCCAGATTAGGGTGGTCCTTATTTTTGATTTTTTTTAAATCGAATATTCTTACCCTCTCATTTTGTTGCTATACAAATTCATGTAAAATTAGGACATAATTGAACAATATTTAGTGGTAGCTCAATGAGGTCGAAAAATATATTTCTTTCGTAAATAAAGTCAGTAAAACATGGCTGATATAATGTGATATCTAAACTATATTCCTAAGTGTCTTCTGTCTGTCTTGCATCTGTTTCTCTAAAAACGTCCGAGCCGTTCAACCTAGGACCTCCAAATTTCCCACAGCTATTCTTATGGCGCAAAGCCAGCGAGTCGCGCTATTTTCATCGATTTCCAATTTGGGTTAATAATCAGCTAGTTAGGCTAATACCCAAGGCACCACCTTAGGCCTAAGTCATCAAGCGACTTTTGAAGCCATTAATTAAGGTGGCCGGGTTACAATGCGTAGGAGGGTGGTGGCAAGCCCTGCATGCCACGAGATCGAGCCAACAGCTCCCTACACTAACTATTACCGTTAACCTTGACAATTTTTTATGGAAGGGTTAAGATAATTAATTAAATAATGTTAAAAAGCGAGTCGACATCTATGTATTATTGCCCCTGGATAGGTGCCGTGAATCCTGCAACCTACATACACCTATACAACCAATATTTTTCTGCCTCAGTCAATTTCGCGGCTGCGTCATCGTCACTTGGAGAATGGAGATTGGGGGGAATAGGGTTTTCTTTATGACTCGGTCTTCACGGGATTTAAGTTCTAGCTGGTACTATTTTCTTAATTTTGGGTGACTCATGAGCCTTAACGTATTCTATTTCTTATTTGGATTACTAAATTAGTTCTAAATAATTAATATTTTTTTTATTTAACATAGCATCTTGGGCAAAAGTAACACGATCACAAACAGAGTTTGATCTCATTCGCAACTCTGTGACTGACTTAACGGGCAGTAAGTGGCCATCATTACGTATGGATCTTGGATTCTTTCTACATCACCATTTCGAACTGAAGCAGACAGTTCCACAATATTCGACTGTTACTATCTCCGAAATAGAAAAGTTTTGGTAAAATACTAGAGTCCCGACGAAAGATCGTCGAAACTCCCAAACTCAACTCGAAAAACATTTTGAAGAATGGCAACTTTTAAGAAGAACAAAGGGCGAGCATCATCAACTCAACGTGAGAAAGAAAAGGCTTTTATTTCCAAAATGGAAGACCTTTTTTATATCGCTAAAGCCGGTGCCAATAAATTAATATTACAAGAAGACAAAGATTTCTTATTAGCTCAGAGAAAAAATAAAGAGTTTATTGATGGCTAGAGTAGATGAGATGCTTGCTGCAAGGAGAAAAGGGCCTCCAGTCGTGAGCGAATGAAGGAAATGGATCTGCTAAGAAATTCAATAGTTGAATTGACTTCATGTGCCTCTGAAAACAGTTCAATTGACTTTACATGTATATGTCTCTGAAAACAGTTCAGCAGATGAAAACACGAGTAAATAGTGACTTTGACATTATAATTGAGGGAACTACCGGAGGCTAGCCTCAATAGGGAAAGAGGCGGTGAAACACTGTTATTACCTCATTACTTGCAGCAGCTCTAGATCTAACCAAAGTGTCGAACCGAAAGGCAGTTTTTGTTATAGCAGAAACTGCCAAAAGCTTAGGCTTGAACCTTGATGATCTTGCTCTAAACAGAAACTCAATTCACCAACAGAGATCTGAACACATAAAGGAGTTTCAAGCTAACGTTCCACTTGTTGTTCATTGGGACGGTTAACTGATTTCTGATCTAGTTGGAATTGAAAAAGTGGATCGACTGCCGGTATTAGTTTCTGGGAAAGGTATTTCTCAGTTACTTACTGTTGACAAACTTTCATCCGGAACAAGCGAGGAACAGGCTGCTGCGGTCTTGTAAGCCATTAAAAATTGGGGCTTAACTGACAGCATTCGAGCTATGTGCTTTGACACAACTAGTTTAAACACTGGTCGGTTCGCCAGTGCCTGTGTCCTCTTGGAGAAAAAGCTTAGCAAAGAGCTCTTGTCTTAAGTATGCAGACATCATTTTAACTAGTAATTGGTTCAGCATTCCAAGTGTGTTGAGGAGCCACATCTTCTCCTGAGATTCGTCTGCTTAAACGCTTCTGGGTAACTGGGGACAGATAGATACAGTGTAATATGATCCAGGGACTTAAGTGCATCACGTGCCAAGTCTATTAGATGACGTAAAACAAGACATCATCGAGTATGCAAACACTTATCTTGAACAAATACCTCCAAGATATGACTCTAAGTAAATTTTTGAAACTTGCGATTGTTTTTTCTGGGCTCTGCACCCACAAGAGGCGTTTCATCCCCAAATGCATTGGATTTCCATTTTACAGTCAGCTAGTAGTCGACTCAGTCGGGTAGCAGTCAAAGTTGGCAATGAGTCGGCAAAAAGGCCGTAGAAAGGCAAGCAGTCGAAATTCAACCATTAGCCGACCCTAAAATAACTACACAGGGCCGTGCTTAGGGGGAAGGGGGGCGAGCCGGGCGATTGCCCTGGGCCTCTAAAATTTTACCATAGGGATGTATATACCGGGGGGCCGCTACACTCAGCTTCACCCATGCATTTCGCCCGGGGACGCGAGACCTCTAAGCCCAGCCCTGTAACTACTCAAATAGTTGTCGACTGCGATACGGTTCGACGCTTAACAGACTTCGAGCCGACTCATAAAATACTACTGATTCAGTAAGTGGCTGAGAAACGGTTAAGCAGCTCTGTTGACTCCCAACCAACTCAATAATTACTATCGGTATAGTGGTTAGATATTCAAGACTTAGACGCTTTGTAGACTCCCAACGACTCATACTGTCCTACAGATCAGAAACGCATTATGTTCGACAGATTAGTTTCAGTATATCTGATACGAGTAGCGATAGTCAAATCGACAACAATTACACAAACTTTTCACAAACACGAATATTAAACTTCCATGGGCAATAACCATATAAAAAACTCGTATTTATCAATTTTATTGTTTCTAAAGTGATTGTATAAAAATTAAGATAACTATCGCTACTCGTATCATATATACGGAAACTAATCTATGGAACATAATGCGTTTCGGATCTGTAGGGCAGTATAGTGGTCGGATATGAAACGGCTTTGGCACTTTGTTGACACCAAGCCGACTCAAAAATTACTGTAGAGTGGTCGGATATGAAAGGGTTCGACACTACGTCGACTTCCAGCTAACTCTAAAAATACTACCTGCATTTTATAAATGACCACTCAGAGCAATTCCAGACACCCTGTATACATCCAGGCTGTATATTAGTTTTACCGATATCGGAAGATTTTCAAGAAAAACCAGAGTTCCTACACAGTACTGTTGAGCCCCAAAAGGCCGAAAGCGGTCTACTATTTTGACTTTCGATAAAACAATATTTACATTGGATTTCAACGGAAGCCCGAACGTAAATGCTGTCTGCCTTATAGCAAGCGCCATGCACCGTCACAAAGCATTAACACATAACATGTAGTAATTACCATTACTTTTTGAAATTTGAATTGTAAAATTTTGATACTCTGCACCATTATCATTTATTTAAAACTCAAATTTGAAAACGTTGTCTAAATGGAAATTCCCATTTCTTACCTTAATCGATGGGTGAACACAGATTAGCAATGCCTATTTTCAACTTTATTTAATTGCAACTTCCCTTACTTTGAATTCTGAAAACACTGAAGCTCCGTTCAACACTATACCTAAGTCTGACTAGCTGTGTAGGTTAAAAAATAAAGCGGTAACATATTTTTGGTGAAAAATTTGCATTAATTAAAGTTTTGTCTTGAACGCAGATTTAGTGTTTCCAGAATTAAATGTAAGGGAAGTTGCCTTTAAATGTAGTTGTAAATAGACATTGTTAATCTGTGCTCACCCATTGTTTATGGTAGGAGATGGAAAATTTATATATGCAAATTTGTACCCAGAATCGGAATTATTGAACCCAAAACATATTTAACCACTTTTTTTTAACCAACGCAACTATAAGCTTCAGTGTTTAAAGCCTGCAATTTAAGGGAAATTGCTTTTAAATATAGTTCTTTTTTAGTCTGTGATCACCTATTGTGTAAGGCACCATTTAAAAAAATAATTAGGATTTTTTTATTTTGAAATTTTTGAAGTTATTTTAATATTTTCTCTATTTTTTGCAATTGCATTTAATCATAACTGTTGGAAGACAAAAAACCCGCCTTAAACCCTAGTGCTTAAGGTTCATTTATTAAAATTATTTTATTGTTTAGCTGCAGTACACTCAAAGAAGACATTGAAGAGTTTCAATTATAAAACATTTTGGCAGTATTTATTCAAATCAAGATTGAAAAATGTTACACTGGTAGAATTTGTGTAATGTTATACGAACTACTTAATTTTAAATAGCCAGAAAAGTTACATGTTGTTGAAAAAAAAGTAAATGTGATTGATGTTAACCAATGTGGGCAGCATTATAATTTAGCCACTGTAAAAATTGTGAATCAATTTTGAGTAAATTTTGTTAACATACGTTGTTTTAATTCTGAATAGCTGTACCACGTCTTTGAAATAAATTAGTTCATTCAATAATTTACTTTTATATATTTATATACTGCATGATTAACAACTTATTTACTGTAATTAACACAGATTCAATGTTTACAATAAAAAATATTTCTGTAAATTTTACAGAAGCAAAGCTTTTGGACAAACAAAGTTGTTGTAATATTTACCAATGTTT